>NC_135428.1:19567424-19892424 GCF_051991245.1 Festucalex cinctus
ATATATATATATAGTGAGACAAACAACAGAGGAGAAGTGACAATGTCGGGCAATTCAAGTACAACATCACGCAAAACATTTTGCTGTTAAAGCATAAACAGCTAAGGAGGTTGCGCAAAACGACGAAGACACGGCGATCCATTGTTGGTGACAGACTGGCGGTTCGTGCGCAGTCACGGGAGAGGTAGCTATCCTGCTATGGTGTCCACATTGGAACGTAGGCTGCGGGGTGCGTTTTGAAATCTTTCCACTCTGGAGCCCAGTTTCAAAAGTGATCGGTTTCAAGCTCCGAAACCCAGCCGCTGTGTAGATAAACTAAGAAACTTGTACGGATAAACTGAAACGGGCGTTCGTGTGAACTCTTTGCCAGATTGTTCTTTCACTCTTTTGCAAGACTTTGCAGCACCGTTCCTTGGATTAATCTCCTGTATTTGACTGAGCCTGCCTTTGCCCTTCCCACCTTGTCTTTTATCTGGTAATCACCTCAGTTGGATGACAAAGGTGGCCCCGGAACTCCCTCCAAAAACATTTGCAAGGCTCAAAATAGCTTAATCAGTGAGCAGCATTTTTGCTCATAAATTACTTCATTTGAGGAGCAAATTTGTAGTTTTGAGGGGAACAGTTTTATGGGTTAATCCTGGGGACGTGAAGCAAGGGGTGAATCAAACTATAAAAATGTGACAATATAACAAGGAAGTCCAACTATGAGTTCTGCCATGGCTCTTCTGGCTCTTCCTGCTTTCTTTTTGTCTATCCCCATGGCTGTTTGGTGTTGTGTTGCAACAATATCACAGTGTGACTGTCCCTGTTCTGCTAACATTGCATTGTCAAACATACTGTATGTCCAAGCCAGGAATCCTTCACAAATGCCTTTGGGAGCGGCAGGTGCTCAAAGTTTAAAAGGGGTCACATGGTACTTTTGCGAATGATTATTATTGTAAAAACAATATGAACGTAATGTGCACATAATGCTAACTTGTGGCCATTCAAGACAAATTTGTAGCTCTCTACTGAACAATTAGATAAGTGAATTGAGAGCTCCTTTGATGGAAATGGTAAGATAAAGGAGTAGGCCGGTACTCCAGACAATGGACAGGGAAATGGTTGTCAGATTGAATTTTTTCTTAGGCTGGGGATAAACTTCAAACACATTCTTAAAAACCTTACAGTATATTGCAGGCAATTGATGTGAACAGATGTTTGTCTTTAAGGACACCAGTCAGTGCAGTTTCCAGCAAAGATGCAGACCATTTGCGTACCCAGATGTGAAATTTCCTCATGAGAATTTAACCCACAAATTCCTATTTTGTCCACCCATTTTGTTTCACGGCCAAAAAACATCTTCTTTTTTTTTTTGTCAATGTTTCATCAAGATCAGGGGATGTCGTTACTATTTGTAAACTGTAGGGGTGTGCTCAAAAAATCGATACAGCAATATATCGTTGCGGGCCTCATTACAATACACGTATCGATACACAGGCGTCAGAATCGATATTGCTCGTTAACTTTAAATAGGCAGTTAACGTTTACCTAAAAAATTAAAAGCCGCAGTGTCTTTGAAGTTAATTGACTTCAATTAATGCAAAAATAGCTCACCAGTGATTGGACACTGTGTCTTGCTAAGAAAAATGAAAATAGAGGAAGAATATCAACATTTATTTACTTCTAAACTTAACATGGTACGTGTCTTAATGTACCAATTTTCTGATATTTTGTTTAAAAACGAAATAGAATGTGTTACACCAAAAAAATGCTGTTTTTATTTCCCCATATATTTCAAATAAGCACATTTTAGAGCTGTAATTTTAATACTTTGATATTTTTGCTCATATCGGCTCATGCATATTAATACATTTTCCCCGTGTGTCCGTGAAAGTTGCTCCTTGCTCTGCAGTGCGTGCACATTTAAACCAGGCATGCCGCTTGGTGGCAAACCACAAGAGCTGCTAACAAAAATATTTTTGTCAGTCAGCATAACAAACATATCCTTAAGGTGTACATCTGACTGTTACGCAAGTAAATTAATGTAATATATCGGGATACGTATCGCCTTGAAGATCAAGTATTGGGATACATATGTATCGCGATACGTATCGTATCGTGACCCCTGTATCGTGATGCGTATCGTATCGTGAGGTTGGCAGCAATACCCAGCCCTAGTAAACTGTGGGCATGTGAAGCCCTTTGAGACTTTTGTGTGATTAAGGGCTATATAAATAAAATTGACTTGACTTGATTTGACTTGAAGATTGTGGCTACAAATTTACAAATAAATAACCCCATGTCACATGCATGTCTTGTCCAGTCTTCTTCAGCAGAGCGCAACCTTTAGAAAAACATTTGTTACCCTTTCCGCCCAGAGTTGTCGTTACCACCCTGGACAGTTTCATTGGTCCATAATGACGTGTTGAGTAACTTTATTAGTCAGATGTGAGGAAACTATGAGTAAATCTAATGGTGGCTTGTTTGGGGGGGATCCTGAAGCCACCGTTATCATCCGGATTCCATCCCGAATCCAATGGCCAGACTGAGAGGGAGAACCAGGAGATGAAGACGGCTCTACGCTGCATGGTCTCCAAGAACAACTCGTCCTGGTTTTTATAGCTGGTGTGGGTTAAATATACACACATTGACTAGCTCCGCTACTGGGATGTCAACTTTCCGGTACGCCTATGGGTTCTAGCCTCCTCTGTTCCCCACTCTGGAGAATTAGGTCTCCTGCCCATCCGCCCAGGCCTTTCCCCATCACTGCTGTCAACCATGGACCCAAGCCAGGACTAGAATCCTCCACTCTGATAATCAGTGTTAATTTTGACAAGAAATTTTAATTGACTAAAATTAATTAAAGTTTGAATCATAATTTAGTCATCTGTTTGTATTTTAGTTTTCAATTTTAGTCGACAAAAACAGAGCAATTTTAGTCAACAGAAAAAAAAGAGCAATTTTAGTCGCCAAAATTGACAGTTTAGTCGATATTTTCCTTCAACATACATTTCAACTTTTATATAGAATTTATAACATACATATTTGTAACTGTAGTTTAACACGCAAGACACATTTAATACAAAAGTGTCTTTATTAATTGTTTCAATAAAGTATGTTGAACTGACAATAATATAACTTCTGATTGGATTGTGTGAATTTTCATCACTGTGTTGTTTTCATTTCCGTTTTACTCATTGATGAAGTTGTCAGTCAATTTAGTTATCGTTATCGTCTCAATGAATGGCTTCTATTTTAGTTTTCGTTTAATTTTCATTTGAAAAAAAAAAAAGATTTTTGTGACGCAAAATATGACGAAAGGAAGAGTCGAGGCACTGCTGCTGAAATTTTATTGCTAAAACGTTTCGACTCACTTTAAATATGCAATAATGATTGTGAATCAGTTCTCCTGGTTGTTTTGCAAACTTGTCACACCACTCAGCCTCTCTGCTGACCAAATTATCCAATTTATAAAAAATAAAACTTCACCGGGTTCCGAAAACCAACGCCAAAGTAGTCGTCAGTTAAATTGATTACACCACTCTTGTATTTTTAAAGGGATACTTGACTCATTGTGCCATTTTCAGCAGGAAAAATTGTATATTTTGTCCAGAATGAATTCAGTAACTTCATTATTTTTCATGTACGTCCAGTTAATACCTTTAAATGTGAATTTTTCCACTTGCTGTTGACTGAAGATGACATAAGACATACGACCAATCATGGCTCACCTGTTTTCTGGGTTTGATCAGCAAACTGAGCCATGTTTGGTCATTACCTACTTCCTCAGCACAGGTGATGTCATCTTCAGTCGACAGCAACTGGAAAAATGTGTTTATAAAGTTATTAATTGTACAAGAAAAATAACGAAGTTAACAAAATATTCTGGACAAACTATTAACTGCTGAAAATGAGTAAAGTATCCCTTTAATTGCTTGTACATTCCAAAGAATACAACATCAAACAAGTAACGTTTCACGTATGTCAAGTTAACTTGGCAACATGACTAAACTATGCTACCAATGTATAGTTGCCTTGGCTATCATCGGCTTGTATACAGTGCATGTCATAAGTATAGTTGACAGACTCCAGCATCCCCACGACCCTTGTGAGGAATGAGCGGTTATGAAAATGGATGGTTGTAGTATTTCATAAGTGAACAATCTTTGGCCTGAAAGATGAAAATTAATCTTTTGAAAATGTGGTCAGCACTTAATGAACATTGCTTCAAACTTTACCGGCTTCAGTTTTGGTTTGGACAAGTCTGTGCATTTGGTGCTGCAATCTATGAATTAAATGTAGCACCACCTTTTTCAGAGTTACAGTGTCTGGAAACATAAAAACACAGAATGTATTTGTTAGTGTACTTTGTATAAAATGAATTATTCATTTACAAAAAGAGTCCTGGTTTTTGGGGCAAATACCGACTTGATATATTGCTATAGTTACAAAACTGACATTTCATTTACAGCTTACGGCAAAGCATTCCCCTATCAATTACTTTTCTTTTCTTTACTTGCACTTTGTCCACAAGGCTTCGAAAAAGTTGTTTAAAAAAAGAAATACAGTTTTAGTCCTGCTGATGTAAAGCTTAGTTGGTGGTGTTCCCTAATTTGCTTTAATAACGGAGAGGTCTACACTCTAAGACAAGCAGCTACAAGGTTGTATAATAAAGCACATTAAATATACAATCACCCTTTGTGATGGCAACCATGACGGTGTATGTAGAGTATCATACTTACACATTGTTCTTTCACAGTAACTTCAAATCTCTGAACTGCTTAGAGTTAATTGGAGCCAAATATTGTACAATGGTCACCCAAATCCACAATTGTTAATGAAGCCTTGTTACACTCAGACGGAACAAGGCGGCATTTATCATGTGTGTGCAGGTCATTTTTAGTACTAAGTTGTAACACAAGGAATGAAAAACGAAAGCTGCACAATGACTTGGCAATTTTGGAATGATAGTGTGTTCTCAAGCAAAGCTTACTTCACACTCTTCCCTTTCTCCTTGGTCTTTAAAATGTGTGTTGCACTTGACAGAAGTTGGCAGGGAAAGAACAGCTAATGACATTGCTCATTATTTTCCAAACTACATGGTAAATGGTAAACGGCACATCATTTATATAGCGCTTTTCCACCCTACAAGACCCTCAAAGTGCTTTAAATTTTGACTACCCATTCACCTACTGATGATGCAGCATCAGGAGCAATTGGGGGTTCAGTATCTTGCTCAAGGATGCTTCGACATGGTCACAATGGCACAGGATCGGACCCACAACCTCTGGGTTGGGAGATGACCACCATACATACCACTGATCCACCCCGCCCCATGCATTGACATTGCATTTGTTGCACTGCTATTAAAACATACAATGTTTTCATACCTATGCTCTTCTATCAAAGCCAAACAGCGGTACAATTTCCAGTGCCAGCAATACCATATAAAAAAAAAAATGCAAGATGCAAACTAGTTCCCTCACAGATTAATATAGTGGTTGTTGCTATCCATCCAGCCATTTTCTTGACCATTTATTCCTCACAAGGGTCACAGGGGGTGCTGGAGCCTATCTCAGCTGGCTTTGGGCAGTAGACGGGGTGCACCCTGGACTGGTTGCCAGTCAATCGCAGGGCACACAGAGACAAACAACCAACCACACTCACAAGCACACCTAGGGACAATTCGGAGCTTCCAATTAACCTGCCATGCATGTCTTTGGCATGTGGGAGGAGACCGGAGTGCCCAGAGAAAGACCCACGCAGGCACAGGGAGAACATGCAAACTCCACCCAGGAAGGCCGGAGGCTGGACTCGAACCCGCGTCCTCAGAACTGGGAGGCAGACGTGCTAACCAGTCAACTACCGTGCCGCCCTGGTTGTTGCTATTCACCATTAAATTGCTTTAAAATGCAACTTTGGAGGGAAAATAAAGTTGGTGTTTGGTCTGTCATCCTATGTGCAGTCAAAGTAGGTGGACTTGCATTCTAAGAAAGAAGAACTCCTGGTATGTCCAATAACTTTTGTCGAACAATATTGAGCGTTTCAGTGCCATGATAGAAGAAAATGATCACCAATATCATGTGGATGACAGAGCATTTGTGTTGGCTTTGTTTAGCAATATGCAATGCAGTCACTGTTGTTATGGGGTAGATGCCACGGACTTTCGACTTCCGGATTTCACACATCAGCGTTGTTTCCGACCACTGACAAGCGCGCGCTACCGCCGATCTCAGCGCTCTGAAATGCTTCGGACAACTGAGACAGACACACTACACACTCGCACCCGTCAACGGGAACGCGCAACCGAGTGGCACAAAGGCGGAAGCCAGAGAACTTGGACACAGCCCACGCGTTGCAAACAGGAAACGGAAACAAACCTGAAACCCAGGAAGTCGGAAGTCCCGCCTCCTCCGTGCCATATACCCCATTCTAGTAGGTTTGTAGTTCCAGTTCCATTCCCGCTAGCTTGATAGGACTCTTGTCTCAGACAGAGCGGATATCAAGTAGCCTTTAGTGATTGAGGCACTTCAATTTAGATCATCTGCGACAGATGTCATGCATATTTGTTTGTAATGTTTGTCAAGGAGCACTGAGTGAAGATGATGAATATACCTTTATCTCGATAAGAATTCTTCTTTTGAAAGTGGACATTATGGAATAGACTGCAAGGAATGCTGAGAATAACTTTATATACCTGTAAGGTACGGTGCATGTACTCACTGAAGCCCTGTCCATACTGTATATACAAGTAGCTACTGTATGATTATCAAATACTGCCACTTCACTTATTTTTGTCATTTATGTCAAATGAATGAATGAATGAATGAATGAATGAATGAATGAATGAATGAATGAATGAATGAAACAAACACTAGCTAATGAAAACAAAGAAGCTACCCACCTTGAACTAGCAGCCGTGTTGTGTGAATGGCCTCTCCTTGGGGGCTAAAGGCTCGACATGTATAGGCACCACGATCCTCTCGGGTGATGGATAGCACTGTCAAACTTCCATCAAATACCTGAACATACAAAGGTGTAACTATTAATACATGGCAGCTAGTGTCCTATTTAATTCCCTGATTTATAGTGCAATTAATTTTTTCCCTATTTTTTTTTTTGCTGAGACATATTATACTGTAGATGCTACTTTCAGGTCTCTCCTTTCATCTCCTTCCATTTAAACTAGTTTGATTAAGCCTGTTTGTGCCGATTTTTAGGGTCCGATCGAATTTGGACTTCATCTCCATGTTTTGTTTTCCATATCGTTTTGAAAATAGCATCCATCCATCCATCCATCCATCCATCCATCCCTTTGTTTTTTTTGCATTCAAAAGACTCTCAGGTATGCATGATGATGTCTTCACATTACTCTATTTTTTTGGGGGCATCCTGTTTTCATGGGCTTTATGAGCTGGAAGCCCAAATAATGTAAAAGTAAACAAATAAATAGTTGAAATCACTTAAGTTGTTTGCCCTGAATCTTTAATCTATGAATATATATATAATAATAATAATAATAACAATAATAATAATAATAATAATAATAATAATAATAATAATAATAATAATAATAAATCTATAATTTGGATATATATTCATTCATCCATCCATTCTCTATACCGCTGATCCTCACGCGGGTCCTTAGTGTGCTGGAGCCTATTCAAGAGAAGGGTGGGCAAGAGGTGGAAAAGAAGTAAAGATAGGTGATGAACTGGTCATCCGCCAATTGCAGGATATTTATTCAACTGATTCAATAATTATTCAGTTTTAATAATGAGTGTGTGTCCTGCGATTAACTACCGACTTGGCCGTGGTGTACACCACCCCTTAGTTGAAATCAGCTGGCAGAGGCAGGATGAACAAATGAATACATGCATGAATGAATGGATACCTAATTTGGCAGCCACCGACCAGATGTCATTCAATCCATATTCATTAAGTTCTGTTAACTGAGCCACTGGTGTCTAGTTAATTGATCATTAGAAAACTTAATGTCTAGTAAAATGCATAGGATAAAAATAGCAATACAATTACTCTTCGTTTAACATGCTCAGGAGCCAGCTCTTTGGATTTATTTTTCAGAGTCACCACCAAAAAAATAAATGTCTAGATCAGTCTTTTTTCTGCTGATTGATGATTCTTTCATCCAAGAACTGACACTCAATTCAGTAGGCTCGGTGTAATGAGTGTGTGCATTCCTTCCACACACAGCTAAATCCATTTTTCACCTCAAAGCAACTCAGTATACCTTATACTTGGCACTGGTGACCAGAAGGTTGCCATCCCGCAGCCAGCTGACCGAGGGTTTGGGGTTGCCAAAGGCAATGCAGGTCAAAATGATGCTTCCTCCCTCCTTGGCCTCAACATACTGAGGTGGCGTATCTGTGAATGTGGGAGGGGCTTAGAAGTTGGGAAAAGCAAAAGTCAAAATATTAATCAAGTGATCAAAATCCTGAATTTGTATGAATACTGCACAATATTAAGCATCTACTCATTCCATCATTTTGTAATGTAAATTGAAGACAACATAAAGGACTACAGATTTTCTTAAAAATGTGCATATAGATAAAACAGTGGAACTAATTTTGGTTCACCCCGAAGTCATAGAATTCACAATGTCACCACAGCTTCGCACACATTGGTGATAAATTGAATTGAGTTGTAAATTGGCGATACAGCTTAGAATCTTTGAATTTTTGTTGAAAATGAACGCTGAATCAGAATTTTTGGATTCAGAAGGGGTTTGTGTTAGAGACGTCTCCTTATGTCGGACGTATCTATATGAGGAATGGACTAGCCTGAAAGCTATATTGGAGCAGATGCCTAGAAGTAGTAGCGCGTGTATTGGAATATTTGGCCATTAAATTCAACTGTTAAGCAGACAATCAAAGCCCAGCTAGGCAGTGTACCAATGCCTCGCTGTTGGACTCTCACTATCTAGTTAGTAACAAACAAAAATGGATTCGCAAAGTTGGACGCCGGATCTGAGAGATGAACTAGCTTAACACAAGCTAGAACAAAGCTAGTACAACACAACAGGGATGGATTTAAAAAGGGAGCAAAGAGGAAAAAAAAAACATCAAGTTATTTGAATCTAAAAGGGAAACCTTTTTTTCCATGGGTTGATACGTTTTGAAATGTTTGAATGAATATGTTGAAATGATTATGAATAGTTGAAATGAATATGGCTTTGTAAATGTATGCTGAAAATAAAACGCTATATGTGGACTTTATTTACTATTTATTTTGATATAGTAGGATTTTTTTTGGACTTTAATGTTTTCTTATTTTTTTCAGAGATGTGTAAGATCCAAATCGATTCGAACGGCATTCACTGAAATTAAGATGAATGTCGAATGGAGATTTGGGGAATTAGTCCAAGCTCCAACATTAACAGGAAAACGTTTATGGAAGACCTCCAGCACAGAAGCAAGACCTCAATACTTTCAGCTATTAGTTTTCCACATATCACGGATGAGCTATAGCCTATTCCAACTTAATTTGGGTGGTGCGGTACACCCTGAACTTATCACCATCTAATAATAGCAAACATAGAAACAAAACAACAACAACAACAAAACATTTACATCTATGGAATATTTAGATTTTTAGAGAAGACATGTTTTGGGTTTTTTTTTATTTACCAGTATATCACTGTTTTAATAAGTCTCGGTTTCAATAACCAAAATTCTCTGTCACCGGTAATTAGCTTTTCTTTCTCAACTTGTTTTTAGTTTTGAGGGGATTTTTAAGCAGCACGCAAACTACTGCAATATGATTGGCTCCTTTCAGAGATAAAGGTGAATATTTAGCCACTGTGCTAACTCTATGTTGATTGTGTTGTGCTTAAAAAAAAACATGGTGCCAGTCGGTACTAGTTAGCCCCCCAAAGGCCTACGTTGGCCCACTTAAAGAGCATCACTGGGCCCCTGTAGTTTTCCTATCAATCAAACAGGTCAGTGGATGATGCAGTCAACATGGGGTGGCACTTCATCCTGATACACCTTGACGGCGCCAGGACCTACGCAAGGATCCTGTTTGTGGATTTAAGCTCTGCGTTCAAAATCATAGTCCCGGAACTCCTCTCCTCTAAACTCCTCCAGCAGACATTTTACCCAAATATTTCAAAAAAACGACATTATAGAGTTGTAATTTTAATACAGTGATATCTCAATATATTTGCGCATAGCACACCTGAGAATCTAATATCGCCCCAGGACTAGCCTATAGTACAATTAAGGTAGCAAGCATGTTTTTGGAATGCTGGAGCAAGTTGGGGTACCCAGAGAAACCTCAGGCAAGCACAGGGAGAACATACAAACACATACCGGAAAGATGGAGACAGTGTTCGAACCCTGTGAGGTAAATGTGGCAAATACTATTTCACCTTGCTTCCAGGTTCAATTCAACAAGCATCAAACAATTATTTTCTTTCAATTTTGATTTTCGTTTAGCGTTTTATTCCATCTCCGCAAGACAAGGGATATTAACAGAAGAAAAGACTATACACCAAATGTATGTGAATTACGCTGACTCACATTCCATCAGCAGTAAGACTCTGTTGGTGTTCCAAAACTTTCATGATGAAATAAAGGTTGAAACAAAGTTGTTTCGCTGTTAAATGAGATGAGCATAACCACTGCAATGTACTTTTAACGCCCACAGGGGTCAATACATTATTTGATGGCCAATGTGGCTTGTGGTGCAAATTACTGTTGTGCATTTGCATAATTAAAAGGCCAATTCCCAGCCACCGTAACCTGCGTTTCCATAACATCTCCCGTTTTTGTAAGATTGTATTTTTTTTGTAAAAGAAAACAGAAATGGTAAATGCTTTTCTATGGACAGTGACAATGACCATACTGAGTTTGCCTTTGGGGCTTAACAAACCATTGAGTAGCCTACTTTTATAGTGGCTATTATCCACTTGATGCTGAAACATAGTGCTATTCATGTGCAATGCTGCTGATGAAGCCGGATCCTTTCATTAACTTAGTAAACAAGTATGTCAAAATGATCATCAATGAATATGCAAAACCATACTACGATGGTATAAACTTTTGTTTTTTTTGTTTTTTTTTAATTCACACATGGTTCACTGTTTATTTTTATTAAGTCCTGATTAAACCACCCTCTGTTCACAAAAAAAAAAAAAAATGTGCATGCATGTTTGGTTGTTTTGGTTAAGTCAAACACCTATTTTTCCATCCATCCATTTTCTTAATTGCTTACTCCTCACAACAGTCGCGGGGGTGCTGAAGCCTATCCCAGTCGGCTTCGGAAAGGTCGGCGGGGTACACCCTGAACTGGTTGCCAGCCAAGTGCAGACCCCTATTTTTATTTTCTTAAAATAAATTGCATAAATAATTCACAACTCCTTATAGC
This sequence comes from Festucalex cinctus, assembly GCF_051991245.1. Taxonomy (NCBI): domain Eukaryota; kingdom Metazoa; phylum Chordata; class Actinopteri; order Syngnathiformes; family Syngnathidae; genus Festucalex; species Festucalex cinctus. The sequence continues at coordinate 19,578,795 of NC_135428.1, forward strand.
TATTCAACCATAATCTTTATTCTTTACTGCACAACCAATATTTATGTTTATGTACAGCACTTTGTATACAGCAATGCCTGTTCTTAAAGCGCTTTATAAATAAAGTTAAGTTGAGTTGAGTTGAGAGGGATAAAGTATTTTATAACCTAGACGGACACATGTAGCACTTGGAAAACACAAATCCAAAAAGCGCACAATTTTTGTAGCATTTTAAATGTAAGTGTTAAATGGAAATGACAAAATGTTAAAGCAAATAAAAAGAATAAACAAACTTTTAGCCCTCACCACGAACTGAATGTGTGTGATTTGAAAACCAAGGTGTTTTAAGTTGTTATGAAATCTGAATGTTTGCCAAGAGCCTTCAGAAGCATTTGAAAACGGCAATAATATGTTTTCATGACCCTCTTCCCTGATGACGTCTTCTTGCAGTGCTTCAACTTCCTCAATGGACTTTTGCATTATTCTAGTACTAATGTTTAGTATCATAAATGTAAATTGTTGCCAATTCGGCAACCATTGCAGCCTGGTCATCCCGGACATCTGCGGCCCCTTCTCAAGGTTTTTTTTTTTTTTTTTTTCCCTGATGTTTTTTTTTTTTTAGTTTTTCCTTGCCCGTTTGTCGTTTATCAGGGGATGTCGTTGCTATTTGTCAACTGTGGGCATGTGAAGCCCTTTGAGACTTTTGTGTGATTAAGGGCTATATAAATAAACTTGACTTCATCATCAAAAGGCTACATGACCAACACAAGTTGCAAAATCACCCATTCTTTTATAGCTTTACCAGTCCAACTATTGTGTGTTTTGTTTGATGTCAGTAAAAGCTTACATTATGTCAATATAGGTTGGCTGAATTTTTATAGCCTGGAAACCAGACTCATTGCTGTACCAGCGAATGAGTCTGGTCTCAGTCGACATCCACCGCATTTCTGAGATGGCTCAAACCTGAGCAAACAGACAGCAAGAAGAACCAATCAGCAAAGAGCAGGTGTGATGTTAGAAAAGCGTCTTGTGGGCACTTCTTCCATATTTTGACTTAGTGTAGTTGCTATACTTGACGAACAAATATGGCCGAATTTCTGTGCAAGCGTGGCTGTGTCCGAATGTACACACTACCTACTCCCTATGATACAGTGCCCTACTGAAAGAATCACATCATTTTGTAGGGATGTCTGAATGTCCAGGGAGTGAAAATGTAGGGCACTCAATTACCCACAATGCACTCTGAAAAGTAGTGAACATGGATGCTCACTCAGCTGGGTTTATTTAGACCACAATGCATTGCGATTATGAAAAAAAACATGGCGCGAGCGACAGCGCAAGTGCGAGAATCAAAGCGATGCATTAAAAATATATTATGGAAATAATGTGTTTTAGTTGAAATATGTAAGGCAAAATAACTAAAGTGCAGTTTTAAAACATTTTCATTCACAATAAATAGTCGGAGATTTATGCGCCGGGGCGCTGTGACAGTGGTCACGTGATTATGCGACAAGGAGAAAGCAGTGCGCTGACTGTCCGAATCACCAAACACAATGAGGGCACTACATATTAGGCCACTATATAGTGTGCGGCTATGTAGTGAATGAGGGCTTAGGGGATAAGGGTAGACATTCGGACTCAGATCGTGAAATCCACAGGTGTCAGAGTCCGGTCCTTGAGGGCCTGAGTCCTGCATGTTTTTGAGGTTTCGCTACTCCAACACGCCTGATTCAATGATCAGGATCAATATCAGGCTCCTGCAGAGTTTGCTGATGATCTTAAATAGGAATCAGCTGTGTTGAACGTGGTAAACCTCTAAAACATGCAGGACTCAGGCCCTCGAGGACCGGATTTTGACACCACTGGTGTTATCCCATTCTTACCAATGACATGGGCATGCAGTGATTCTCCGAGTCTTATTAGTACAACCGTATGTTATACATGGTGGCATTTTCACCAAAAGACCTCCTAACCTCCTATTCCCTCACAAGGGTCGCAGAGGTGCTGGAGCCTATCCCAGCCGGCTTCGGCAGAAGGCGGGGTACACCCTGAACTGGTTACCAGCCAATCGCAGACATACTATTTCAGTACATTAATATTAGACATAGGACTACACAAATTCCGGTGATTCAATTTAAAATACGGATTGGCCATAAAAAAGGATTAAGACAACATCATCCTCCCACCCTATGCCCATGTTCCTGTCTCAAACAGGGACAAAGATTTACAGGATTGAAGCTGATGTGAGGGGATGCGGGTTCGCAATAAAGCACTCGCTTTAGCACCTAACATCTTTATACATCTAACCAGGATCTATATGGACCCCTTCCATCAACAATTGACCTTACGGTGGCACGCCTTTCCCCACCCACTAAATGCGACAAGCAGCACCCTCCGACATTTACCGCGCGAGATGAGCTGAAGTGCATTCACAGTAATGTAGAAGTTGTCAAATCTTCCTTGTGATTTCTGTCAGGTATTTTCAGTATGCCGATATTTCTCTTCGAAGTAAGAAAAGGGGCTTTAAATTTTTTTAGTGAAGGGTATCTTCACTCACTCACCATGCAATTTTAGCCAAAAACAAAAGGAAATATGCATTGTTGTTTGCTGCTATAGAAGTCAGGAAAAGACAGTTGCCTCACTCACGTCGACCGATTGTCAGCAAAACCGAAGTTTTGGACATTGTTCCCATCAAGCACGGTAAGAATTAATTTATATTACCTCATAGTTTCAATGCAACGCTGTTCTGTTCAGGAAATAATAAGTCAACAAACGCGTGGACTGTTAGCCACCAGGAGCCTTTGGCTAAAAACAACAATGGAGAACATTACCTTTGTGCAGGTGGACTTTGTGGTCATTTTGGAGGCATTCAACTGGTTGTGTGTGCAAAGTTTGTTCTGTTGTTCTGTCAACAAACGCGTGGACGGTGTGCCACCCGGAGCTATCATTAGCCTTTGGCTAAAAACAACAATAGAGACCATTACCTTAGTGCAGACGTAGTACTTTCTGGTCATTTTGGAGGGATTCGACTGGTCGTGTCACGTGTGTGTGGTCTTCCACAAAGTTTGATCCAGCGCAGACATTTTGCCGGACAGTATCTCTCTTGTGTCTCTTGTGTTCTCTTGGTTAACTCGAACCTGGCTTAGGCGCTACTGTGCCCCCACCTCCCCAGAAGATGCCCACCTTCCATACACTTGCACTCCTGGGTTATGTAACATGACCATGTCCCAGGAGAACAAGCCTTCAAACCTCCTTGTGGTTAATCTCTCATTGTGTTATATTTACCCCATACCTTTTTATTTGTTTACCGCTGCTGGACTGCCTACCTTTTTTTCTTGGTAGACCTGTTATACTAGTCCTATGGTTTTTCTTTTTTAAGACAAAAAAAAATTGTGTTTTTACTTTGACTAGTTTCGGCGTCAACTGTCGCCTTCCGAGACATGATGAACTTTTTTAGCCAACTGTCATACTAGTCACAGTCTCAGAGCCATATGTTTGGGGAATTTCTGAGTGAGTGAATAAGACAGGTCTATTTCACAGTTGGCATCCTCAATGACAGAATAAACCAGACCTTCAGACACATTCAAGCCTTGTACAGGATGACATCTAAGCCAAGGATTTAACATTACACCACAAAAACTCCCAGTAGTGGACCTAATCGCCGTTACACAGCCGGCCAATATTCCTGCTGAGACGTGCCTCCCACCCCACACCCCCAAGATACTGAAGCAAAATAACTCAGGCCACAGGTGTCAGCAGCATTCTGCCGTCAAGAGGTTCTTCCATCTTATCTGGAATACACTATTCCACAGGAATATCCAAATATAATTGATACCCATTGAAATACACTGGCAAAAAATGTACAAATGTAAACCTGATAAATTCTTGATAACCATTCATTTAAATTAAATTCAAACACACCCCTAAAAAAACAACATAAAATATTGAGAAAAAACAAAACTAAACTAAAAACACGTGAATCCGTGGGTCCATTGTACATTGAAGCCAGAACAGAAGAAAAAACTTGAATGTAAGGGAACAGAGGCTGTGTTTACACGGAAGCAAAGCCGGCTTCGTTCCGCAAACAAATCTTGTACAGACACAACCGTCTCAAGATATGCGTGTCCAAAAGAAGACGCCTAGGACGTTTCACGGCTGTAATATATATGCCAAGTCTGGCGTGTCGCAGAAAGTGTAGAAGAAGAATCATTGAAGAAGAACGAACCACTTATCTGAATAGCCGGTTTTGAAGCCACTAGGCCGCCATATTGAATCAAAATTAGAGAACATTTGAGACACTACTTAGTAAAAACAGCAGGGGTCTAGCAACTAAGCGATAAAAGAAAAGCGCTCTTCAAAGTAGTTTAAACAGTAGTCTGCTTGCGAGATGGTAGGAGTAAGATGGCTGCCCTGTCGCTTACACTTGTATCATTTTTATTCAAGAATTATAACTGTAATTCAACAAAAGATGACTGCCAAATCTACTATTGGGGTCGAGGAACTGAGCGATAACAGAAAAGGGGTTCTTAAAAGTAGTTTAAACAATCTGCTCGTGAGATGGGAGGCGTAAGATGGCTGCCCCGTGGCTTCAATGGCTTGCACGGGCGTATATGGGCTATTAGCTATCCAGTAATATATACAGATCAGTGATTCGATATCAGATGCCGTGTGATTCAAGTACAATGGCACGCAAAGCATTTTGCTGTAAAAGCATAAGCAAGCTGGGGAGGTTATGCAAAACGACAAAGAAACAGCTATCCATTGTTGTTGACAGACTGCACAGTCACGAGAAAATTATGTCATCACCGGAGGAGTAACTATCCTGTATATGGTGTCCACATTGGAACGTACGGAGCACGTTTTAAAATCTTTCCACTCTGGAGCCCGGTTTTGAAAGTAATCCGTTTCAAGCGCCAAAACCGAGCCGTCATGTGGATGAACTTCCCAAACGGTAAGAAACTTGTGCAGATACATTGAAACGGGCTTTCATGTGAATGTTTTTGTGTGAGTTAGGCATAAGTCAACTCCATGTTAATGCTTATGCTGTGTTATACCTTGTGTCTTTATCCAAAGCCACGCAACACCTAATTACTAAATAATGAAAGTGTGTACAAGCTAAAATATCACCTGACTGACCTAAGAACACCTCAGAATCCACCCGAAAGAACTGAAAGAAGTGGCTGAGGAAGAGGGAAGTCGAGGGCTTCTCTGCTTAATTGGCTGATGGAGGATGGCAAACATCATTCCACCATCCCCAATCCATGTCATTGATCGTCGTCGTTTTTATTCATCAGATATTTTTAGTAAAGAATTTGGCTATAATAATAATAATAATAATAATAATAATAATAATAATAATAATAGTAATAATAATAATCATAATAATCATAATAATCAATTAAACAATAATTAAATCAATTGCTCCGATTGTTCTTACCGTTGACAGTTAGATGCACCCAACTGCCATTGTAGAAAGTATCAAACTGTTGCTCAAGCATCAGCACCTTACACTCATACCAGCCTTGGTCATCTGAACGAACATTTTCTATCCGCAGGGAGGACTTGCCGTATAGACTGGCTCGGCCTAAAAAGATGAAAAGACAGATGAGATCAGCAAGATGGCAGATGGGTGGGGTTGAATGTAATTAGGAAGGCAAAGGTGAGAAGTGTACCAACAAAAAAGTAAAGGCATGAAAAATGGCAAGAGAATATTAAAAGAAGCGACTCAACCTTCAAACAGCTCGGATATAAATAGGCAAGGAGTCAAGAGTGTGCACTGCCAGTGTCTGTGTAACAGTGTGTGTCACCTTTTTCTGAACAACACCGCAACAGCAGTAAGACAACATCAAAGTGCAAAATTGACTGAAGCCATAAATACAAAGTGAAACCTGTCAGCCTCAGTGGATCTGAGATGTTCTCTTCATGAGCACGCCAAGATATATTGTGGCAAGGACAGGATATAACTTCCTGTGATGAGTAGCTCAGGAGCCACTTAGCAATGAGCCAAAATGTGACAACTGACGACACATTTTGTTGCTGGATTCTTGTACAACAGATATAAAATTTTGACTGGACGATTTCAGGGTCAGTGGAAAATGCATTTTGCTCCACGCCATCTGGTAAATGGATCATAGCAGATGGTCTTTTGGCAATAAGAGTTAAACAAAGGATTTCTGGGAGTGTATGCCAACTCAAAAACATCAGCAATATCAAAGCCAAGCTAGCCTTCAATAATCCCTTTGCCCTCTTCTATCCTTTCTGCTTAGTGACTATTCCTGACTAATTTTGCATGGCTTTCTAAATCCCTATGAAGGATGCAAAATTAATCAGGTGTCGTAAGATTGCAGAAAGTTAACTGCTCTTCATGAAAGTATGATGACATTCAAATTTGCAGTGGAATTCACTTAAATATGTACATATCGCGCAGTATGTATAGTATATGTTACTCTCGATCAGTGGGGCGGGCCCCCCAGGGGGGCGCGAGGCTCCATCAAGGCTGGCGCGTTTGACTTCAGGGAACATGCTTTTTTATTTTTTTTATTTTATTTTTTTTACTGTCCAAGAATAAAGTGCAATTGCACCTCCACTACATTAGGGGGCAGTGGCGCTCTCATTATTGGCAGAGTGTACGCAGGGAACATTCACTCGGTGGTGTAGGGGTTTTGTTTGCACTGAGCATGCACGCTTTACACAAAGCAAAAAAAAAAAAAAAAATCAGCACAAATTATTTTACATTTTTGTTTTGCAGATTAAAGTTTTGTTTTTTGTTTTTTTAATATTATGCTCCTGAGTTAATGTTGGTGATCAGTTTGAATGCATTATTATGTATTGATTTTATGTCGTTTTATTTTTCCGTATCATATGGTTTGACATGGTCAGTCAAAAAATGTTTATAGTTTAATTAAGGATTTAATTTTATTTTTGAATTTCAGATGCACTTTAAATCTTTTCTGTTACAGTTAATAAAGCTATTCTTTGTTGTAAATTGGTCCATATTTCTTTCTTTTTTTATTCTCTTATACGGTAATACGGATATAGTGTTCTGGAGAGGTGTGTTTATAACAATTTTATAGACAAATGATACTATTTATAGTCGCGTGGGGGTGGGGGGGGGGCGAGATGTTTTCTTCTTACTAGGGGGGGCATGACAGAAAATAATTGAGAAGTACTGCTCTAGATTAACGGCTTCAAAATCAGTCAAATCTTGATCACAGATGCTTCATGTAGCATTGGCTGTAAAGTTGCTTTTTGAGCACTGCACAGTGCTTGTATTGGCATGATGTAATGTTTCCTTTCAGGATCTGTGTTTTTGTTAATATTTCGCTGTATCTGATGATGCTCTATGTAACCATCGTCCCTGAACTCCGCTCCTCCAGCTCAGCGGCTTTCCTACCATATGCCAGTGGATTTGCAGCTTCCTGACAGGTAGGAGTGGCTGGGGGAAACCACTTCATGCACAGGCACCATCGACACCAGGGCCCCCCAAGGATGTGCCATTTATTTGCTGCTATTCTCTCACAGTACAAGAAACGACTGCACTTCAACTCTTTCCATTAAAACTCAAAATTTCATCGTGACATGTTACCAGTCCTGCCAGTTTTTGATATTCAACGCATCTCAAAATTGTGACATCACTACCATATTCACTGTTGCAGCTTCATCACTACGTTATTTCCATATCAAATGGGGTATAGAGAGGCGACAACATGCACCGGCTGCTATTCGTCAACGGGAAGGGGTTTACAATTTAATTTAGTTTTCATTTTATAAATGTTGACAGTTTTCTGCTGAGTTCCACCTCTATCAGGTTTCAAATGTATGTATTGGGACAAAATGTCTTTATCGTACCATACTTTTTTAACACAAACAGTCTTACTACGCAGGTGTTTGGCCTGGCCTTCACTGCAGCTACTTTCATTTTCTACTTGGTTGTGTGTCTTACTGCTTCCACACTTGTATTCAAAGTGAAATCAGGCCCTTCAGTTTGTTACATCTGTCAAGAGTCACATCAGTAAACACCAGTGTATTTGTTCACTGACTGTTATACTCTCTTTTTTTCTCTTCAAATCATTCTGATGCTAGCTGATCCTGGCTTATTCCTCAGATCATCTTCGGACTCCCAGCGAGCCACAGAATAATTTGTCATGCATGAGTGTTGTTTTACTACCAAAAAAAAGGCGCATAACACCGCATGGTAATCACTGTGCCAATGTAGTGAGCTGTCTGAGTAAATAACTCCCACTTATTTTGGGTACTGAGACATGTGATGTGAATAACTTGCCCATGTCTTGGCATGCAGCCAGTGGTGAGAGCAGCTTTCCTGCAGGTCCTTACTACACAATTACTCAGAACACATCACTAATCAGTTATCAAATCCAATTGCTGCCCTCTGAACCGTAATGAAATTGAATAGTGAGGTGACGGTAGATTCCGACCACTAATGATTAGTCATTGAAAGTGACAAAGCAGTCATGTCTTTACTCTGATTTTCAACCTGAATGTGTGAAGCTCTCATGATGCTAGTGAGTTATGTAAATAAGAATGTGCTGCTGTCCTGCGTAAAAATACACTATAAGATAAAGTGACATAAAATAATCTACTGTATAAGAGACTTGTTCTAGAAAAATTATATGAACTACATGAGACTGTTGATGCAAAGTCAAAAGCCACATTTGAGATGCCTAGAGACAAGACTAGGGATAATGGGGTGTACCTAATGTTTTGGCCAGTATGGCCAGCTCATTTGGGAAGGCTACAGAAAAGAATCTGAGGTGTGCCTAATGTTTTGTCCAACATGGCCGCCACATTGGGGGCGCCTACATACAAGAATCCAGGGTGTACCTAATATTTTGGTCAACATGGCTGCCACATTTGGGAAGCCTTCATGACAGATTTTTTTCCTTTTATTATTTTGAACATATAAACAGATGAACAGCAGAGATAAAACAAAAAACAACAACAATCAAAAGAGAAGAAAATCCCAATAACATAATCATTCAATTAATCATAACTTACATGTTCAAAAGGGAGTAGGAAGAAGTTAAAAACTTATCTAGTCCTACCCCTTTTACTAAATATATTTAAACTTATTTCATTATTAATACAATTTTAATTTACTAATTATTAAAAATAATAATAAAATAATAAATGATATATATAACCCAAGTTATATATATATATATATATATATATATATATATATATATATATATATATATATATATATATATATATATATATATATATATATATATATATATATACACAAGTGCACTTAACATATTCACATTTACCAAAAACATATATACATAAATTTACTAAACATGAGTCAGGATGGTTCCTAATGTTTTGGCTAATATGGCCAACTCATTTGGAAGCCTACAAATTGTTAGTTTGGGCTCAAGCCCTGTATATATTCACACAAACAACTAATTAAAAATAGTTGCACATTATTGTTGTACCGTCAACAACTGTTTTACAGCTATATATTTAATGTAAACACCACAAACTATTATTAAAAAGTCTAGTGTTAGCATCAGCATGACGTCAAGCAATTTGGCACATAAGATGTCGATATCGTGCAAGACCTTAGAATACCTGCAGGGTTCAGTTCAGCATTCTTTTACTTGTTATTTTTTTCTTACTTATTCCTAGGAATTGCTCCCTTCACTAAGTGGTGTTAGGAGTAAAATGATCTATCCAAATAATTATATACATCCAAAGTTATGAGGAATCATTCAAAAATCGATTCCCGTCACAATTATTTAGTCGTGTGATGTTAATTAATGCAGAGTGTTATTTGGTTATTTCTTTTTTGCACTTGAGACGGTAGAGGCAGCACTAATGTTAAAATTAGGCGAACATTATCTTAGAATTATGCCTTTATTCCTCAGTCAAGTTAAGATTGCAATATTTTAGTGTTTTTAAATAAGTAAATAGTAATAAAGAGTAAACATCCATCCATCCATCCATTTTCTTGACCGCTTATTCCTCACAAGGGTCGCGGGGGCTGCTGGCGCCTATCTCAGCTGGCTCTGGGCAGTAGGCGGGAGACACCCTGGACTGGTTGCCAACCAATCGCAGGGCACACAGAGACGAACAACCATCCACACTCACACGCACACCTAGGGACAATTCGGAGCACCCAATTAACCTGCATGCATGTCTTTGGAATGTGGGAGGAGACCGGAGTACCCGGAGAAGACCCACGCGGGCACGGGGAGAACATGCAAACTCCACCCAGGAAGGTCCGAGCCTGGACTCGAACCGGAGACCTCAGAACTGGGAAGCGGACGTGCTAACCACTCGACTACCGTGCCGCCCATAAAGAGTAAACAGCAAATGGTAAATAAAAACAACTTACCAGCATACTCTGGGTCCACATGAGGAGGATAAAACCGAAAGTTGATGAAGAAGGGGATTGGCATTCCATACTTGAACCACTCTACCACATAAGGCTGGCCGTTTAAAGGGTGGGACACATCGCATCCCAGGATGATGGTCTCTCCTGCACGTGCTGTCACAAACTGGGGCTCCTCTCGCACTCCGTGGGCACCTGCAGCAACCGCAAGGACAGGTCAATGTCTAGTTGCTAACAAAAAGGTTCCTATCAAAGTTGTGCTTGTAATTAGCGCAGTAATTTACTTTGTCAATGATGGATGGCACACTACAGTACAATAGGCAAAACAAATGTTTTAGTTGGAAGCCAAATTGATGTTTATTGGACATATGGTATTCACCAATTGCCTCAATGGCACCTGTGGTTAACAAGCATGTCATTGAGTATGACTAGTAGTTTCAGTTAGCACGTGCGCGTGTGTTTGAGGGAGGGGTATAAAATACATGTCTCCACTGAAACACTATACTATACAAGTAATTCACAATTATTTTTATGGCCCACCAAGAAGAAAAAAATATTTTGCTCCCCCCCAATTTCTCTGTCGTGACTATAAATGGTGTGATTTGTCTAATTGTGCATGCTGACAATGAAAGAGCCATGGACAGCTACTAGTTGATGAGCAATTACACTTAATTCTTGTAAGGCAAAAAAAGAAAAACGAGTTCTCTGTGTTCTTTACGTGTCTCAATAAATGGGGTACAAAAATACAATTCAAGAACAGTACATTTTCATGTGGGATGATTGAATTTGGTTCGATTCAGTCATCTTAAAATTCAATATGGCATTGCTGTAGCTTTTGTCATGTTTTTTTTTTTAATATGTAATGTAACAACATGCAAAAGCTCTCCAAAGTCCAAACTATTCAAGTTAATTATATTGAAAGAAACAACAATTTATCCACAACATAAAAAAAGATTTATAACAGTGTAGTCCTGGTTTGCGTCCCTCATAAAAGCTGATTTGATACGTATCCAGACATGAGGTATGCTAGGATTGAAGGACGGCATATTTCAGAATGGAAAGATTCAATTCTGTTTGGTTAAATCAAAACCGATTTTCCAGTTCAAATCGTCTTTTGTTGCATCCCTAGTTTGTGGTTCTTCTAATCTTTGCCTGCTTTTCGATCAGTTCTATTCGCTGACTTAACTCAATTTTAAAGCGATACAAGACTTAGAACTCATTTTCCAGTACTGGATTCGACATTGTGTATCAAGAATAAAAGTGCATGATCCCTGGCCTCTTATTCCCTGATTTTTCTTTTAAACCGATTAAGTATCAAAATAAGAACATACCGTGGTGAACGCCATTATCCTGGTCACATGATTGTGATGACGTATCCTGTGCGTAAACAACAGCTACTGTCATTCACTTGAATGGAGTTTGCTAACTTAATTTGGCAAGAAATAGACCGTCTTCTATCCCAAATACTGCGCCAATTCTGATCAGAGTAAAATCCTCAGCACGTCAGATTTCATGTCATTCAGTGTGGGCGTGGGGCGGTGGAGGGTTATGGAGGACCAAAAGTGCCAACATTAAATAAATAAATACACCATTAAATAATTAAATAAAAGTGTCATTAATTAAATAAATGTGTCATTAATTAATTAAATTCACTATGATTATTTATTTATTTATTTATTTATTTATTTATTTTATTTATTTATTTATGTATCTATTTAATTATTTCATGGTCACTATGTTGCGGTGTTTCATGAATTTATTTTATCTGTCTAGCCCATCAGTTAGTGGGCGGGTCCTAACACCTGATTGGTCAATCTGCTCACCAAGTCAAGGCAAATCCATTTCAGAATAGTCAATTGATGCGGAGTGAGTAGCCAGTAAACACAATTGATAGGCTGGGTGGCGCTTTTCACCTAAATAGGTGCGTTTCCATTAGACATTAGATTTACGCTTTCATTAGGTGCCTTTTGAGACGTGCTGAAATGGAAGTTCTTCGCAAAATTTTTATGGAAACACTTTTTTCCCGCATTTCCTACTAGTCATTTGACTCCGCCCGGTCACGGAGAAAAGGAAGTACAGGATCAGTGGCTCAGCGAGAAGCCACAATGGTGGCCAGTCCGCCACTTTCTAAAATGCTCTATTGAACAACTGCTGCAAGTCCAACAACAAACATCACCAAAGCGATCAAAACATTGAAAAATACAAAAACAAAAAAAAACACACACAAAACTAAAGTTGCATTTATGTATGTAAAACGTTACTAACAATAGTAGCATATTTAAATTCAGCTCAACTTTATTTTGAGAGCACTTAAAAAAAAATCGCTGCAATGAAAACTGCTGTAGCCAACATGGAATAAAAATCAAACATACGAAAACAATTAAAACATTAAATTAACAACATACAAACAGTAAACTCACATCCAAAGCAATGTCCACACTCGTGTGGACCTAAAAGCCAGCAGATGTCGCTGTTTGACTTGCTGCCCGCGCCACTGCTGTTTCCAGGCATCATAAACAAGACTTCTTAAATCTCCCTGCATCTATCTATAATATTTTTCTAATAGAATTTGAGATATATTTAAAATCCCTTAAATGTATCAAGTCTGAAACACGCAAACAATTTATTCTCGTGACGTTGCATGATGCTACCGCCTACATGAACTGCGAGATCTCGCGAGAGTTGAGGCGGGACATTACGAGAACTACGCCTCAGAAGCAAATTACTCTTCAATGGAAACGCCTACAAGGCAAAATTGTACTTTATCGAAATAAAAGAAATATCGCTTTTATTTTGATGTTGGTTTTGCACAACAACAAGCCTTGATCACTCTATATCAGCAAAAAATCCATCACCGTAGCCGCCATGTTGACAACCACTTCAGGCCGAAGCAGTCGCTTAGACAAGATTTGAGTGAATCAGGCCTCAGCCCCGCCCACTAAGTTTGACGGGCGAGCTTGACAGATAAAATAAATCCACGAAAAAAACCGCAAAACAGCGACCATGAAATAATTAAATAGAGAAATAAATGAATAAATAAATAAATGAATGAATAAATAAATAAATGTATAAATAAATAAATAAATAAACATATAAATAAATAAATATATACATAAATACATATATAAATAAATAAAGATATAAATACATAAATAAATAAATATATATATATATATATATATATATATATAATTAAATAATCACAGGGAATTTAATTAATTAATGACACATTTAATTAATTAATGACACATTTAATTAATTAATGACACTTTTATTTAATTATTTAATGGTGTATTTATTTATTTAATGTTGGCACTTTTGGTCCTCCATAGAGGGTGTCCTCTCCTAATGTGAGCTAAAGCGTGCTTAGCACATGACATGTAGCTGGCTGAGCAGAGTAAAAGTCACCCGGATGTTTACCGTCCAGGTTAGGGAACGTCCACAACTTACATTTCCAGTGTGTACAATGTCAATGGTGGCTTGACTGGTAATTTGAGTCTCTGTAAACGAACTTGTAGACGCTCCCCAATGCCGACTTGCTATGAGCTGGCCGGCTGAATGAGTCCACCTTTTCGGCCAGTTTCATCACTGCTTTCGGCTGGACACAAATCTTTGGCGAGTACTGTTTTTGAAGAAGTACTTATTTGCTATAGGGCATAATTCCACCTTTGATGTCCGCCGTGGGACGCGATAATGCCTCGTGAGTCTCTGTTGTCACTGGCAGGCATGTCATTCAATGTGTATTTCACGCACGCGATATGTCATGATGATCCCGTGACTGTCAAAAATGGCCTTTACTGTACTCAATGCAAAAATATTCAAAAATAGCGCTGTAAGATCATAATTACTCAACATAAATTGTTGTTTTTTTATTCCAGGGAAGAGTTGAAATTAACAATTTTACAGAATAGGTGGTTAGTTTTTCACAAGTCTTGTATTCCTTTAAGTTTATCAGAGAAGCAGAACCGAAAGAAAGAGTTGACAGGGGTATAATGCTCTTTGAGAGATTGATTGTATCTGAAAACAAAAACATATGCTATGCTTTGAGTTCCATCAGTCAGGATTGTAATGCCTGGTAGTGATAAATCAAGGACCCAAGCTGAAGGCCTGGGCGGAGAAGGATTACAGGACTTGAATGTGAACTATCAAGACAGAATCTTTTTATCTTCTCTTGACTTTATCATTTTTTAAATCTTATTTGAAAGAATGTAGGCGACCAAAGCAGGAGATAAAATGAGAAAAGAATGTGCTTAGTAGTGAAGGATATTTTTTTATTTTTTTTTTTTATACTGCTTTAATAAATCCCAATGAGATTATGTGTCCACGGACGGGCTCACTTTGATGCTGTGCTAATTACTTGGTAGTAGGCTGGCTTTATGGGCGTTAACCTGGTGCGCTAGCATTTTATTGGTCAATATGACTAATTAGCATAAGTACATTTCTCTGTGGCCACCAAAAAACGCTATATATATATATATATATATATATATATATATATATATATATATATATATATATATATATATATATATATATATATATATATATATATATATTTATTTATTTATGGGGTTTTTTGGGGGGGGGGTTCTTTTTTTTTCTATAGGTTGGCAGCTCTGAACTCGCCTCTTGCTTCCACCCAGACCAAATAGACTTCCTCACTGACAGGTCATAGACAGAGTTGGTTATTAACGTTATTTCGGACACCCCATGCCCCTTAAAGGTTGTGTCCTCTCACCTTCAGTGACTACATGTCCATTCTGCCAAACTGACACCTTGTTAAATTTGCTGATGACACAGCCTTGCTGCCAGATCCTATATTGCATCACTGTTCTGCTCTGCAAGAATTCAGGCATTCGGACATTGGAAATTATTATTAGCTACAAATGCTGTGATGCTGTGCATTAGAGATTTTTTTTTATCATTCATCTATATTGTGGCAACTGTCCCTATTTCACATTCACGATAAGGGGTAAAAGCTCTTGTATTTAACTAAATGTGAGCAGGATAAGCAAGATAATAGTGGCATCAAACCTGGGGCCTCATTTGTCAAGCACGCATACGCACAGAAATGTACATAAAGTATGAGTATGAATGCTCTCACAGAAAGTATGGAATTGATCGTATCAATTTGAAATTGTGCATGAGGACAGGCTTAAGCTTTAGCATTCACCAGCTCGCCATTGGCGACTAAAAACCACGGTGTCTTAATTTACAGTAACCATTCGCCCAGATGGCGACCTGAAAATTATTGCAAGTGGAAGAGTCCACAGACTTGTGACAGCACGCACTATAACACCACCTTCATTTGACACCATGATTTTCCTCTTCCATACGTTCGCTTTTCCCATTCGAGTGTGCAACGAGTGTGCTATTAACTTGTGTTCACTGTGGCCATTAGCATAGCATGTAACTTCACTGCAATCCAATCACGGCAGATAAAAGCTGTAAATAGTTTTAACTTGGAAGGGGGTCGCTGTCTGCGCTTGTAGTGGACACTGGGTTTGATTATCTGTGCAATGCAATTCTCAGCACTCAGTCTTCTATTTATATTTAAAGGGGCATGATGCAACTTAAGACTCAAATTGGAGTGTTAAAATAACCATATTTTTCACCCACACATGTTTTAAGAATTGTATAATGGACAGGAGGCACTACTGTGGCACAATGACTGTTGCCCCTATTTTCCTGTAAAGTGAAATAATGTTGGCGCAGTCAGGCCGGAAACTTTGACTTTTGCTCTGAGCATGACGTCATGCGCGTTCACGCTATTAGTAGTCACTATTGTCCATGTTAGCTCTCGCAATTGTTCACGCAACTTCACTGACAGGCCAGCTAATTCAAAATGGATTTGAAGTAGAGCCGTCAAACGATAAATTTTTTTAATCAGATTAATCACATCTTAGAATTTTGATTAATCCTGATTAATTTAATCACTGATTTAAAAAAGCTTTTTTTTCCAACATATTTTGCCCGCTAAATTTGAAGCGCACCTGTTAGGCCTATATGTTAATTTTTTTTACATTTAATGTTATGAGGACCTCTTCAAAAATTTATATTCACTGCACACGCTCATCCTGCTTTTTCTAATCAATTAATTATTTGCATAATTTAAAATGGGATAAAATTACCTATGGCATATGTAAACATAGCACGTCCGCCTCCCAGTTCTGAGGACTCCGGTTCGAGTCCAGGCTCGGACCTTCCTGGGTGGAGTTTGCATGTTCTCCCCGTGCCCGCATGGCTCTTCTCCGGGTACTCCGGTCTCCTCCCACATTCCAAAGACATGCATGGCAGGTTAATTGGGCGCTCCGAATTGTCCCAAGGTGTGCTTGTGAGTGTGGATGGTTGTTCGTCTCTGTGTGCCCTGCGATTGGCTGGCAACCAGTCCAGTGTGTCCCCCGCCTATTGCCCAGAGCCAGCTGAGATAGGTGCCAGCACCCCCCGCGACCCTTGTGAGGAATAAGCGGTCAAGAAAATGGATGGATGGATATCTAAACATTTATTAAATGCTTTACTTTAATGCATGTAGTTATGTTTATTGCTCAAACTCCAACAGCTACCTTTAATGTAACCATCCGCTGTTGGCTAAAAAGGATCATCTGCGGTCAAAATTAATAGTGTGATTAATCTGTGGTAATACAATGATTAATGCGGTAATTTTTTGTGATTAATTAATTAGTTAACGCTTTAACTTTGACAGCACTAATTTGAAGAGGACTGCACCCGATAGCTAGGTCTCAATCACTTGCAGAGATTCCACGGAAGACAAAGAGGAGTAAAGTCCAGTCTAGTGTAACGAAAAGGTCAAAAAAACTTTTGGACCAGCGTCGCGGGAGGATGCTGATAAATATAGGAGCAGCGTTCATCAGGTGGAGAGACCTAAGAGCTGCCCTGGGGATGGAATGGGACACACAGCTTGGTGACTTTTTGCGAAAAAGGTAAGAATTTGTAACGAAAATATGAAAGGGTCTATTTATGATGACCAATGCAGAATAAAACTACCACACGGTCGCTAACTAATCTCTCCCCACTTTTGCCTGGTGAATGCCTGAGTGCTGAGACGTGGTATGTAAAACAACTGTAAGTGACCAGCAAAGCCGACTTGATTAATTAGTTGACTCACTGATTTGTACTTGTGCTTGATTACATTAAAAAATAAGTATATATTCGCAACGTACTGCTCTACTCAATGTCATCGGATTCACGGGAATGCGCTGACGTTTTGGAATGTTGTATTTTGTCACTCAAAATTACTATCACATACAAAGTAACTTGAAGATGAATATGTTTCTTACCTCTGTAGACATTATTAAGCCTATGAAAAAGGTGTTGCGCTCCGTGTTGACGTTTGTTCAATTAACTTGGAGGTTTGCTCGTACCCGAGAAGTTGTGCACGCCTCTGGCCGTGTGCACATTGCTGGCGTCCATTCCGCGTTTCGCCAGAGGGGTCGCAAATGTGCAAAACCTCTGAATCCTGCGTCAAGGGCCTTTAATCAGTCAGTACATGATGTTAATATCTAGGGCTGGGTATTGATTCTCATTTTCTCAGTGAATTCAATTTCAATTCACAAGAGTTCAGTTGATTGATTTGATTCGATTCACTTCAGTCCAATCCGATATTGATTAATAGTGTTGTTCCAACACCGATACTGGTATCGGCAGAGACCCAGATACTGTATTAAAACAGTGGTATCAGCATCGGCAAGGACTAGCAAGTAACATGCCGATACCATAATTTCTGATGCTAATATAGGACTTCGGATGCGGCATCTTGTGTCTTGCTCGTGCACGACATTAACTGATGTGTGACGTGTTCACTGCATGCTGAGCCAAGATATCCTATTGGCCTTTGAATGCTCTGAACCAATGGCAGGACAGCTTTTTCATTTTGAGAAAAAAAAAAAAAAACTTAGGCATCGGCCAATATTGCAAAGCTGGGTATCAGAATCGGGGGCTAAAAAACGGTATCGAAACAACACTACTAATTATGTAACATTAATTCTCCTTAAATATCAAGGACATGATAAAAAAACAAAACAAAACTCCACAAACATTAAATTCAAAATTACATTTTGCAGAGACAGTAACTAGTTAAATTATTTATTCATTTATTTTTAATGAAAATAACACGTTCTAATTACTTGAGTTTTACGCAAACATTAATATAAGCATGGATGAGGTGAAACTGTTTTAATAATTCTAATTCAATATTTTTAAATATAAATTAAAACGATTTTGACTTGTCTTAAAGTGCAATGAGTCAGGTCTTTCATAAATTTAAGAAAATACTTTTAAATTCACGTGAACAGTAAATTTAAAAACAAAACAAAACAGTAAGCTCCAAAAAGTTGGTCTTTAAAATTCATTTTCTTGTGAATTTATGGGAAAAAAAGAGATATTAAAATAATGGATTCATGGTTTTATGTATTGATATCATGCTCAAAAGGGAAAATCGATTTGATATCGATTTTCTAAAACTATCCCTACTAATTCCCATTCATCATATGTGACATTCTTCTTCGGCTGTCTCAGTGTTATCAAACTGCGACATCACAGGTTGTGTCGAACTCCAGATAAATGTGAGATATGGTACTCCTGTATTTAATTCCTTGCACTTGCCTTGAAAAAGCTGATACAATCATATAGTTTGAATGGGACTTTTTATGGGCACTAGATATTTTTCTTTCATTTTATTAATATATTTAGGGTTTTTTTTTAATTAATGTTATTGTGTATTCCACAGGCTGTCCATATAGTCTGGAGTCTGGACACAGAATCGAAAATACAAATGGACTTACACATATAAATAAATGTGATGAAATCAACATTTATGGGCTACAGCACCCCCACGACCCATGTGAGGAGTAAGCGGTAAGGAAAATGGATGGATGGATGGATGGATGGATGGATGGATGGATGGATGGATGGATGGATGGATGGATGGATGGATGGACGCGGACGGATGGGCGGTAATAAACACTTTTAATATACAATATTTTCAAATATTTGTTATTAGTACTAAGGGAATAGTTTTCTTTTATTACTCATTATAGTTATTTTATAAGTGAATAATTTGTCAAAAATAAAACGTGTGACTGACTAATATATATTTTTTTAAATATTAAATTGACCAAATTATGATATGTGGGGTATTGGACCAAGCCAGCGATATACAGGGACCGACAGGGCCACCACAATTTGGGCCACCACCCAAAAATACTTAATGTAGTACCCTGCATTAGGATCAAAGGGTCGGGCTACCTGGAAAATTGCCGGACTACCTCAATTTCTCATGTTAGGAGCCCGACTGGCTCCTTAGCCTGGCTGGCTAAATCTTAGGCCTATGAGGATTTGATTTACGCACAGCTCTGACCATGCGAACACACAAAACCTTGCGGTAGAACAGCATACTACAAATAGAAGGGCTAGACAGACATCACCAGCAAGCTAAAATGAAACATTGGTTTCCACAACATAGCTAGAGCCAGAGATGAATTTCATCCACATTTGAATGTTGCCACCATCATACAACAAATTCATCCTGTGAACAGGAATGTTATTCAACCAATGCACAAACAATTGCAATCCACATGACCTGGATAAATTAACGCACAATTTTTCATTCTTATAGCTCTGTGGATGTGGGTTCACTGCAGGTATACAGTAGTGAGGTCACACATTCCCAGCTTGCAACACAGGTATCTAAATAACTTGCTCATTCTCAAATTAATTATACAAAATTCTCGTCTGTGGGCCATGCCATTTTTTGAGGGCAAGGAGTTCATGACAATCCTTTTTTTTCTTTTATTGTTAAGACATGCCTTTATTGCTCAAAACAGTACTATTTTTTTTGTTTCCACTTCTCAGACAAATACTGCACCTCAATGTCAGACTCAGAGATTGGATTTCTTAAAGGATTGCTGCTACTATATATGATCAATAGGAGGTGTCTCTCAATGCAAATGAGGTTATATGTGTGCGAGTGTAGCGGTATAAAACAGATGGGATTTATCGACACATATTACTTACTGGTCTGCGATGACACTTGTCTACACGTTTGATGAATACAGATTGTCTAGACGTACAAAATAATTCAGAACTTGTTCTACACACTTTGATAAATGAGACCCTTGGGCTTCTAGCTGAAGATGTACTACCCCTAGCAAAAAGTATCACCAGTTTTGAACGAGCACTCATTCAGACGTTTTATTCTGTAGCTCAAACTCAGATAAAAAGCATGAAGCAGTTGTAAGGTCATTCCAAAGTGCAACATCTTGGCTTCCAGAAACATAAAAAAGAAATGAAGAAAAAACATTGTGCTGGTCAGTAAATGTTACTTTTATAGAGCAAGTGCAGGGATATAAAGATGGAATCACTCCATTCTGAGGAAAAAAATATGGAATCACTCCATTTTGAGCGGAAAATAAGGACTCACCCAGTCAATTTCCTTTCCTTAATTGGGCACCTGCCTCAAATTACATCTGCTCGTTAGTCAACAGTTAAATACAGTGTGGCTATCAGACCTTGGAGAGCTGCTGGACCAAGTGGATTGGCAAGAATCCTGGCTCCAACAAGGGAGATGTCTCTTGAGACCAAAGAGAGGATTATCAAACTTCTTGAAGAAGGTAACTCAACACGTATGGGGCTGTTCACAGTCAGCTGTATCGAAGATCTGGACCAAGTACAAACAGCATGGGAAGGTTGTTAAAGTCAAGCGTACTGGTAGACCAAGGAAGACATCTAAGCGTCAAGACAAACAATTAAAGGCCATATGTCTTGAAAACAGAAAATGCACAAGACAAATGAAGAAGAAATGGGAGGAAGCTGGAGTCAATGTATATGACAGAACTGTGCAAAATCGCTTAAAGGAAATGGGATTTACATACAGGAAAGCTAAAAGGAAACCATCATTGACGCTTAAACAAAAAAGAACAAGACTGCAATGGGCTAAGGAGAGGCAATCATGGACTGTGCATGACTGGATGAAGGTTATCTTCAGTGATGAGTCACGAATCTGCATTGGACAAGGTGATGACGCTGGAACTTTTGTTTGGTGCCGTTCCAGTGAGATTTACAAAGAGGACTGCCTAAAGAAAACATCAAAATTCCCCCAGTCCTTGATGATATGGGGCTGCATGTCAGGCAAAGGCACTGGGATGATGGCTGTGGTTAAATCTTCAATAAAGGCACAAGTTTACATTGACATTTTGGACAGCTTTCTTATCCCTTTAATTGAAAAAATGTTTGGGGATGATGAAATCATTTTCCAAGATGACAATGCATCATGCCGCAGCGCAAAAACTGTGAAAGCATTCCTTGAAGAAAGACGCATCCAGTCAATGTCATGGCCTCCAAATAGCCCAGATCTCAACCCAATTAGAAACCTGTGGTGGAAATTGAAAAAAAAAGGTCCACAGCAACGCTCCGACCTGCAAAGATGATCTGGCAACTGCAATCAAAGAGAGTTGGCACCAGATTGATGAAGAATACTGGTTGTCACTCATCAAGTCCATGCCTTAGAGACTGCAAGCTGTCATAAAAGCCAGCGGTGGTGCTCGTTCAAAACTGGTGATGCCATACTTTTTGCTAGGGGTTGTACATGTGGCCCCAATTCTGATGACATGATGACTCAAAGTCAATCAGTGAACTGCAGCCTAGGATGCTCTGGTGCCATTGCATGTATGGCCAGCCTTATGTTTGAACATTATGGACAAACCGTGACGAGCACTGAAGTCTTGTAACAAAGCACCACGTCGGTTCAGTTCAGGGCGCCTCCTCGCCTGAATTCTTCCTGATTATACCCCAGGTCTCACTGTCATAGTTCACATGGGCATTGAAGTTTCCCATGAGAAGGAGGGAGTCTCCAGAGTGAGCACTCTCCAGCACCCTCACCACCACCACCCCCAAGAACTCGAAAAAGGGTTTCATACTGTAGTTGTCTTACAACAATGCATTTAGAAGAGAGAATTAATGTTTTTAAAATCCCAAAAGGCTGTAGGAGAAGAGCTATTGTAGGTTACTTCCCATGAAAACTAGATTTATGCCAAGTAGTCATTTCTTTACATGTCCAACCATTTTCAATTTTACAAAAAAATTCACTGCATTTCTTCTCATCACAATAAATATTTAGGACTCTAATGCTTGCCAGTGGAACCAGATAATAACTGTGTGCACACTATTCCCAATGGTGTAGAATACACACACACACACACACACACACGAACACACACCCACACACACGCACACATCCCAACACGCAAGCTTTATAATGTGTTGATTGGCTGCTGGTGACATCATCTGAGATAGCACACGAACAGGGCCCTTGGTGCTATGACTTCACTGTTGATGATGAAAGCGGGAGCGAGGGAGCAGAGGATCGACATGTAAACCGGAGCAGAGTTTCTTCTGCCACCCCCTCACCATCCCAATTAGGATTTAGTTCATTTACAATCAAAGACCCAAGGGAATATGCAGTTATAAGGTGAGCCCCTAGGAAGCACATTAATGAGCCAGACAATGATCGCCTTAAAAAAATAAATCAATCAATTGATCACGTACAGTTTGACCAAAATTTGCAAGAAAAAAATACCTCTCAAGTTACACAAAACCTCATTTTTGTGACTTTTTTGAAAGATGTTGTCTTTCTGATGTCAGCAAGTACAAAATGATACATTCTATTTGTATGCAATTTCTTTTCGGACTAGACTTATTTCAGGAGGACACATTTTAACAAGGGGTGTTAATGGAAGAAAAGAAGAATGAAAGGAAAGAAGGGTAAGATTCCAGCACACTGTGTACATTATTCTGTTTTGTGTATTGTGTATTATTCTGTCCAATAAAATCCATCATTTTGTATTTATTTTCAGGAGCATTTACAATCTGTTTTGCAGCACCGTATGGTATACATATATATATATATATATATATATATATATGGGTCGCAGGGGGTGCTGGCGCCTATCTCAGCTGGCTCTGGGCAGTAGGCGTGTCACGTTTCAGTTTGTTTGGGTTTTTGTTTTATTTTGGTGAGTGTTGGTTGTCTGTTGTTCCTGTCTGTTTCCCCAGTCTCGTTATGGTTAACCTTGTCCACCTGCTTGTGTCTTCCCTTCCTGATGTGTATCGCTGATTGGTTACCCTCCCTGCTGTGTCTCCCAGGTGTGTCCTGTTATTGTCATTAGTGTTGGTATAAGGGAGTGGTGTTGTTCTCACGCGGTTGTGGGAGCATTGTGTTGTTTGGATGTTTGATGTTTGTTGTTTGCTGTTTGAATGTCTGCATGTCTGGTCACAATGGTGTCTTTATTGCCAAGTCTACGCCAAGTCTTCCACGCCAAGTCTGCTAAGTCTTCCATGCCTAGTCGGCTAAGTCTTCGACGCCAAGTCTTCTACGCCAAGTCTTCTACGCCAAGTCTTCCACGCCAAGTCTGCTAAGTCTTCCATGCCTAGTCTGCTAAGTCTTGTACGCCAAGTCTTGTACGCCAAGTCTTTTACGCCAAGTCTTCTACGCCAAGTCTTCTACGCCAAGTCTTCTACGCCAAGTCTGCTAAGTCTTCTACGCCAAGTCTTCCACGCCAAGTCTTCCACGCCAAGTCTTCCACGCCAAGTCTTCCACGCCAAGTCTTCCACGCCAAGTCGTCAAAGTCTTCCACGCCAAGTCGTCAAAGTCTTCCACCCCAAGTCGTCAAAGTCTGCCACGCCAAGTCGTCAAAGTCTGCCACGCCAAGTCGTCAAAGTCTGCTACGCCAAGTCGTCAAAGTCTGCCATGCCAAGTCGTCAAAGTCTTCCACGCCAAGTCGTCAAAGTCTTCCACGCCAAGTCGTCAAAGTCTTCCACCCCAAGTCGTCAAAGTCTGCCACGCCAAGTCGTCAAAGTCTGCCACGCCAAGTCGTCAAAGTCTGCTACGCCAAGTCGTCAAAGTCTGCCATGCCAAGTCGTCAAAGTCTGCCACGCCAAGTCGTCAAAGTCTGCCACGCCAAGTCGTCAAAGTCTGCCACGCCAAGTCGTCAAGGTCTGCCACGCCAAGTCGTCAAGGTCTGCCACGCCAAGTCGTCAAAGTCTGCCACGCCAAGTCGTCAAAGTCTGCCACGCCAAGTCGTCAAAGTCTGCCACGCCAAGTCGTCAAAGTCTGCCACGCCAAGTCGTCAAAGTCTGCCACGCCAAGTCGTCCAAGTCTGCCACGCCAAGTCGTCAAGTCTGCCACGCCAAGTCGTCAAGTCTGCCACGCCAAGTCGTCAAGTCTGCCACGCCAAGTCGTCAAAGTCTGCCACGCCAAGTCGTCAAAGTCAGCCACGCCAAGTCGTCAAAGTCAGCCACGCCAAGTCGTCAAAGTCAGCCACGCCAAGTCGTCAAAGTCAGCCACGCCAAGTCGTCAAAGTCAGCCACGCCAAGTCGTCAAGGTCAGCCACGCCAAGTCGTCAAAGTCAGCCACGCCAAGTCTCTGCCTCACGTCACGCCAAGTCTCTGCATCACGCCACGCCAAGTCTCCGCCATGATCCGTGTCCACGTACGGCCCAGTCTACTCCCCTTCCGTCTCGTCTCGTCCTTCCCCGTCATGGTCAATCCCCGTCATGGTCAATAAAGTTCCTTACATCCTTCTTCCACTTGCTCTTCCTGCCTGTTTCCTCCGCTTTTGGGTCCATCCACACCCCGCACGTTACAGAATGCTCCCACCTACCCGGACCCAGCGGAGGTTCCAAGACCCCGTTCCGGCTCCGCGCCGGATTCAAGTCCCCGTTCCGGCTCCGCGCCGGATTCAAGTCCCCGTTCCGGCTCCGCGCCGGATTCAAGTCCCCGTTCCGGCTCCGCGCCGGATTCAAGTTCCAGTTCCGGCTCCGCGCCGGCCTCAGGACCCCGTTCCGGCTCCGCGCCGGCCTCAGGACCCCGTTCCGGCGCCCCGCCGGCTCCAGGCCCTCATCCCGGCACCTCGGCAGCCCATGAATGCCACGCCTGTGCCGCTGCTGCCGCTTCAGCCCCTGGCCTCTTTGCCTGTGCCGCTGCTGCCGCTTCAGCCCCTGGCCTCGTTGCCTGTGCCGCTGCTGCCGCTTCAGCCCCTGGCCTCTTTGCCTGTGCCGCTGCTGCCGCTTCAGCCCCTGGCCTCTTTGCCTGTGCCGCTGCTGCCGCTTCAGCCCCTGGCCTCTTTGCCTGTGCCGCTGCTGCCGCTTCAGCCCCTGGCCTCTTTGCCTGTGCCGCTGCTGCCGCTTCAGCCCCTGGCCACTTCGTCGCTGCTGGTCCCGGACGCAACGCCTGTGCCGCTGCCGCCGCAGCCCCTGGCCGCTTCGCCTGTGCCGCTGCCGCCGCAGCCCCTGGCCGCAACGCCTGTACCGCTGCCTCCGCAGCCCCTGGCCGCAACGCCTGTGCCGCCTAGGCCCCTGGCGTCTCGGGTCCCCTCGTCACGGCGGAGTTGCCGCCTTCTCCCGCTTCTTCGTCTCTGCCCCCAAGTCAAGTCTCAAGTTTCCTCGTCTCTGTCCCAGCCCAAGTCTCAAGTCTCCTCGTCTCTGCCCCAGCCAGAGTCCCCAGCTTCGTCGTCTCTGCCCCAGCCAAAGTCCACAGCTTCCTCGTCTCTGCCCCAGCCAAAGTCCATAGCTCCCTTCCCGTCCCCGCCCTCCCCGTTTTGGCTTGTTTTTGTTTTAGGGACGTCTGGGAGCCGTCCCTTGGTGGGGGGGTACTGTCACGTTTCAGTTTGTTTGGGTTTATGTTTTATTTTGGTGAGTGTTGGTTGTCTGTTGTTCCTGTCTGTTTCCCCAGTCTCGTTATGGTTAACCTTGTCCACCTGCTTGTGTCTTCCCTTCCTGATGTGTATCGCTGATTGGTTACCCTCCCTGCTGTGTCTCCCAGGTGTGTCCTGTTATTGTCATTAGTGTTGGTATAAGGGAGTGGTGTTGTTCTCACGCGGTTGTGGGAGCATTGTGTTGTTTGGATGTTTGATGTTTGTTGTTTGCTGTTTGAATGTCTGCATGTCTGGTCACAGTGGTGTCTTTATTGCCAAGTCTACGCCAAGTCTTCCACGCCAAGTCTGCTAAGTCTTCCATGCCTAGTCGGCTAAGTCTTCGACGCCAAGTCTTCTACGCCAAGTCTTCTACGCCAAGTCTTCCACGCCAAGTCTGCTAAGTCTTCCATGCCTAGTCTGCTAAGTCTTGTACGCCAAGTCTTGTACGCCAAGTCTTGTACGCCAAGTCTTGTACGCCAAGTCTTGTACGCCAAGTCTTCTACGCCAAGTCTTCTACGCCAAGTCTTCCACGCCAAGTCTTCCACGCCAAGTCTTCCACGCCAAGTCTTCCACGCCAAGTCTTCCACGCCAAGTCGTCAAAGTCTTCCACGCCAAGTCGTCAAAGTCTTCCACCCCAAGTCGTCAAAGTCTGCCACGCCAAGTCGTCAAAGTCTGCCACGCCAAGTCGTCAAAGTCTGCTACGCCAAGTTGTCAAAGTCTGCCATGCCAAGTCGTCAAAGTATTAAGAATTATTAATGGATCAAAATATACAGAACCAACACATCCACTATTTATTAAATTAAATGCAATGAAATTTTATGACTTGGTGGATTTTAAAATAGCACAAATAATGTATAAAGTTTATAACAATTTACTCTGCCACAGTACTCAGAAGTTATTTGAAATTAGACACAGTCCTTATGATATAAGGGGTACAAGTGTGTACAAAAAACCCAAAACAAGAACAAATATTAAGCAAAGGTGTGTATCTGTAAAAGGTGTTGATCTGTGGAATCATTTGGAAATTGCTCTGAAAAATTGTGACTCAATGCTGGAGTTGAAAAAAATGTTTAAAAGTAAAGTTCAAAAAAATTATCTATGTCAGACCAGAATATGAAAAATGTACATGTGAGTATGTGTAAATGATCTAGATAGGTATTATGGTATATGTTTAGTAAATTTATGTATATATGTTTTTGGTAAATGTGAATATGTTAAGTGCACTTGTGTATATGTGTGTATATGTATGTATGTATATATGTATATGTATATATATATATATATATATATGTGTGTATGTATGTATATATGTATATATATATATATAACTTGGATTATATATATATCATTTATTATTATTATTATTTTTTTATTTTTTTTTAATAATTAGTAAATTAAAATTGTATTAATAATGAAATAAGTTTAAATATATTGAGTAAAAGGGGTAGGACTAGATAAGTTTTTAACTTCTTCCTACTCCCTTTTGAACATGTAAGTTATGATTGATTGAATGATTATTTTATTGGGATTTTCTTCTCTTTTGATTGTTGTTGTTTTCTGTTTTATTTCTGCTGTTCATTTGTTTATATATTCAAAAAAATAATAAAAGGAAAAAAAAAAAAAAAAAAAAAAGTCTGCCACGCCAAGTCGTCAAAGTCTGCCACGCCAAGTCGTCAAGGTCTGCCACGCCAAGTCGTCAAAGTCTGCCACGCCAAGTCGTCAAGTCTGCCACGCCAAGTCGTCAAAGTCTGCCACGCCAAGTCGTCCAAGTCTGCCACGCCAAGTCGTCCAAGTCTGCCACGCCAAGTCGTCCAAGTCTGCCACGCCAAGTCGTCAAGTCTGCCACGCCAAGTCGTCAAGTCTGCCACGCCAAGTCGTCAAGTCTGCCACGCCAAGTCGTCAAGTCTGCCACGCCAAGTCGTCAAAGTCAGCCACGCCAAGTCGTCAAAGTCAGCCACGCCAAGTCGTCAAGGTCAGCCACGCCAAGGCACACGGACTACAATTCCCATCGCGAGATGCTGTGACTATCGCGTGACCGGTAGCGAGACTGGGAAAATCTAACATGGCGGCGCTCTGTTGCTAAAATAGAATTAGCTTTATATTTCTAATTAAACCCGAATTTAATGATTAGATAAATTCGATTTTTTTCTTTTCTAAGAAAGATCGGAAATATTATCCAGTGTGGACGACCTTGAACGTTTTATTGACGATCATTTTTATAGCTGCGCGATGGATGAGCCGGCGGCTAGTCGGGATAATCCTTCGAAAAAAAAAAGGAAAAATGACTCGTCAACAGACACGGACGATTTAGCAACCGCCGACGTATCGGTGAGTATGCTGGATTCCATAAATAAAAAACTTGACGTCCTCTGTCTTATCCGCGAGGACGTCAAAGAATTAAAGGCAAGTTTGGAATTCGTTAGCCAACAGGTAAGCGATCTCCAATGCGATAACTCCGAGCTACGCTCCTCTCTCGTCGCTGTCACAGCCGAGTTGGAGACGATTAAAAAGGAAAATAAAATGCTAAAGGAAACGGTCTTAGATGTTCAATCCCGTAGTATGCGGGAAAATCTAATATTCTCAGGTATATCCGAAAATTCTCCAGATAATCCAGAGGGTGAGATAAAAAAATTCATGACATCATCGCTAAAGATCCCACAGGAGACGGTAAATAATATCTCTTTTCACCGTGTACACCGGCTCGGAGCTCGTAAGGGCAATAAGCCCCGTCCTATTATTGCTAAGTTCGAACATTTTAAACATAAAGAATTGGTAAAAAGTAAAGGACGGGAGCTCAAAGGGACATCTTTCGGGATGAATGATCAATTCCCAAGAGAGATAAACGAGCGGCGAAAAGTACTGTTTCCTATCATGAAACAAAATAGACAGGAGGGTAAACGGACTTCGATGGTCGTTGATAAATTATATATCGACGGCCAGCTATTCCGAAACCCAACCTCGACCCCTTGGCTGTTCTAACTGACAATTGGTAGAGCCGAGCATTGTGTGATTATTTGACGTAGGTATATGTATATGTATGTGTATGTATATGTGTATATATGTATATATATGTATATGTATATGTATGTATATGTATGGATAATGGGTTACGAAATAGAATATGAATTTATATTATGCATAGGCTATATAGTAATAATAATAATAATAATAATAATAATAATATAGAAATATATTCTTAAAAAAAATAAATTAATAATAATAATAATAATCTCGCTTAGGTCACCATTTACTGGTGTATTGTTATGTTGAATCCCCCACAGATTTCCTTCACACTCACTTCCCCCCACGTTTCTTCACTATTATACTTATCTACTTGCTATCTCTCTCTTTATATAAATTATATAAATTGCCTAATTACTCTTTTGCTATCCTACAATATGTTAATATTAATAAGCAGCTTATATAGATGTATACATAAGACTGAGTCTATATTGCTTGTATGCAGAAATTAGTTCTGGTCTCCTGGAATGTGTGTGGCGCTCGCTCCCAGGCAAAAAGAATAAAAATTTTAGACCATCTCTCAAAATTTAAGGCAGATATTTGTCTCCTACAAGAAACCCACTTACAAAAATCAGAAGAAAAATTATTTATAGATAAAAATTTTAGTCAAGTTTACTCTGCCTCCTATAATAGTAGACAAAGAGGTGTCTCTATACTTATACATAAGAATTTATTCTTTACTCTAAATAATATAGTAACAGATTTAGAGGGCCGATATATTATTATCCAGGTAACTATATTTAATAAAGTATATACAATTGGTAATTTATATGCCCCAAATAATGATGACCCTGATTTTTTCCATGAATTTTTCTCTCGGTTACTCGATTTAGCAACAAATTCTACTATTATTATTGGAGGTGATTTTAACACGGTCTTGAACCCGTTAATAGATCGTTCTAATAATACGATATATACAAGGCGATTACGATCCGCTAAAGTAATAGATGAATATATGGAGGATTTTGGCCTCAGCGATGGCTGGAGACTTCAAAACCCAACTAAGAAGGAATTTACTTTCTTCTCTGCTGTGCACCGATCATTCTCAAGAATTGATTTTTTCCTTACAAATAATTCTATTGTTGATAAAACTGCTATAAAAATACATTCTATAATTATAAGTGATCATGCACCAGTCTCCCTCACTCTACAAATTGACTCTACCTTTAAACCTCCCCCGATATGGCGTTTTAACATCTCATTACTGAAAGACGTAGAGTTTGATAAAATTATTAGAAGGGAGTGGGCAGATTTTTTGGAAATAAATGACTCTCCAAATATATCTCCATCTCTTCTCTGGGAAGCAGGGAAAGCGGTAATTAGAGGAAAAATTATATCATATTCAACTTATAAAAAGAAACAGGATCAAAAATTAGAAAAATACCTGGAAGATAAAATTAAACAACTAACGGATGAATATGTATTAAACCCAAATAATCAAATATGGATAGAACTACAGAATATAAAAATACAGTTAGATAACATGTTATCTAAAAAGACAGAGTTTATAATACAACAGTTGAGATATAATAATTTTGAACATAATAATAAATCAGGTAAATTCCTGGCAAATCAACTTCAACGGAATCGGGAAAAATCTCTTATAACGGCTATTAAAGATATAAATGGTGAATGCACACAATCACCAGAAGAAATTAACCATATTTTTTATAACTATTATCGAAATCTATACACAGAAATTAATAGACCTAACCCTGAATATATTGAGGAATTCCTAAACAGCTTAAATATACCTCAGTTATCTATTGAACATAAAGATATTCTCGATACCCCGCTTACTATAGATGAGTTGTATCGTGCTTTAGACAGTATGCCTAATGGCAGAGCACCTGGTCCAGACGGCTTTCCGGCTATATTTTTTAAACATTTCTGGTTAATGTTTGCTCCATTATTTCTAAGAGTAGTAACTGAAATTAAAAGTAAAGGTGATATACGTCAAGATATGAATATAGCAGCAATTAAACTTTTATTAAAGCCAGAAAAAGACCCTACCCTCCCGTCAAGTTACCGACCGATATCACTAATTAATACCGATATTAAAATTATCGCTAAGGCCTTGGCATCTCGATTAGAGACGGTAATCTCGACAATTATTCATAGTGATCAAACAGGTTTTATTAAAGGTCGTCATTCTACTAATAATATTAGGAGACTCTTTAACTTGATTAGTATGTCACAGCGGTATGATAAAAAGGCAGTTGTTATTTCGCTGGATGCAGAAAAAGCATTCGATAAAGTTAACTGGTCCTTCCTCTTTGCTGTCTTAAATAAATTCGGCTTCGGGGAGTCATTCATTCAATGGGTCTCAATATTATATGATTCTCCTAAAGCTACAGTTACTACTAATGGGATTACATCACAGAGTTTTACTTTACAAAGGGGAACAAGACAAGGGTGCCCAATTTCTCCTTTATTATTTGCTATATTTATTGAGCCGCTTGCATTAGCTATACGTCAGGATAGACGGATCCAAGGAATCCACTCCGGGACAATAGAACATAAAATTAATCTATATGCCGATGATATATTACTCTATTTAGAAGAACCTGCTATCTCGCTAGGGGAAGCATTTAAATTAATAACTAAATTCTCTCACTTATCAGATTACTCTATTAACTGGACAAAATCAACATTATTACCTATTACAGAAAATTCATGGAATCCTACAAGTCAGGATCCACACTACTCCTTTCCTACAGGTAATTTAAAATACTTAGGTGTTAAAATTTCACCTAAGTTAACTGAATTAACTTCTTTAAATTTTTCACCATTATTGGATAGTATCCGTAGTGACCTGGAGCGCTGGAATAATCTTCCGATCTCTTTAATAGGACGGATAGCTACTATAAAAATGAAAGTTTTACCAAAGATTAATTATTTATTTTCAATGATTCCATTTAAACCTACGTCTAACTGGTTCCAATCGCTGGACTCTGCTATCATAAAATTCTATTGGAATAAAAAAAAAGCCAAAATTAGTCTATCTACTCTTCAGGAAAGTAAATCTAAAGGAGGTTTAGAGGCACCAAACTTTATGTACTATTATCTAGCTAATCAACTACAATATCTTGTGCTATGGACACAACCCAACAGAGATACTAACTGTTGGTTGGAATTGGAGCAGAAGGATTGTAATAATCTTAGACTGTCAGATTTACTCTTTATTACAAAATCAATAAGACGACATAATTGTTTTAAAAACCCAATGATAGCCGCCACCCTGACTGCCTGGTGGAAGGCATTAGAAATTACAAACTCCCAATTGGCGCCCTGTGGGCTCTCTCCCATTTGGCATAACCCCGACTTTCAACTTAATAATCAGTCGTTCCATTTAAGCCTATGGGAGCAGAAAGGAATTACACACCTTCATCATCTTTTCTCAGATAATAAGTTTATATCGTATACAAACTTGGTCCAGAAATATGAAATAAAAAAGGGAAATTTCTTACATTATCTGCAAGTTAAAAATATGGTTAAGAAACAAATCCCAACACTTCAGGATACGCTCCAACTGCCTGTCTTAGCTAAAGATATTATAAAGCTTTCTCCAACAACAATAAAGAAAATATCAAAAATATATAAGTTATTTTTATACACAAATAAAACGTATTTACCGACTTTAAAATGGGAAAAAGACTTGTCTATAGTTCCGGAACCAGACTTTTGGACCCAAATCTGTGAAAATGTATTTAAAATGACCAAACAGACAAATTTGCAACTTATCCAATATAAGATACTTCATAGAACATATATTACACAATATATGATGAAAAAAATGGGACTCTCTGACTCCGACATTTGTCTCCAGTGCTCACAAAACACTGCCGATACTTATCTTCATGCTTTATGGTCATGTACTCCAGTGCTGCATTTCTGGACTAAAATCTTGGAAAAGCTCGCTGATATATTAAACTGTAGGCTTCCTTTATCTCCAAGATTGTGTTTACTAGGTGACTTAACAATAATTGAGCTACCATGTAAACAATCCCAATCTATATTTATAGCCCTTACTATTGCTAAAAAAATAATCCTTGTCAATTGGAAAAATAAACAATCTCTAAATATCGACCACTGGTTAAACTTACTAATAAATTATATCTCAATGGAAAAAATCTCTGCCTTAAATAAAAATCAAGTATCAAGATTTAAACAAATATGGTCTATGTACATAGAATATTTTAATCTTAATTTGGCAACTTAATCCTGCCTAGATTCTGCCTGTTAACGAGAGCCACCACATCGTTACAACTTTTGTTTTCGCTGCTTCTGTATTTGGTATTTTGTATCTGATTTTTTTATTTTTATATAGTCAGGAACCTAGTTGCTGCTAGTGGGCTCGAGCACACCACACTATACGACACTATACTCACTAACTCCTTAAGATCTATTTCTAGTGGGCACTAAGCATCAACACTTGGTGTTACTGCATGCTAATTAGTCAATTTTCTTGACGCCGTCCCCTGTGGTCGGGCGGGGGTGGTTCTGCCCCCCCCCCCCCGACACCCCACCCCCCCCCCCACCCC
This sequence comes from Festucalex cinctus, assembly GCF_051991245.1. NCBI lineage: Eukaryota > Metazoa > Chordata > Actinopteri > Syngnathiformes > Syngnathidae > Festucalex > Festucalex cinctus. The sequence continues at coordinate 19,612,405 of NC_135428.1, forward strand.
CACCCCCACCCCCCCGTTGTCTGCTCGGTAGCGGTTGCGTCTTGGTCACTCCCTGGGCCCCCTGTGGGGTGCGGTGTTGGGGTGCTTCCCCTGGTGCCCGGGGCGGTGCCGTCCCGGCGCGGTCCGCTGCTCCGTGCCCGGCGGCGCGGTTCGGGGTGGGTGGGCCTCCGGTGTGCCCCGTGGTTCCCTCTCCCCTCCCCCTTCCTCCCCCCCGTCGCCTCTCCCTCCTCGCCTCCTCCCGCCCATCCTCCTCTGCCTCCCGGTCCCTTTTCCCTTGTCGCCCTCCCTCCTCCTCTCCCCCCCCGCCTCCTGCCCTGCAGCCGCCCTTTCGCCTTCTTGTCGTCTTCTCCCCGCTTCCCCCGCCCCCCCCCCCCCCCCCTTCCCTGTCTGCCCTGCGGCCCCTCCCCCTCCCTCTCCCTGGGCCTGGGGCTCCCTCCCCGGCCCGGGCGTCGGGCTCCGGGGGCCGGGCGAGGGTTTGGGGCCTGCCCCACTCCGGTATAACTCCTGGCGCCCCGGGCGGGCTCCGGTGGCCGGTGGGCTGTCCGGTAGCCCTGCTGCGCTGGCTGTCCGCCCATTGTGGTGCCGGGTGGATGAGGTGGGGGGCGGCAGGGGGTGGGGGTGCTGGGGGGCGGGCGTGCCACCTACACCCGCCGGGTTGGGTGAGGCCCCGCTGGTCGCTCCTCTTACTCACTTCACTAGCTTGCACTAAAAAAAAAAAAAAAAAAAAAAAAAAAAAAAAAAGGTCAGCCACGCCAAGTCGTCAAAGTCAGCCACGCCAAGTCTCTGCCTCACGCCACGCCAAGTCTCTGCATCACGCCACGCCAAGTCTCCGCCATGATCCTTGTCCACGTACGGCCCAGTCTACTCCCCTTCCGTCTCGTCTCGTCCTTCCCCGTCATGGTCAATAAAGTTCCTTACATCCTTCTTCCACTTGCTCTTCCTGCCTGTTTCCTCCGCTTTTGGGTCCATCCACACCCCGCACGTTACAAGGCGGGGGACACCCTGGACTGGTTGCCAGCCAATCACAGGGCAGACAGAGACAAATAACCATCCACACCCACAAGCACACCTAGGGACAATTAGGAGCGCCCAATTAACCTGCCATGCATGTCTTTGGAATGTGGGAGGAGACCGGAGTACCCGGAGAAGACCCACGCGGACCCGGGGAGAACATGCAAACTCCACCCAGGAAGGGTGGACTCGAACCAGAGTCCTCAGAACTGGGAGGCGGACTAACCACTCGACCACCGTGCCGCCCTATACATACATATACATATATATATATATATATATATATATATATATATATATATATATATATATATATATATATATATATAAAACACATACGCGCATATCATAGGACTACAATGCGGAATAAATCAGCATTCGTAACATAGGTATCGGTTTCACAGCCATAACTGTTTTGTTTATGTACATTTGATGTTTTGACATTTTGAAAAGAGCATACTCATAACGTCAGTGGAATAATGGCTTCCTATGACAAAATGAATCAATGTTTATGAGATGTTTATGATCCACTCAGCATGTAGCAATGTGTAGGAAGGTAAAATGACGCCTCAGGATGTTGTCAAAGCATTGCATTTTACATTCAAATCTGCATTACTCATAGATTAATGGGGAATTTCCCCAACTCGGTGCACCAGAAATTTAACTTTATTGTCAAGCATCTTCTCATAACACTTGTAGTCATCAGCGCATTCATTAAAATAAAGTACAGTTAAAGTTGTGACCTATTTTATATCGCCAAACTCCCCACAATATTGTGATAATTGTCGTATCGTGACCTTCATATTGTGATATTGCATCGTGATGTTTGGAAATTGTTACATCCCTTTAAGTATTACCAGTGAATGGCTATTGAGTTTATCCTTATAGACATCATATTCATGTATGTTTGGTGTGTACATCTGTATTGACATACATTTTGTTGAACATTTAAACTGTCGCGCCAAACCATCAACATCTGAAACACTAGAAATCAAATGTGAAGGGTAGATTTGCCATAATCCACAAAAGTTTTTGTTCTTTTAACTTGGGATCCAGCTGGCTCAAATTCCTCTTATACACTAGTTTAAACACAACAAAAACTGAAACATAAAGAAAAGGCTTTCTTGATGGGATGCTTGGTTAATATGAACATTATTCTATACATTCTACTAGATTTGAGTTGAGTTTGAGTGAGGCTACAGGGGAGGGTACTGTTTGAAATCTAACAGCTTGCGGAAAGAAACTTTTCCTCAGCCTGATGGTACCGCTCTGGATGCTCTGTAACCTACTGAATGAGGGGAGAGGATGGAAGTGGGTGTGGGAGCGGTCCTTGATGCTGCAGAGAGCGTTCTTTCTGCATCTGCTGGTCTGTAGTTGTGGGTCGGTCTTTGGCAGTCTCTCTGAGCAGCATTTACTTTACTGTGCCACACCGTGATATACTGGAGCTGAGGACTTTCTCCACAACAAATCTGGAGAAGCTCCTTGAGACACAGCTGGTGACACACTGCAGCTTCTGAAGAAAGAAGAGACGGCAGGCCTTCTTTAGGAGACAGGAAGTTTTTCGGCTCCAGGTGAAATCCTTGGAAAAGTGTAGAGGTAAGATCTTTACCCCGGGCTTCTCTCTCGCTGACTTTTTTTTTCCTTTTTTTTTTAAATAAATATGTTTATAAAAATGAATACTAAAACGATGCGTGGGACACTAAACTAAGGAATACTTGTAAATAAAAAATTTGGATAAAACAGAAGGCGGCGCTGTAAGGTACATTATTCTATTTAAAGCCTAGTGGGCTGCAGTATTTCTCCGCGTAATTAAGCGAGTGTGCATTGTGGTGTCATTTAAGATTGTTATTCTAGGGATCGCCACTAGGAGGTGTTAGCGGTCTTTGGAATGAGTATCACCCCTTATTTACAGCAGTAGCCACACTTTACGACAGTCTGATATGCCTTGAGGTAGTTCTGCCGTTGTTGCCTCGCGTGCACAGAAGTTGCTCTTCTGCCCTGCAGTCAAGACTGAAGCAACGTGATGGCTAAGTTTCACTCTCCTGAATCGATTGACTTCACCCAGCCTTCGGCATGGCCGTCCTGGAGACAGCGTTTTTCCTTACGACAGTCTGATATGACCGAGGGAGTTCTGCCGTTGTTGCCTCGTGTGTCTGTTAATAAAGCCCAGTTGTTGAACTTCCATGAATACGTGACACGCATCAAGATCTCTCTTTAAATCTCTGTGTCTGGCCTCTTCTGTGTTCCAGCATTATTTCGTTGTGCAAATATATTTATCATGATCATAAAAATATATAGATTATTTTAACCTTAAAAAATATTGCGTTTTTTTTTTCTGCCAAAAATACTATGGGATAAATTGAAATTTCGGGTTTGCTTCGGGCTCGGGCCTGCAAATCAGGTTAATTGGTCGGGCTCGGACTGGGTCGGGCTTTAATGCCCGCGGGCCTGGGTCGGGTCGTGCTGGATTTTTTAGGTTCAATCTTACCTCTAGAAAGGTGGACCCCAAAGGATTCATAGGTAGAGACTACTTTAACTGCTGCTCCTCCAATATACAATGCACCTTCTCTCTGTACTACGTCTCATCGTGTACTTGAAACGACCCACTACTGCTGTGGCATCCACAAACTTTAACGTATGACAGCTTGGGAATTTTACAGAGTACCGGTAGTCAAAGGTCAGTAATGTGAACAGGAGGAAGCTCAGCACCCAGTAGGACTGTGTTGTGGATCCTGACAGTCAGGACGTCCAGGACCCAAGTTCCCCTGTGATAGACTCAGCCCAAGAATGTTCAGCTTTTGTACTAGTTTCTGTGGAATGATGTTGTTGAAGACAGATAAGAAATCCAGGGCCACCACACAGTAGAATGGTTCTTAACTCTAGGCATACTGTTCAGAATCCACAATGACCTCAATAGAGTTCTTGATCTGAGCCATGATCAGCTTCACAAAGCACTTCAAGACTAATGGAGTGAGGGCTACTGGCCGATAATCATTCAGAACTCTCACCGTGGAGGTGGCAGTCTTTAGGTAGATTGGGATAGACACTAGTTGGACTGAGGTGAAATGTTCTGTTATGATCATTGATCAGCTGGTGGGCACAGTGCCTTAGTACGTCCCCCGTGATATTGTCAGGGCCTGCATCTTCACGAGGATTAATCCTTTGCAGGGTTCTCCCTACGTCTGTTTGGAATAAAACTGAGGGCAGTTTCATCAGGTGGTCAGTCTGACGTTAGGTGTGCTGTTGTTGGTGTCTTCAAAACAGGCATATAATTGAGGACATCTGACAGGCAGTGGTATTTTGGGATTGTACATTTTTCATTTTTGCTGTTTGTGATTAACTTAAATGTCTTCCCATATGCTGCAGAAGTGAAGTGGCCCTGGATTTTCTGAGCATTGAAGTATTTATTAGCCCTCATGATGCCCGCAGCCAACTTTCTTCTTGCTACCCTGAACGCTGATGCAAATGAAAAGTTCCCTGTATCTCACTGAGCGATAAATGCATGCGAATGAAGCTAATTTTGTGTTTTCATCAGGGTTTGTAAAAGGTTTCAAAAGATCTTTGCAGACAAAAAAAATGTTCAAACATGTTCGAAAATTCGAAATGTCTTTGCAACAAGTAAAAATTGTCTGTGAACATCTTACAAATCCTGATGAAAACCCTAAATTTCGCTACCTTCGCAAGCATTCACCGCTCAGCGAGATACCAGCTTTACCGGCCTTGAGCTTTAGCGGCCTTGAGATTCGTAAAAAGGCCGTAATCAGCCCGGCCGATAATCGGTCTATTCCTATTTAAAAACAAATAAAATCACCTTAAAATCAAACCTGAAACACACGGGGAGCCAAGCAAGTGATTTTAAAACTGGTGTCATGTGCTACTGCTGTAATGTGCTGGTGTAAAGCCAACAGTCTCGAACTTGGGTTTTAAATTGGACAGTGATTTTAAATTGGACCGGCAAATTGGTGCTTTTGTGACATCCATCTTTTTTATTTTGCTTTGTTTTTAATCTTAGGAAGATGGCCAAAGTGAAGCATCTCCTTTCACAAATGCACTTAGAAACAGTACATCTTCGTTACATCTTGTCTGGATTACTGTAATGCACATTATTTTGGAGTCAGTCCTCCCTCAAACGGTCGTCCGAAGTCGTTGCTCGCCTCCAAACTGGAGGTTGTCGGAGGGAGTAAATAATTCCAATTCTGGCCTCCCCTCACTGGCTTCCTGTACATCTTTAAGTTGATTTTAAGATTCTTTTTATTTGTTTTTAAATCTTTAAATGGTCTCTCCCTGGCTTACTTCTCTGAGCTCCTCCACTTCTTTGCACCTGTCCAGTTCCTTAGTTCAGTGGACCAAACGCTATTTGAGGTTCCGAGGACTATGCAGAGGATCACAGGAGATAGTTTTTTTACGTTGTCGGTCCCTGTCTTCTGAATGCTACCTGCTAAACTTTAGGCAAGCCCACTCTCTGTCCAATTTTTAAACTCATGTTAAATTACATTTTTATTCTTTGGCTTTAGATTTACCATGAGACTCTGCATTGTTTTACTGTTTCATTGTGTTTACTGTTTTGTTCTGAATTCATTCTTTTAAGTCTGTTTTTATATGTCCGATTTACTTTATGTACAACACTTTGTATTCAGCCATGGCTGTTTTAACGTGCTCTAAAAATAAAATTGAGTATCAAGATATATATTGAATCATATTTTATTGAAGCAAACCACACCCCTACTCTCTACCTAACGTGTTCAAACTCTAGTGTTCATAATAGTGCAATATTAAGAGTATAACTCTAGGCCAGACAATGCATTGGTAGTATGTGGTCTACCGTACATATGATTCTCTGTTCTTTGCCTGGATTCTGGAGCTGCTGTCTGAATTTTGGTCCACGTGCCTCCACTATCCGTAATGGCCTTTAGCTTCTTACCTCCTGCTGACTATTAAAATTAGGCCAGACGGATGACAGTGGATCAGTGAACAATTAATTCAAGAAAGCTCAGGAACACTAGGCACTCCGAAATTTAATCAGATGATCCACTTTCTAAACATAATTATCATGAGACTCTAACAGCAGGAAAAAGAAACTACAGTATGTATTTTTAAATGCACCCATGTCTTGGGTGACAGACAGGGTAGACCCTGAACTAATCATCATAACGCATACTTAAAAATTTATGTAAGTCCTCAACACATGACTTGCAAAACGCACATCAGGCATTTACGAAAGCAAGCCAGTGGAGGAATACAACTGTTACTAATTGCAGATTCTGAACAAAAATGTTTAACATAATGGTCTTGTTAGACGGAGTTGCCAGTTTGTAAACTTAGACATACAGTAGAATCAAGCATGTCAAAGTTTTCAATGGTTTGTGCAAATGTGCACAACGCATATTGCACCTTACTGGTCTCAGATAGTTGTGCCACCAGTACCACTTGCCACTTCACGGTGCAGCTGTAATCAAGTGGTTAAGAACCCGAAAGTAGGGATCCCGGTTTAAACCCATGTAGAGATTGGAATTGATAAGAATTTAGCGATTCCAACTCCATTATTGATATTGCACTGAGTCACCTGGAGCACTGAGGGAGCTATGCTAAGCTGCTCTTCCTGTACTTCATTTCAACCATAACTTCCCCGAGATTCTGATGCAAAAACCTCTGCACCTAGGCCTTTCCTCACACATCTGCCAGTGGATTAAGAACTTAACAGCCCGCCCTCAATCCGTCAAACTAGGCCCCCACCTCTCCTTCACACTCGCATTCAGCACCAGTTCTCAACAAGGTTGTGTATTGAGCCCACTCCTCTCAAAACACAAATGACTGCACTCCGAAGCATCCATAAGGCCTCGTTATACTTCTGTGTCAGGCTATGGCGGAGACATTATGGCGGAGCCCCACTCATGCGTTTGCCTTCATACTTGTGTGCGATACACATCAGGTTCTGCTGCAGTTTCACTCCAAGTCGGGGTGTTACTACAGCTGCTATTGGCTAGGACGCCACAGAGTGGCGATTCCTCAGAATTTTATGACCAATGCAGGAAATCCTTTTTCGTTTCAGAAACAAAGCCTTTTTGGGGGGGATAGGGGGGTGGTTGGCTCATCACCCTAGCAATTATTTATTTATTGACAATTTGCAACAGTGTTGGCCGGAAACTCGTCAAAACACAACAGCCCGCTGCTTAGCAAACAGTATCAATCAAGTAGCAATCGTGGTCTCCCAGGCAGGATGTGGATTTGTGCCGCCTACGCTTACAAACACAGTTACCTTCACAGAAACTACCCGGGAAGCCAGGGAGAGAGCAAGCGAGAGAGAGAGAGAGAGAGAGAGAGAGAGAGAGAGAGAGAGAGAGAGAGGGAGAGAGAGAGAAAGAAAGAGAGAGAGAGAGAAAGAAAGAGAGAGAAAGAAAGAGAGAGAGAGAGAGAGAGAGAGAGAGAGAGAGAGAGAGAGAGTACACCATTGAACGGACCAATCAGGAGTGATGTTACGACCCGCCATCTACGGCGTACAAGATTTGGCGACTCGTGCGCAGCACCCAGCCACAAGCGACGCAGTACTTGTCTTTAATGACTGCCGTAGATCACGTGATGTACGCCGGTCATTAACGCAAGAGCAATCGCGTAATTATTAACCAGGCTTTAAGGCCGCGATACACCAGTCCGATGTTGGGAGTCGGAAAGCGTCAGGCCGTCAGCCTGCGCAGTCTGATGTAACTGTAACATCGGATCCTGTTGGGGTACGTCATGGGCTAGTTTCGGCAGATTCGACATGTTAAATTGGTATCGGGTGTCGGGGCATTGGACCACTGTGATTGGCTGCTAGCTAGCAAATCAGGGCATGGGGCAAGAACAGGACGTGACGAATGTGGATAAACAGTAAGCCTTGCAGTAAGTCCGTGTTACAATATCGGTCGTTTTGCACATTATCACTCATCGCATTTGGACGTCAAGAAGAGAAGATGAATTCATCACTATATAATATATCAGGTATGATCTACTTTTATCGTACAAGATACTCTGTAAAGAGTCTGAGGGTTTGCTTCATGTGGGTATACGTCACAAGAATGCATTGTTTACGTTTTCATATCTCCAACTACCACCCCCGGAAGCGCTTTGCAGTTGCCTTTTGTTTAACAATGAGAAATAGTGACTACCGCTGCTGATGGTAAGGAGGGGAATTAGTTCTCACGCATTCGCATAAGGTACTTCATAATTGCCGTCGGTGCCTGTCTGTTGCGGTGTGTACTCGTGCCATTTTTCCAATGCAACATGCTGACGGCAAGGCCAACGCCACAAGGGAGAGGCCTCGGTCACATTTGGCCGACGTTGGATTGGTGTATCCAGGGCTTAAAGCCATCATTAAGTTTGCGGATGATACTACCGTGGTTGGCATCATCTCTGAAGAGGATGAGTCTGACAACAGAGATGAGATCAACAGACCGCCAGCTGTGGAGATTTACGGTGGAAAGGTTTTACTCCATTCAAGTCGTGGGTGCCCACGTCTCTGAAGATCCCAATTGGACTGCCAACACCACCACGGTGGTGAAGAAAGCCCTGCAGCAACATCCTGAGAGTGCTTACAAGCAAAAAAAAATGGAGAGGCTGCTGGTGACATTCTACACAGGGTCACCATAGAGAGCATCCTGGCTTACAGTAGCAAAGCATGGTGTGCAGTGGACAAGGGAACATTGCAGATAGTGATCAACACAGCCCAAAAGAACATTTGTTGGTATCAAGTACAGCCTGGAGGACTCACTCCAGCTCTCACTACCCTAGCAAAGCTGGCCACATACCCTCGGGCCGTTGCTAAAGCTTACACAAAGCTCAAGATAGACTGAGTGATAGCTTATTTCACAGAGCTATCAATACAATAAAAAAAAAAAAAGTCAAAATTACAACCATAAGAATTGCTAACAGTGGCTAGTGACGCACTCCCCCAGTACAGCGGCTCCTCGAGTTACGACATACTCAACCAACGACGATTCAACTTTATAACGCCGTGCCTCGTCCATAGCATCTTATTTTTCCCACAGCAATCATGCCATTTTAAAGATATTTAAAGTTGTGTTGTTGTTACCTTCAGCAACGGGCGTCCATCGAGTAGGTCGGCTAACCGTCATGTGTGTCACATTTCCGTTTTTACATAAATTTTCGACTTCAGCAGTGAAATCCGACGGAAATTCGGGCTATGTCGCCAGCGTAGGAATGGAACTCCTTCGTAACTCGAAGACTCCCTGTCCCTATATAAGAAATGAGAATTTGTTCCTTCTGGTGCAATTATGAGTTACTTGTACTGCTACAGTGCTAGCTAGCAATGCCCACAACCTAAAAATGCATCTTCCCAGGAACAGCATCTGTTGTGATGCAGACTCTGTATCACTCTGTTGTGCTAAAGAAGGAGCTGAGACAAAAGGAGAAGCTCTCGACTTACCGGTCGATCTACGTTCCTACCTTCACAAATGGTCATAAGCTGGTGGGTTGTGACTGAAAGAACAAGATCCCGGATACCACAAAGGACTGTATGTGACATCTTTGGATAAGAATCATGTTTTGTGTTTTGATACATTAGTGATCTTGGACTAAATTTTGAAATTCTTCAGCACCAGAATTTTTTTTTATATAATATTATAATAATTAACAGCAATCAACTCATATTGATTTTCTTACATCATTACTTGTACGAGGATCCTGTGTGACGTTTTGTTTATGTTCGTGCGTTGCATCACGGGAGACTTAAGTGGCAAGAAGCAATGTGTTTTAAATGGAGTTCAATGGTTTTTGTACATTTGGAGGAGGATTAAGAGAAGCAGATGGTTAATTCTTGTTGTGCCATCAATTGTACGGCCTGTCGGGGGCCCGATAAAAAGTTTTGTTTTTTTTAATCGCATTCCCACCAAAAGGAGCCGCGAAAAGGGAAAGAAATGGCTTCGAGCCAGAAGGGTATAACTGGACGTTCCAAACCTGCATTCCGGCTGATGCTGACGGGTTTGTGAGGTTCATTTTATTGCCGGTAAGTACTTGTGACTATATATTTGTTATTTAGAGAGGATTTTAAAAAATAATCAATTGAGTTTGTGCACTATAAAATCCGAGTCATATTGTTTTGCGGTCTTATTCAGGTGTTTCAAATCACGATCGACAACCACCCTTACTTGTTCCTCGTCTTGAAATGAGAATGACTGTTAATTGTCGTTGCTACATGTATGGGCTCTCAGTGTTTATACAACCCCGAGTGTGTGTCCTTATTTTCTGCTCAAATTGGAGTGTTTCCATATTGTTTTCCTCAGAATGGAGTGATTCCATATTTATTTCCCTGCACTTGCTCTATAAAAGTAACAGTTACTGACCAGCAAAATGTTTTTCTTCATTTCTTTAAGTGTTTCTGAAAGCCAAGATTTTGCACTTTGGAATGACCTCACAACTGCTTCATGCTTTTTATCTGAGTTTGATACAGAATAAAATGTCTGAGTGAGTGCTCATCCAAGAGTGGTGATTCCATACTTTTTGCTAGGGGTTGTAGTGTAGCGGATCAAATAAATGGTAATCTTGGAAAGTTTTTTGGTGTTAATTCGGGTTAGCTAATTAGAATGCAGTGCTTCTTTTAAGATTTCTTTATATAAAAAACAAAACAAAAAGAGCATATTTATGCATGCACTCCCACATGGCAGGCAGCTACAGAGGATCTTTGTTAAAAATGTTAGTTGAGATCATCAGTGTCTAAACCACAGTACAGAGTCCAATTGCAGCCCTCAGCTCATTGTTTATTGAATTAGAAGAAATTCTAATAATTTAAAGCTACTCTATGTAGGATTTCCCCAAAAAATATCTTAACAATAGCCTTTTTATTTGACCATTTATGACTGAAACATATTCTAATTAGTAGATCAACATCTTCGCTGTTCACAATGGGTACTCCTACAAGCCTCTGGCCAATATTATTTAGGAAGCGTCCGGTCCGAATCCTTCGAATTTCCCGCCCTCTGTCTGCGGGATGTGACGTTATTCGCATCATCATCAGTTGTTTCCTGTCGCGCGAAGACGGAACTAGTACAGATTTTCGCTGCCCCAGACACCCGCTGTTACTCCGCGGAAGGCTGCTCAAAAAAAAAAATGAAAACAATGTCAAGTGCCACGAAAAAAAAAAAATCTAAACTTGATAGTGACCGGCGCCGAGAACGTGAGTGAACATTGGTTTGACATTTTAGCGGTGGAGAGCGTTGAGATCGGACTTGGATTAGAAAAGTGATTCACAGCTGGCTTTCTTTCTACTCCAAAAGGTAAGAAGCGAGTATCTTGACATTTAGAAGAAAATGTGTTGTTTTCAAATAGCAGTAACCTCAAGATCGATCACTTCGGTCGTAACTATTGGGGTGAAAGTGAGGTAGACGGCAACATTTAGCGTGAAAGGGGCGGCAAATTTGAATGTAATAGAACAGAATGACTTTATGAAGAACAGACGTTCCATTCCGCGGCGTTTCAATCAGGCTAAATGTCGCCTTATTTTCCTCCGTGAAAACAGCCTATTGTAGCTACATTATGCTAACGGAATGTGAACGGTACTACTGAATGGCGATAACATTCACGGCCATATCACACTAAGTAGTGAATGGGTCTATATGTTTTTCACAATCGTCAATTTCCATAAATGACAGCCCACCTTTCGGCTAACGCATAATTACGCAAGACTGGGGGCGACCTACACTAATAATGACTAGAATCAGGTTGACGTCCGTCGAGCGGGGTGACTACAATATGTAACTGCATATTAACATCGGAATGAGGTCCAATTATTTGACGTAATTTGCACATCGTTTTGGAGTAGCCTACAGCACAGGACTGGACTTCGACCGACTAATGCAATATGATCTGCACGTCCCGTGGACATCAATTGTTTACTGGGGATCGAGAGTCTCATTCCGTGAAGTGGCCAGCTTTGTATAACATTATAAAACTTCTTACCTCTGAAAACATAGTTTCATTGGATACGAAGAGCCCAGTCTTCAGTATTGAGGTCGTGCACGTACGAGTGCGCGTAGCGTGTACGAGCGTGCAGTTTGTTTTCGGCCACAGGTGGCAGTAGAGAGTTGAAATTTTAAATCTTACATAGAGCTGCTTTAAGCAAACAGACTGGAGTAGAAAATAGCTAATGGATTTTTACAACTTTCCCTGCTGCTTCTGTTTCCATTTGAAAAAAAGAAAAAGGAAAACGGAAAACAAAATGTGTCACAGCAAATCACTTCAGAACTTTTTTTCATCAACTGAGAATATTTTTTTACGGTGTCGTGAGTGATGCCAAGCTAAATACAGCATACCAACAAATCACTAGGGGGACATCTTAAATAAATATCTTCTTTTCACACAGGGAAAAGAATATGTGCCGCTATCAGATGACATGCGACGTGTAAACATGTTGAGCCGAAGACTCATTTAAGTCTTATAAGTGTCATGTGCTGAAGGTTGGATCTCAAAGTGTAGACACAAATAAGGGTTTAACTATTTATTCACAACGATAGGCATAGAACAAACTTGACTAGATGAGAAACAAAGAGAGTTGCACAGAGGGACAGAAAGCAATAATCCGGCAAACACAAACACCTCTCAGAACGCTACGACAGTGAATCGATCTGATTGGTTGTCACTAAGTTAAGTAAACATTGACATCACATAGGTCCAGACATCCCCTAAAGGAGTAAAGATTGACATCACACAGGTCCTGACATCACATAACATCACATAGCGTTTTTCCAGTTGAAACCAGATGATGGTTACATCAGTTCAAAACAGACACTTTGTTACATCAGTACATGACAGACACTTGACCTCACGGTCATGAACCCAAACTTAACAGGTCACGAACTCAAACGTATAACCCTGGTGTGACCCCAGACATTACAATAAATCCCAGACTATAGTGGCTGTAAATGATCATTTTGTTGTTGAATAATAATAATAATAATAATGATAATAATAATGCATCAGCTTTATACAGCACTTTTTCTAAACACCTAAAGATGCTTAGTTAAGACAAAGCTAAATGTTTAATTCATTCATTTTTCCAATCCAAAGTCAATTTTGATTCACGTGTTCACACTTAAACCACAACCAGGTGGAACGCAAACTTGCATTCCAGGGTGTGAGAGTAACAACATCCTAAAATTGGCATGTTGTGCCATATTGCGTGACTCTCAACTCACTCTTAATTACTGTATTTCGGGGTTAGCTAACGTAATGGAGCATACTACCGAGATCTCGGTAACATAAATAAACACTGCTTCCCGAGGGGATGTGTGTGTGGCAGCAGACTGCTGTGTTGAGCGTGCCCACAGCATCATGCAGCATATATTTTTTAGCCACTTTTAACCTGACTGTGGGTGAGTTCACCAAGTTTGGAGAAGTGAAGAGGAGTGTGTTGAGGAACTGAGTTAGATCTGACAGCAGGAGTGGGACAGTCTGGCTCCAGTCCAGGGTTATCGGTGGCAAAAGTGGTCGTATTTGCCAGCTGCCAGTTTGGGACAGCAGAACTCGGCCAGAGGGATGCTGCAGCCCTGCTTGGCTGGTGTCCTCGTGTCTGTGTGCACACTCACTGATGCTGACTCACCCAGAGGGCACCATTGACATGCTCAGACCCACAACAAACTGCAAAAGCAGTTGGAATACCTGAGGCACTATCTCTGTAAAACAAACCCAGTTGCACATAGAGATTATTGCTTCTTTCAGTTTCCTCACCCATGAACGAGAGGAGGGAAGCCGCTTATAAACGACTTTTTAAGTCGTCGTTTGGCAAACGATGTTCAAGTCTATCCTCTTTGGGGAAGACATTATATAACTTTTGCGGTGTAGCCTGTCGAGCTCTGCATCATGCAACAAATTGCTAAACAAACTTGGCGTCAAAAGTTGACGTAAGATTGATAACATTTTTGTAGAACATAACATAAAACACAGGTAGTGCTTATTTAATCAGAGATTTTAACGCACACACACTTATGCCCTGGTGTTCCTTCATCATCTCCACTCGTATGAACATTAAGTTGCTATTATAGTAGTAATGGGTGAGGTAATGGATCGACACACTTGCTGCCTGACAAATATACAGTGCATTTCCCTCCAGAATTATTGGACCTTTGGTTTGACCAGAGATGGGGACTCGAGACGAGTCATTGTGACTTCAATTTCAGTCATTGCTAGTGCAAGCAGTTTAGTTCCACGCAAAAAGAATAAAAGTTGAAAGTATAAATAAGGACAACTGAGTCATAGGCACATACAAGTGCTAATAATGTCACAGCTAAAACACTGTAAATAGTGAGAAAAAAATGTTTACCATGATGCAAAACAATACCGGATCGATTAATCGGCCACCCATTATAATCAGCCAATTATTGCCCTTCATTTATCAATCAATTTTCTTAACCGCTCACTCCTCACAAGCGCCACGGGGGTGCTGGAGCCTATCCAGCTGTCTTCAGGTAGTCGGCGGGGTACATTGAACTGGTTGCCAACCAATCGCAGGGCACACAGAGACGAACAACCATCCACAGCCACAAGGACACCTAGGGACAATTCAGAGCGCCCAATTAACCTGCCATGCATGTCTTTGGAATGTGGGAGGAGACCGGAGAACCCGGAGAAGACCCATCCAGGCAAGGGGAGCGCATGCAAACTCCTGGACTTGATCTTGCATCCTCGGCCACTGGGAGGCGAATGTGCTAAGTCAGCCAATCTGCCTCCCACTGTGAACTAAAATGTAAAAATATCAGCTAGTCGTTGGAAACTGCCAGTCTGCTTCCGAGTTAACTGGTTGATGTGCCCTTGAGCACCGACCTCAGCTCAAAAAGTGCAGCACTGTTTCCGCCCCCACAGTCCATTTCAACTACTCCACCACTATTGATGCCTCTGGACATTTGGGTAACTTTTTTAGCCCTGAGTACGTGAAATAGAGTTAGAGACAGCTGTGAGTGAGTAAAACAAGTTCCTGCCACATCCATCCTGACATATCAGGTAAGAAAGCTTTTCTGGTGCATGGTATTCTGTCACGCACAAACGCTACGATGACACTTTTAAGTAGTTGAGCAGCTTTAGTAGTCGAATAAATATTACGTTTTGAAATCACAAATTGTTTTAATCACAACAATGGTAACAATCTCAATCAAATAATCGTGATTGCTATTTTTCCAGCCCAATTATGTCATCTAACGATATAGGCAAGGCAAGGCAAGTTTATTTGTATAGCACATTTCATACACAAGGCAACTCAATGTGCTTTACACAAGAAAAGACAACACGTAAGCATCAACAAACAACAGTTAACATTCAGAAGAAGAAAAATAAATAAAAATAGGTTACAAAATTTACTAAGAAGAACATACAATAACAATATTAAAACATTATTCAACAAACTTTAAAACATTTCGCATAAGGAAGTTTAAAATAATTAAAAATAATAATTAAAAAGGAAAAAAAAAAAAAGCTGTTTAAAAGTCCCTAATCAAAGGTATGAGAAAAAAGCAAAGTTTTTAACCTGGATTTAAAAGCATTTACACTCGGGGGTGACTTCACTTCTGTTGGCAGCCTATTCCATCTGTGTGCAGCATAATAGCTAAATGCAGCTTCACCATGTTTGCTTCGAACTCTGGGTTCCACTATTTGGCCCAAGTCTGTAGATCTCAGAGCCCTGCTGGGTTTGTACTCAATCAGAATTTCTTGGATATATTCAGGACCCAAACCATTTAGTGATTTATAGACAAGTAGCAGAACTTTAAAATCGATTCTACAGCTGACTTGGAGCCAGTGTAAATTCTTAAGTACGTACTGGAGTAATGTGTTCTGATCTCTTTGTTTTGGTCAGAACTCGAGCTGCAGCATTCTGAATGAGCTGCAATTGTCTCATGTTCTTTTGAGAGAGTCCAGTCAGAAGACCATTACAGTAATCTAGTCTGCTGGAGATAAAAGCATGGATAAGCTTCTCTTGGTCTGCTTACAGCATGCAGTCCTTCAGTCTGGATATGTTTTTCAGCCGGTAAAAGGCTGTTTTAGTGATGAATTTAATATGATTGTTGATGGTCAGGTCTGAGTCTATTAGTACCCCAAGGAGGGCTGCTCGATTATGGAAAAACTAATAATCACGAATCCACGATTATTGTGGTAATAATTGAAATCACAATTATTCAGAACGATTATTTATGTTTTTGTTCCAAGCAAGAAAATGTTTAAACATTTGAAAATATTAAGACAAATTGAAAAAAAAAAAAAAAAAAAAAAAAAAGCTCATTTTGGACCAAACAGACTTTAGAATAATTTATTATTATAAAGTCTGTTTGGTCCATTTGTTAAAAGACAAATCTCTTCCCATAGATTTTATTCAATGGAACTAAAGTGACATCAGACCCACAATAGCAATTTTTGTCGGCTAAATAAATAGCACATTTGCGTAAGACTGGTTTGTTAATAAGTGATAGGAATGGCAAATTAGTCAGCATCAAAGTGTGCAGTCCATCAATCCTTTTTTCTGAACTGCTAATCCTCACGTAGGGTGGCCACTTCCATAAGGTCAAAAAGGAGGACATGTTTTAAAAAATTAAGTGTTCCTTCGCTATAACGCGGTTCACTTTTCATGGCTTTGTTTTTTGCAGATTTTTTTTAACACAGTAATATACCTTCCATCCATCCATCCATTTTCTTGACCGCTTTATTCCTCACAAGGGTCGCGGGGGCTGCTGGCGCCTATCTCAGCTGGCTCTGGGCAGTAGGCAGGGGACACCCTGGACTGGTTGCCAACCAATCGCAGAGTAATATACCTATTTTATAAAATTTATTAAAGTTTGAACATTGAGAATGTTCAAGAGAGAATTTGAGAAAATGTAAATGCCTCGAGAAAAGTGTATGAACTGTGTGGTTTTAGAGCCTTAAAACATGTATAATAAAGTTAAAACATAAAGCTAACAACTTCATGAATTTTGGGTATTTTGTGCAACCTAACCACAGCAGAAAACGAGGGAACACTGTGCATCAGACTCGAGGTGTATTTTCATCAACAATAAAGTTTTGCTCTCTCTCTCCACTTTCACACCACAGTCTACACTTTTGTAGGACTCGTGATGCTTCACAGGTTGTGCCAATCATTGTTTCATTTTGACATATTGAATAGTCTTAAAAAACAACATTCAATAAGGTTTCATGATTTTATAGAACTGTGATTGGCTGGCAACCAGTCCAGGGTGTCCCCCGCCTACTGCCCAGAGCCAGCTGAGATAGGCGCCAGCACCCCCCGCGACCCTTGTGAGGAATAAGCGGTCAAGAAAATGGATGGATGGATGGATATTATAGAACACAGGAAAATATAAATGTATATGTACAACACTACATACTTTGTCCAGCACGTGTGTACACTGCGTGTTTTGATTGTCTAGCTGTCATTTATCAAATCTACTCCGTAGTTACTCACTTCTAGAACTTGGTGGCGAGCTTTTCCTCTCCCCCTGCTCATCGCACTGGAGTTGTTGTTGTACGCTGGCCGATCTTGTTGTTGTGTTCTTCACTTCTGCCATGCATGACACGCGCAGCGAGCAGTGTTTTTTTGTTGTTGTTTTTTGTTTTTGCTTTTTTGCTTGTTTCAGACCTTAACGAGCCACTAAATTGTTTGATTGACATTAATATGCGAAGACAACGCTCCCTCCGAAAGCGAATGCTTGGCGCACTATAGTGGGAAAGGGTCTGGTCGTTGTCCGCTGTCAATAAAGACTCGGTTCCCATCGTTCACATTGACGAGCCATTCAAACGACTCAATTCGTTCATCATTAATAAACTCAACGCGGCTGAAAAGGCGGACAAACCAGCGTCCGGTTTAGGGTTGCGCATGACGGCTAACACTGCTGTTAGCTCGCTATTAGCTAGCAGTCACGGCTAAACGCTGGCAACAGGCGCCGTACAATACAACATCAGCATAATTATGTCTTAGCCTCTTACCTGGGGCTTGAACGTAACTTCAGGACTAAGTTGTGTTACTGACGTCTGGCCCAAAAGTTTGGTGCATTGATATTGCCATTGTACACAAACTCCAAATATATATTTATACATATATATATATATATATATATATATATATATATATATATATATATATATATATATGTATATATATATATATATATATATATATATACATATATATATATATATATATATATATATATATATATATATATATATATATATATATATACATATATATGTATATTAGGGGTGTTAAAAAAAATCGATTCGGCGATATATCGCGATACTACATCGTGCGATTCTCGAATCGATTCAATAATCGGCAGAATCGATTTTTTTTTTTTTTTTTTTTTTTTTTAGGATTCACACCTTGAGCATGGAAGAATGTTATATGAACGGCACATTAAGCCTTAATATTTTTATTTTAATGCTGTTCAAACATGAAACAGATTACAACCTCTATAAGACTGAAATTTCAGATAAATAAATAATACATTTTCATATAAATCTTACACTCTACAAGCTTACTGATTAGTATTTTCTAAATATGAATGAAAAAAAATCGCAACAATCGACTTAGAAATTCGTATCGGGATTAATCGGTATCGAATCGTGACCATTCGTATCGGGATTAATCGGTATCGAATCGAATCGTGACCTGTGAATCGTGATACGAATCGAATCGTCAGGTACTAGGCAATTCACACCCCTAGTATATATATATATACATATATATATATACATATATATATATATACATACATATATATATATATATATATATATATATATATATATATATATATATAGGCTATATATATATATATATATATATATATATATATATATATATATATATATATATATATATATATATATAAATTTGGTTTCTTACAGCCCCGTGTACTGTCATGCATACTGCGTTAGCTTGACTACGACTATCTCAGCGGCTAGCCGAGAAAGAAATGTCGTTTCAGCTCTACAATTAATAATCGTTTTTGTACGATTATGCCTATTTTGAAATCGTAGAGGGTAATAATCGAAATCGTAATTGAATTTCTATTAATTGCACAGCCCTAACCCCAAGATTTCGAACTTGGTCTTTAGTTTCTAAAGACAGTGACTCAAGCTGTTCTTTAACAGCAATTCTCTTTTCTTTCTTGCCGAAAACAATGAGCTCCGTTTTGTTTTTGTTTAGCTGAAGGAAATTTTGGTTCAACCAGTTGTTAATTTGCTCTAGAGAATGACACAATACGTTAACAGAACTGCTGTCATTTGGGGACATTGATAAATACAGTTGTGTGTCATCTGCATAACTATGATATTCAACATCGGCACTCTGAAGCATTTGACCCAAAGGTAACATATACAGACTGAACAACAGGGGTCCAAGGACTGACCCTTGAGGGACCCCACATGGCCTTTCGATCAGATTAAAAATTTCCAATAGTCACAAAGTAACTCCTTTCCTCCAAATAGGTCCTGAACCATTTAAGGACTGTTCCATTTAACCCCACCCAAGTCTCCAGCCTGTCCAACAGTATATTATGATCAATCGTGTCAAATGCTGCACTGAGGTCCAACAAGACGAGCACCGATACCTTCCCTGCATCAGTGCTCAATCTTACCTTTATCTCAATCTTTAATCAGAGTTGTTTCTGGACTGTGATGAGGTCGGAAACCTGACTGGAATTTATCCAAAAGTCCGTTTAAGCTCAAGAAATTGCTGAGTTGATTAAAAACCACTTTTTCAACTATTTTGGTTACGAAGGGAAGGTTTGCGATTGGTTTATAATTTGCTAGCAGGGAGACATCCAGTGTTCTCTTTTTTAGAATGTGCTTAACGGCGGCTACTTTCAGAGATTTAGGAAGCTCACCTGATTAAAGTGAGCAGTTAATTATTTGCTGTAAATCGATCTGAACAAATTTCACAATGGTTTTGAAAACGCCAGATGGTATTGAGTCAAGACAGCTCGTGGAAGGTTTCAATTGCTGAACCAAGTCTACTACAGTATTTTGATCCACTGAGTCAAATTCTGTCATTGTAATTAAATTATTCCTAGGTTATTCGTTGTTTTATCCATTTGTGCAGTGGTTTCTTAAAGTGAAACTCAACAGGAAGTCGGGCTCTTGCTCCACCCCTCACTGAGATTTTAATCGGCGCTCAAATGGGGTGTTGCCTGGACCGCTGGGTTGCGAATGGGAAGATGGTTGGGCGTGGTCTGGCTGTGATTGAGAGCAGCAACTCACTAAGAAGGCGTTTTAAGGAGACGTGTACGAGACTGAGCCGGTGGGTGGCAGGGGCGACTACGTCACAGTCCACAAGTGACATAGTCAGCCACTTCTTGTGTAATGACAGGACAGCCAAATTGTGTTTATCCCAGTGTTTAACCTTAAGATGCCACCAAACACACAGTTTTTGCCACAAATTCAAGCTTTCAAGAAACGTACTAAAATGTCAAAAATAATGTCAAAGGGCATGTAGACAGCATTAGTAGACACCTGTTTATACAGTTTATCAGCCAAAAAAAAAAGTTGATTTAATGTTGAGTACACCTTTTAATCTCAAATTACGGACACAAGTGGGGTCAGGTCAGAGTCATCTGCTTTTTTCTATTTTATCAAATGACATAAGAACATTATGGCGATAAATTACAAACTCCCCCCTTTAAATAACTGCAGAGCAAGTAAGAAAGTGCAACCACTTGATTTAATCACATTTGTCTTCAAACCTTTATCATCTATGTCAAGAAGTTGAGGCGAAACCAAATTTCTCAAGAAGAGCAAATACTGTAGGTGTTCATATTCAACCCAAAGGCTTTTTCAGCAGCCACTGAAATAAGCAGCTCTGGGGAAGTTGACTGTGGATGAGTATAGAATGTTGAAAAGTTTAAGTAGATTGCCAGAAAGCTGATACCTGCATATGAATCATCGTCCTGATTGAAACCATTGAATTGTCGGTTGTAAGACTTTATCAAATCTTCTAACGAGTCTAGTCAAAATCTTTTCACCATTTAGGGGACTCACCAGCCCGTAGCAGTCATATTTCAACCATTCCTAATCGGGGGGATTTTCCCAATTCAATTCATCCAAGTCCGATCTTCATAAAATTGGTTGTTGAATTCTGATTGGTCCATTTTTATACTGTACGGACTGTACTTCTATTACCGCTAGAAAACTCTCTTTAGCAGTATGTCGGAGCTGATGGTTGAGCATTTTAGTGGACTTCTCTCAAAATACATCTTCTGGCTGTCTGGACCGATCGTTACATTCACACAGCAGGGTGTGAAGTCCAATTTGGATTTTTTTGTGAAATTCAATCTTGTACTCATTCACATTACAAAAACAGGTCTACTAAAGATGGTGTCACGCCATTGCTGCATGTAAGAACCATCACTGAATTGCTACTGTCACGACCAATGTCCACTTTATGCTTCATGTTTCAAGCGGGATTCAATTAAGGTAACGTATGAAGTCAACACTCTTACTCTAAACAACTTTGCAGATTCACGGACGATTGTCGTCAGCAGTCTTCCTCCCAAGCACTCTCTGTCTGAGAATTCTATTCCCATATATAGCCCTCTTTATACAAAAAAATGCTACCCAAAGTGTGTTAACAGAATTAAAGCCAGCCCTCTTCACATTTCTGCACAAGTACAGAAACACACGTACACGCACGTGCACACAAAGGTTAAAAGTGATCCTGTAATTGCCTGAGACAAGCACACACAGACCAGTTAAAAAATAATCGCTTAATGACCAAAGGAAGCTGAAGCTGGGTACAGGTGAGTTTGTTCCCATTCTCATTCATGTTTCTAATATGGATGTTGTCATTTTAAGAAATGATAGAAGAGGCTTTCAGTGCCACCCTAGCGTGTTTCACTTATGTGGTGGTGGTGGTGACTGTGATTGGTTTCGAGGAAAAACATCTGTGCAGAGGTAAAGATCACAAAGCCTCCCAGGGTATCCGGACAACTTACTATCATGGAAGGGGAGTGTCAAACGGACAAAGTTAAGGCCACAAATAATTATGCTACAGCTAGACCGGTTTATCAGTCAGCCAATGTAATCGTTTGAAATTAATTATTTTAAAAACTCCTTTTTGCTGAATTTTTTTTGGACACATTAACACATACTGTGAGACAAAAATCATATTAATCAAACACCCCCATACCTAGAGGTGTGCAATTAATCAAAATTCAATTAGAAATTCAATTTTTACACTCCACAATTACAAAATCAGAATAATCCATCCAGCCATTCATTTTCTTGACCACTTATTCCTCACAAGAGTCGCGGGGGGTGCTGGCACCCATCTCAGCTGGCTCTGGGCAGTAGACAGGGGACACCCTGGACTGGTTGCCAGCCATCGCAGGGCACACAGAGAAGAACAACCATCCACACTCACAAGCACACCTAAGGACAATTTGGGGTGCCCAATTAACCTGCCATGCATGTCTTTGGAATGTAGGAGGAGACCGAAGTACCCGGAGAAGACCCACGCAGGCACGGGGCGAACATGCAAACTCTACCCAGCAAGGACGGAGCCCTGACTCGAACCGGAGTCCTCAGAACTGGGAGGCGGACGTGCTAACTACTAGACCATCAGAATAATCATAAAAAAAATAAATAAAAATAAAATAAAATAAAATAAAAAACCATGAATACTAATTGAGTTGTTTAAATGTATATACATTTGCACCTTTTTTAAATTTTAAAATAACTAATTTAATTATTTTGGTCCATCTAAAAGGAACTTTCATGATAATGTTTCAAAGAATTATATTTTTTAATATGTTTTACGTTTAAACGTTTTCTTGTTTTGTACCAAAAAATAATTGTGATTTCAATTATTACCAAAATAATCGTGATCAATATTTTCTTCATAGTCGAGCAGCCCCACCATAACCCCCTGCCCCCGAAAATTATTTTGGTGATTTTTGCCAGTTTTTCTCTCTGTTGTAAAGTTTAACAAATACTAATAGTACAAAGTATTGTAAACCAAATGTTCTGCATGTAATTCATAAATGTATTGTTGAAAAGTTAAGAAAAAAATAATAATAATCGGCCGATTGGAAAACAGCCATTTATCTCAAATCATTGCTTGAATAGGCCAGATAGACTGGGTAAACCCTAATGTATCTAATCATGCCATACAACTCAACCAAGTTTTTGACACATCAAGCCCCGATTACAAACTTCAATTTGTCCAAAGCTGGGGGTTCAGTATGCAGCTGAAATCACCAACCAAGGAAGTCACCAAGGTGAGGGAGATTTGAAAAAAGAAAGAGCACAAAAAAAACTTGTTATCCCAATACAACAATAGCGGATTCGGACATGCATCACGGCAAACATGCATTCAAATCAATGATCCTCAAATCGGAAGCAGGCCTCTTCAAAGGATAAATTCAAATCTGACACATCTGTCAACATCTTGTTTCAGCTAGTAAACTTGACATTACAGAACAGTGACAGCATCATTGTCATGATCGTCAGTCTCCAGTATAGCACCGTCAACTGTTTCAACTTCTGTCTTAGTCGGCCACACTGGTTTAATCAGTTCTTGAGAACTTAACTTGCCTTAATTTGCCTGATACTAGTATTAGCGCTTCCGGCTCATTTGCATCAGCTTCAGCTAAGTTAGCTCTCGCCACATCACCACATCTTGATTTTACGTAGCATTTTCCAATTGAGTCAAAATGTGCTGTGAGATTTCAACAGATTCAGGTTCGTTACTCAGGTGGGGAAGTATTGTGTGTATTTATTTTGCGGATAGGTCAGGTTTCATCAGGACCTCAATCTCACACGTCTTCACATGGCTCTGCTTAAAATCAGAAGTCAACTTATAATGAAGGTAAAAGACAAAATGGCTACATCTTATCAGTGAAGCCCTCCGGAAATAAGGTTTTGACTTCTGAAAATGTCAAACTCTTAATTGCAATGAAGTGGGCGCACTTTTGAAGGCCAGATGAAGAATCGATAAAATGAGAAAGCATGTAATTAGTACCCTGTGTCATGACTTACGGTGGGTCCTTGGTTTATGTTGGAGTTCTGTTCAGATGCAGAGGTGCCAAAAGTAAGCAAGCAGAAGTATAAATATTAGGATTTAAAATAAACTTCTGTAGAGGTTAAAGTATCAACTGAAGCTTTTAGCTTTTACTCAAGTGAAACTCTAAAATAATAGTTTCCAAACTACTTAAAGTAGAAGTAATGCACGGGGGTGGAGTGACATTAAAGGAACAGTTTGGATTTTTTGACATGAATCTCTGTTTCATCCTCACCTCCAATGTGTGCGATCATCACTGACTTACCCCTGACAGCGTTCTATGACACGAGTTCTGGTCCGGTGTTGGTCGAGAGGACAGTAGTCCGGCAAGTTGACTTGGGTCACGGAAATAAACCGTTTTTCTTCTAAAAACTATTTGTGTTCAAAAGAGTGATACATTTGCATCACTAAATTCCTTTTCTGAAAAAAGTCAAGACGCCATTACCGCCGGGCACTATTTTTCTGTTCGTTCGTATCACTGCGCGGCGCCCCGCATACAGCTGATAGACGCGCACTAATCTACAAGTTGTTTGTCGTTTCGAAGGCGGAAGCCGCGCGGATCAGCTGTCTGCAGCACGTCGATCAGCTGTCTACAGGGCGACGCACAGTGATACGAACGAACAGAAAAATAGTGCCCGACGGTAATGGCGTCTGACTTTTTTCAGAAAGGAGTTTAGTGATGCAAATGTATCACTCTTTTGAACACAAATTGTTTTTAGAAGAAACACGCTTTATTTCTGTGACTCAAGTCAACTTGCCGGACTATTTTCCTCTCAACCAACACGACTCGTGTCACAGAACGCTGCCAGGGGTAAGTCAGTGCTGATCGCAGACACTGGAGGTGAGGATGAAATAGAGATTCATGTCAATAAATCAAAACTGTTCCTTAAGGACACACGCCACATCACAGGGGCCTATTGTCCACTACCCCACCTCACCCAAAAACATTTCTGTAAAGGCCAAAGTTCTAATGACTATAATGTTATCGGGTCATTCTGTGTCAATTGGCACAAACTGCCAGAACCTCCCCAGTGACACCTCTTCAATTTGCCTGATTTTTATTCCATTAGTCCATTATGATGTCAAAAGAATCTGAAGTTTGAGCCTCCGAGCTCAAACAGTTTTTGAGTTAAGGTCCTTCAAAGTTTTGGTGACACGCCTACTCTGGGGATCATCCGGGTATTGCGCATTAAATTTGGACCATATTCGGAGGCCCGTATCTTAGGTAGGTACAAACTTGTAAATTGCTATATGTATGTATTCTGGCACTGTCTATCTGGTGTATTATTTTTAGCGATACTAACACTTCAAAAGTGAACGCAATATATTCTTGTTGACATGTTGGGGTCTATTTTTGGGAATGTTTTGTGTCGGTGGGATTTCAATTGATTTATCATCATTTATGGGAATTCTACTGTATAGAGAGAGTTTCAAATGCACTCTGGTCTTTGGTGGGGGAACAGAAGGGCACCAAATATGGCTATGCGACAAAAAGACCATTTCGGACCCCCTACTTCAGGTCACTCGGCCATGTGGGCACATGAGGATCGAGCTTTTTACCCCATTAACAACCTTTCATCAACATTTGGAGCCAATAAAAACTTTGATTGTCCAACTCCTTCACTATGAAATAAGCCTTTGCATATGGTACTATTTTGGCATATTTTCTGAAAAATCCTAAAATGATCATATTGCAAAAAAAATTCTTTCAGGTACGGCCATGGATGTACAAGGGTTGGCTGGCCTTTCATGGCTATCAACCTCGATTGGGATTTTTGTTTTGAGTTATCTTCTCTAGGAGGATTTAAAGTGACACCAGTGATGTTTTTTTTCTTCCTCATGATGCTGTTTTTGACTGGTGTGACTTACAGTCCCAAAAAATATGATAGTTCATTTTGTAATGCTCATAACCTTGACAGTACAGTACCGTCAAAAAAATATGGACCTCCTATAATGCTATGTGCTGTGTAACTTCATGTGTATATTAAATATGTGAACCAGTTCCGTCAATGGTAGGCTGTTCACGACACTTGGGACACTGTTTCATTTCATGTATGCCACTCAGTGAGTGTGTAAATGTATTTATTGCATTTAATCATTTATTAATTCATTCATTTAGTTAAGTATTCATTTAATCCCTCGATCTCCACTTGCCACTCTGGAGAAAGTCAACTGTCAAGTATTGTGGGAAAGAGGAGGGGATTTTGTAGCTAGGTGGGACAGAAAGCTACTGCTGCTTCACACAATGCGAGAAAAATTCACAACTTAAAGCATGCAGATAAAAAGTGCGTATTCGATGGAAAGATTGATAGGATTATAATCGATCCTAAAAAGATTAATTTGTGACAGCACTAGTGAGCAGGAGCCTATCCCAGTTGACACTGGGAGAGTGATGGGGCGCACCCTTGACTGGTCGCCAGCCAATGGCAGAGTGCACGCAGACCAACAATCATTCACTCTCAAACATTAACACCATGTGTAATTTAAAGTCTTCAATTAACCTAACATGCATGCTTTCAAATATGGGTGGTAACTGGAATTTTCTGAGATGGACCCACGTAAGCACAGAGAAAATATAAGAAATCCATGCATGAAGGACAGAGCCGAGACTCAAAGCTTGACCCTCAGAACTGTGAGGTAGAAAAGCTAACAGCTTTATCACCACTATGCTACGTAATATACTGTACCGCAAAATCATTTCATTATTTATGTATTGCTGGTTTGTTTTAGGGGTGCGCCAATACCCAATTTTTTTAAAAAGCTTGACCTGTCAATTCTGTTTTGCCGATTTTTTATTTTTTTTTTCCATAACGAGCCTACATCTTCAGTGTTCCAATCTTGTTTTATTGGAAAACATTGACAATATTTGTGAAATAATACAAATTAGTTGTCTTAACTGCACATTAAGTATTTCTCTCAAATGAAAATGAAAATCCTATTAGTCATCTCAGCATAAGAAGACAGTAGACTTTTCTAAACCTCTGAGGAGTGAGATGAGATCGGTGGGAAAAGATCAGTTTATTTTTAAGGGATCGGCCAATCACTGATCCCCCAAAATTCAAGGAAATCATAGCTGATAAATCGGCCGACTGATCTATTGGTGCACGGTGCACCCCTAGTTTTCTTTCTTTATTAGAGCCAAAAATGAAATAGAAAGATGAAATTATTGGTGAAATTATTTCTGGAAGTAGGTGGTTACTGCTAGCACACGAGGAACCCTGAATTTTTATACTTTATAATGTGGCTATAAAAAGAAATATTAGATAAATAGAGAAAAACTACAAGATTTCAATTAAATAAAATTTATTTGTGCCCTGCAAATGCTTGGCAACCAGTTCAGGGTGTACCCTGACACTTGCCTAAAGTCATATAAGGTCAGTTCCAACACAAGCGAAACACAAGTAAGCGGTGTAGAGGATGGATGGATGGATGGATGGATGGATGGATGGATGGATGGATGGAAAATAGATGACCTATTAAAACAATTATCATCTTGGCATTGCTGTCTCTAATAAATTTAACATTAACCTTTACAATTACATTCATTGTATGTTTTTATACTATGTTGATCCCTGAGGGGAAAGTCTGTTGTACAATGCCACAATAAACAATGTTGTGTCTGGTGCAGACTGGCTGGATCACACATTGAAGGGAGACAGCTGGTGTCTGTCCTGGCCAGGTTTTCAAATTGATTGGGCTCCCATAAATGTGCTGGGGTGCTTTCTGAATGACAACGACAACCCACACTCATGTGACTTTCATTTAAACACCTCATTTGAACAGATTGTATTTCACAATTACTATGCAAAACCCAGGTCAGAATTCAGGGTCAACTGCTTGATGCAAAAGCCTTTCAAGTCAACCGTCCCACAGCACACAGCTGAACTGAATCAACATGTTTATTATGTAGTTTTAACATTAAGCTTGACATCATAAGTTCTGCTGACCCCAACTTGAGGAGAGGCAGCAGTGTCGAGTGACTATTACGTTAAGCCAGGGGTGTCAAACATAAGGCCCGCGGGCCGGATCAGGCCCGCAAAGGGGTTTAATCCGGCCCGCGAGATGATTTTGTAAAGTAAAAAAAAATAAAATAAATAAATAACATTGTAATGTCGGACTAATTAATCAGCCGGCCACAATCAAAATATATAAAATTTGTAATTTCACAAGCAGTCCTCAGACGAGCAATGCAACGTACGGGGGAATTGTCCTGGATGTCATTTTTTTCACACAACTTAAAGTTATGGTTTGTTTAATTGTTATTATTATTATTTTAAATCATAGACCAACATAAATGTGTTAAATACGACACAAATTCAATTACTGTTAACAAAAATCGATATGCCAAGGATTAGCGTCCTTATAACGTCATTAAATACGCCAGGAAATGCATTCTGGGAATGCATACAATATATATGCAAAACAGGTCGATTTAACACGTCCGGAACGTATACCGGGAAAGTGTTGCCGCGTTCCATTAGCATTTGTGTTATTCTTCGGAACAACATAATTACACTTGAGTTCTGTAATTTAGGGCTGGTCCACGAAAATCTGCGTATAAATGACGGTAATCGTATATAAGTTATATACCGTTATTTTACCGATGTGGCCCACTTGGTAATATATTTTCTTCCATGCGGCCCCTGAGCTGATATGAGTTTGACACCCCTGCGTTAAGCCCACATTCGTACGTCCACACACGCACACTCACACAGGTAGTGCTCTCTCTGGCGGGCAGAAGTGGTAAGACTAGGGCAACCCACCATGCAATCATATTCAAGCACATTAACATTAACACTAACTGTCTGGGAAGCCAGGTGCATGCTGCAACCGCTGGCTCACCTTCTACTTTGCAGAGGTAATTCTCAAAGCCCCGAAAATTAAAAAATTAAAAATACTCCACCAGATTCCCACTACGATAATGCAGCTGTGAGCGTACTGCAAATATTGCAGTCAGCAAAAGCATTTTTGCAGCAGACATCCTCCTTGAAGAACCTTAATGATTGGCTTAGTGTGGACGCGTAACACAGGTGAAGCAATGAACCAACTTTGCTTTGCAAAGTACGTAATTTTAAACACAGAAACTATTCAACAAATGGACAAATGAATACATGTGTTAAAATAAAAGCGATTCATGGGTTAAACTTTGAGCAGAAGTCGCCGGTACTTAAAAGCTAATGTGCTTCAACTCACCTTGAGCGGCCGTTCCTCGGGTGCTGAATACACTTGCTATCAAAGTGGCCACATACCAAATCATAGTACTATTCCCGACCGGAAATAAACCTCATCATCTCAAAGTGCCCCTTTCGGTGAAGCTGTCATCGTCGAGTGTCCCAGTGGATGCTGAAGGTGGCCTGTATCCTTTTTTAATTCAAACCTAGCCCTGGACACTTCTCCATCAGAGCGTTCCCCTCTCTTCCCCTCGCCGCCACACTCCTCTCTCATCCCGAGACGGATCACCTGCGCCAATGGGACTACAGCAAACGACTCTTGGAGACCGAGCAACAACGGTTAGGTCATCGCGAGCCCGCCTTTGCGCTACTCGCATTGGTGGATTTGGGAGTAATCCGATCGCTGATTGGTTAGGTGTACTGTCAGTTTTTGTGCCGGTTTGATGCATTCAACTGTCTCATATTCGCTCAGAGCTTCTGGTTCTCTCCTGAAGAAATTACGTCAACGATGACAAAAATTAAACTGTAATCTTTAGGCATTTTAATGGTCTAAATACTAGCATAGAAAGCGTGAACATATTGTAAAATGTGATGATACCTCTCCCTTGTTATGGATACAGTACTGTACACCGTTTTATAAATAACCAAATAAAACAAAACTTTTAAAGTATCTTGTACATTATGGGCAAAGTATCCACCATAGAACAGCACTAACCAAAGGCTTCCCATAAATGAATTACGAATAAAAGGTTATTGTTATAAAGACGACATATGAACGAACAGTTTCCCTCTGAGATTGGCTTAGAGTTTCAAATTTCCATGAGAACCTTAACGCAACATCGGAGAAAGCCTTTTCAAGGTGGGTTGGCTTGTGAAACCTTTGCGGAGCTGCAGCATCATCCTGCGCTATAATGTGAGCGGAAACCTCCGCCTGTTAATCATGGCTCACTGAGCAATGCTCATGGCAATCAATTTGTTGACATTTTTAATTTAGTCAAACGTTCACTCAGTATTAATGAAATATTCCGTTTTGTATAGACACTGACTGACTTTGCAGCGTATGAAACTATGTTAATTCGCTATGATTCATGCTGTTTGATGCACTTCAAAAACTGCGTCAGCTATCTAACCCAGATATGTCTAAATATGGACAGTTTGAAATTCAACTGACTCAGTTGACGTTCACATCAAACAGTCTGTTTATGCATGATCACCTGCTGGCTCTGCTCTCGGAGCAATGCACAGGAAGCGCACACAAATGTCAATGAGAATTTGTATGGACACGTCTTTTCACATTAATAGCTTAATTAATTTTAGCAACAATTTGATTTGAAACACTAATCGGTGACCTTTTTTGATTTGTAGTGTTGACATTTTGGGGGGAGAAAAAGAAAACAGTGAACTCCGGTGAAAATAGAAAAGGATTATCACTACACACAACAGATACAGTATATGCATTTTCTACTCCTTATTTGGTCAAAAGTGGTGTTTTACTTATTCAAATACCACAGATAAATGACACATATGTAAATAAATGAATGAATAAATAAATACAAAGATATAAAGTCAACTGCGGTTGAAAACTATTCATTGATTGAGATCTTGTGATCTTATAGAGGAATAAAATAGGGAGCGCAGCAACATGGCAAAACATGACCAAGGATGTCAATAGGTTTGGAAAAGCAAGATATTCCTGAACCATTAACCTGAACCTTATTTAAAAGAACTGATTGATGTTGACAACAACAAGAATAATGTTTTAGAGTTTTTGTAAACCTGCAACATGATAATGGTTGTATTAAGAGGTGGATATGGTCACTTACTGTTTAGCCGCTGAAGGTCAAGGTCCGAAATGCTTTGCCCGCCTCAGGCCAAAGCTAAACAGTAGTAGTAGTAATTTTCATGGTATGTTGCCTACTAATGTGTTATGTGCCTGATCTTTTTTGGTAATCCAAAATTGTTAGTATGGCATGTGCAAAAACAAACAAAAAAAAGTCGGATAACATTTACCATTTTCAGTTTTTTTTTTGTTTGTTTTTTGTTTTTTTCACTCCTGTGAAAAGTTGTTCTACTTGTCTCAGAGCATTCAAATCACTTTCCTGAGATGCCTGTTAAGTCTCATATCCCATGAGGTCTCGTTACTCTGATTTTGTTTTTTGATTTGAGTTGGAAGTGATGGATCTGAGATTCTGTGCACACTCAAAAAGTCAATGTCGTGAAAAGGAGATGCACTACTCGAATACTATAGGCTATGTTGTTATGTTTTTTAAGATGCGTAATTTTTTTCTGAAAGGGTAACTCAACAGGATATCAGACTCTTGGTCCACTCCTCACTAAAGATTTGAAATTGGCACTCAAACGGGTGTTGCCTGGTCCTGGAGGACCATGGGTTGCGAATGGAAAGAGGGTTGGACGCAGCAGCAACTTGGGAGATAGATCGACAACGTCACACTTTCTCTAAGTGACATTGAACCTGACTTCTCGTGTAATGAGAGGTCAAAGAACCAAATTGTGTTTATCCCAGTGTTGAACCTTAAGATGGCGCCAGACAAACATTTTATGCCCCAAATTCCAGCTTTCAACAAACATGCACTAAAATGTCAAAATAATGACCAGGACATGTAGGCGGCATTAGTAGACACCAGTTTATACGCTTTATCAGAAGAAAAAAAAAGTTGATTTAGTGTTGAGTACAACTTGAAGTTTATGCAAACCTAGCAACCCATCGTATGCTGTAATGCAGAGTGCAGCAACTACCTCAACTGGAAAGTATAATAGGTGGTATCTGAAAATGTATAGATCATCCTTATTTCCAAAAGAGAATAACAACCTGTAAAGTTTGCAACTCAAAGAAAAGAGACTCAACAAATACAATAGCTAACTTCATCACTGGGAAAACAAACTTTGCTGAGCCAATCAGGTACTTATTTTACATTAGAAAACCACAAACAAAAAATAAACATGAAAATAAAGCTTTTGCTTTTATGTGGTAGTCAGTGTTTTAAGTGAAAAAAAACAAACAAGTGCCCGTACTCTCCTGATACATATACATACACACACACACATATGTATATATATATATATATATATATATATATATATATATATATATATATATATATATATATATATATATATATATATATATATATATATATATATATATATATATATATATATATATATTCATTGTTTGCATCAACCATTCAGAGTATTATCTCAGTATTGTCAGTCGGGACTTTCAGAAGTTAGGTTTACATTTCACAGCGATTACTTTTTTTTTTTTCCTTAAGTGCTTTGCTTTCCATTTCGTTGTTGATGTTTCTGATCACTGGTTCTGATGTAAATTGTAAACCAATCTGAGTAACACTCGGAAAAATACCGAGAAATTTCACATTCTTACTGATGAAATCTGCATTTAGAACTTTTCCCACACTTATTTTATACTTATTGGTCCAACCGTACGTCACACACAGTAGTATTTTCCTTATAAAGGAAGAAAATTATGTGAAAAGTACGCAGCGGAAAAGTCAATGATGTGTTCAACTTACAGTAGGTCAGATAGGTGTGGCAACGCAAGATGGCCGCCGCAGGCTTCACTTCTCCCTACAGCATGAGCAGCCGTTTATTTTTACGTCCGTGTTGTATCAGCCTGCGAATCCACCGTCTGACACAGTCTTTTTGAAGCATTGAGCTGGGACAGCATGGTTGCGTTTTTATTTCATTTTCTTAACTCAAGAACTATGGTTCAACACGCGCATTCGGGTTCGCTAACATCACGTTTACAGCAGCCGACTTGAATGACGTAAGCACACTTTTCTCACACAGCAGAGATCGGTAAAGGTTCTGGAGTATGCGTGCATCCCACTAAACATTGGACGTCCTGTGGACGTGCAGATCATGTCTGTATTACGTCGGTTGGTCGAAGACCAATGCTGGACTACTAAGTGACGTGCAAATTAAGTCCATTATTTGGACGTCTAATTATGACCCATTTGGACCATGGAGTACGTGACTTTTTTTGGACGTCACAGGGATTTAAATATCAATGTTATTATTATCAATATTATTTAAACAATTTAGTATAATTTTTTTCTGTGATAAAACTATCCATCCATCCATCCATTTTCTTGACCGCTTATTCCTCACAAGGGTCGCGGGGGCTGCTGGCGCCTATCTCAGCTGGCTCTGGGCAGTAGGCGGGGGACACCCTGGACTGGTTGCCAACCAATCGCAGGGCACACAGAGACGAACAACCATCCACACTTGTGATAAAACTAATGTATTATTTATTTTTTTGAGATTTTAAATCTAATGCAGGTATTCACATATGAACATGATTTGTCATGTTCGTTGCTTTAGGTGCTTCCGGGTGGTGGAGTGGTTACGTCACTTGCCTTCAATGCAGGTGGTGTGGGTTCGCTTCCCCGTTTGTGTCACACATATAAAGCCATGCAATAAATGAGCCTTCAAGAACAGTCTAAAATTATTTTTAATTTAGTGTATTTTAATGATCTAATTTGGACTTGCATTAGCCCTCATTTGGATGTCCAGAAGACGTAAATACGGAACGTCCAGAAGACGTTGAAAAAAGACGTCATCTGGCGTCACAGTCTGCACCTTCAGCGGACCGAGATTGGACGTACAAGAATTACCTTAAAAAGACGTCCTTTCAACGTGTCTTTGCGCAGTGGGATGTTAATGTGATGAGCGCAGGACTTCCATACTATATGCAAGTCCGTGGATGAGCGGCACTTGCCAGAAGAGCTTTTGGGGATAAAAACTGCATTGTCGAGCGTACCGGAACGCTAATAGTACGTTCTTTGTACGTTGAGAAGTACCTGAACGCTCAAGTGAGATTTTTAGAAGTGTCGGAGCTCCGTACCGGTGCGTTCCGGCCCACTTAAAACACTATGTTGGACAAACTGTTACCTGCAGTACTGTCTGCTCAAAAATAAATAAAAAAGAAGACAGAGTTCAGCTTTTTGGTCTTTTAGTTTTTCCTGTGATACCGAACTCGTACCAAACCGTGACCCCAAACTGAGGCATTTACCGTACCGTGACTTCTGTGAACCCCTAATATCTTGGTCAAGTTGTCTTCCATGTGTTCTGTGTCCAGCCCTGTTCTCTGCATTTATTTATATAACCCACATTCAGCGACAGACTCGCATGACAAATGTCTGGTCGATTTTGCCTGTGATTCCTCCAGACGGTGTCACATACTCAGTGTTGATGGCTGTCCTTGTCCTTGCAGACCTTGGCCTACCACTATGTCTTTTATTCGCATTGGTCACATGTCCTGTTTTCCTGAACTTCTGCAGAAGGCTAATCGTGAGTCTGCTTGAAAGATGTCTTCCCAGAGAGTCAAATCTGAATTGTCGGTGAGTGTGGGTTACTGATTTTGATTCAAAATATGCTTCCACGGTCTTCACTCTCCCCTCCACAGTATATTGCTTTCGATCCATTGGGGTGGGAATTGAGTGCTTCGTTGTTGATATTCCTGAAAATGAAAAAGACATCTGTTATTTTGGAAATTATAAGAATTAAAAAAGTGGTAACATTTTATTGGCACACCTTGTATATGCTTTTACAAAGTGTAAATATAGGCTACTTGTTTTATGATCAGTGACAGAACTTGAGGGAACTTGGCTTGCTCGATTTTTGCGATGCTAACTTTAGACTTACTAGAAAATTGACTTGAGACTTACCCATAACTTGCAGATATGGATTTCCACCTCTGGGTTTCACCTGTTACGAAACTGCACTGTCCATCTCATGGTTTTTGGGCATGTAAAATCAACAACAATAACACAAATCAGCTAAAACTGCATTCAACGCCATATTTGACAGGGAACACCCATGTTTCAGGGTTACTCTCCACCCACAATGTATCTGGCATGAAGCTGAATGGACAGACTTCTGTCGATGGGAGAATCCCCACGTTTATACACTTTTCTCATCAAGGGCTTTTACATTTTCTTACATTTCTCTCTTGTTTTTTCTCAATGATCAAACCTTCATAAATCCTATAAAATAGGCACATTACTGTAAAAAAAAAACAAAAAAAATGCATTCGAAATTGCACAAAAAAAAAAAAAATCCGTGCACAGCGTGACCGCGAAAAGTGGAACACTGTATGTTAAATAAAATAAATTAAATAAAACCCGTTCTTAGTATTTATTTTCGTATTATTTTTGTCGTATTTCATATATTCTTTCCGTTTCATTTGGAAGACCGTACATTAGTTGACTTAGCAATCCCATGGAGCTATTTGGTCTCCAACATCCAGGTGAAAGAGCTACTTTAGCCAATTATTTTTGCACTCTATCACGTCCCTTTCCATCACTCTCTGACATGCTCTCCCCGGGCGTACTCTGTTTCTTGTCACACAGCCTGATAGGGTTCACTACCTTTTACTTAAGTAGGCTTCAGTTCCCCAACACCCTGGACAGGGTAAGCGGTATATAATATGAATGTAGGGATTTGGCATGGCATGACAAGTGTAACACAATAACAAATCATTATGTGTGGCCATAGCTGGCTCGCCCACAGGCAATACTGTACAGGCAAATACATTTGGTGCCCTAGTCTCCAATGTGTGCCACAAATCAGGAAATAATTCACCTTCTGTGATAATATTAAAACTAGATTCAAATGTAACACAATTTCCAATTATATAGTATTGCCACTGATAATGCCAAACCAGCAAAGGTGAAGGACTCGACTATATGAGACCAGTCCATTGGCCTTATTGATAGCCTTTTAAAATGTATTTTAGATATTTAGTCATGGATGACGGAGAATTTCCTACAGCTCAACTTGGACATTACAGAGGTTTTAGTTATCAGTCCTGAAGGTCAGAGAAACTTTTCCCAAAACTACGAGATTTTAAAACCTTGCAATGTGGACAGCTTGAGTGTCACTCTTTTACTCTGAGCTTAATTTTATTCCTCAAAAATGTAACCAATATCGTTTTTTACCATCTTAAGAAAATTGCTAGAGTCTTCCCATTTCTCTCACAAGCCAACACGGAGGTGATTATTTCAAGCTTGCAATTACTTCAGTTTTACCAGTTTTAAAATTGCTGCATTGACTTGTGTTTCAGGATTGATTTTTAGGTGCTTTTACTAGTTTTTAAATGTCTTAATGGTCTTGTGTCATCGGAACTGCTTTTATCGTATCCGTCTTTGCGGATCCTGCGGGCAAAATGGCTCAATGGTAGAGTGATCGTCTCCCATCCGTGAGGTGGTGGGTCCTCTCACCCCTGGTGAACATGTGGAAGTGTCCTTGAGCAAGACACTGAACCCCGATTTGCTCCCAGTGGACCTGGTAGCGTCCTGCGTCGCAGCAACCGATCACGGGTGTGTTAGAACATTATTTTTTTAGACTCCTCCAGGGATAACGTGGTGAACTTCTGTCCGACTTTCTAACTGAAATTCCTCAATGTTGCATGTAAATACCATCCATCCATCCATCCATCCATCCATCCATCCATCCATCCATTTTCTGAACCGGTGTGGGGGGGGGGCACTCTGAACTGGTTGCCAACCAATTGCAGGGCACACAGAGACAAACACCCCTCCACACACACAAGCACACCTAGGGACAATTTGGCGCCCCCAATTAACCTGCCATGCATGTCTTTGGAATGTGGGAGGAGACTGGAGTACCCGAAGACCCACGCAGGCACGGGGAGAACATGCAAACTCCACCCAGGAAGGCCGGAGCCTGGACTCAATCTCGCATCCTCTGCACTGGGAGGCAGATGTGCGAACCAGTCATCCACCGTGCCGCCATGTAAATACCAGTTCAGTGAATTTGTGTGTGACAGAATACCACGCACCAGACAAGTTTTCTCACCTGATATGTCAGGAAAACTCAGGATAGATGTGGCAGGACGTTGTTTCACTCACAGCTGTCACTAACTTCTCTTTATTTCACTTACTATCATCAGAATGAAAAAAAAGTTACCCAAATGTCCAGAGGCATAAATAAGAGTGGTGGAGTAGTTGAAATGGACTGTGGGGGCAGAAACAATGTGGCACTTTATGAGCTGGGGTCGGTGCACAAGGGCACAGCGACCAGTTAACTCGGAAGCAGACTGGCATGTTTCTAACTACTAGCTGACATTTTTACATTTTAGTTCATAGCGGGACAGTTAAGTCAGTATCCCATTGAGTCGCAAACATTTGCGACGCTAGCCAGTGTTGATTTCATGTTAAGGTTCGTTAAAGGTTTGCAAGCGTTCACTAAACTAGAGTTTTAATGGTCTTTCTTGTCGCAAGGAAATTGTTCGAGTTCCTTGCAACCATTAAAACTCAAGGCGAATGTTTGTGAACCTAGAATGAACTGACGAACCCTAACGGTGTTGTGGGCTGAAGGGTTGGATCCCAAAGGCGCAGACACAAATAAGGTTTTAACTATTTATTTCCATAACTTAGCTAAACAAAAAAAAAAACAAAAAAAAGAGACTGCATGCCAAGCCCCCTTGGGGTGCTGACTAGCACAGGAACAGTCATTAATAATCCGGCAACACACACACACACACACATTTCTCAAACAGCTTAAATAGACAGTGACTCGATCTCATTGGCCGAGGCTATACATGTGGGTAACCCTGATAAGTCGTTGAAACAGGACCGACATGGGTCGATCCGATTCGCTGCAGATTGGCTCCTAACCATATAAGGAGCTGAGACCGGACTGACCTGGACCCATCTGATTCGCTGCCGACTGGTCCTAACCATATAGAGAGATGAAAGAGACTTTACATTCCCTAGATACAAGCCGATTGTATCAGTTCAAAGAAAACCATACATTAGATATTTGCCTCAAACAAATCATCAGTTGAAATAAAGTCAACTATCAGACATGATAGTTTAACCCAGGCATGACCCCAGACATGCCACTAGACCCAAACATTATTCCTCCATGACCCAAGTCATGACAAACAGGAGCGTGCATTCGCTATCTTCGCCAACACTTGCAAATGTTCACCCCTAGCGGGAAACATAATAATAATGACCTTTTTAAATTGGTTCAGTCCAAAGTTTGGCATCTTGCCAGGAAACACAAAGATCAACGAGTGCATTACCAAACTTCACATGATTCCTGTCCATAAATTGCACCTTAGCTACGACACTGTAAAATGCTTAAAGAGCCTATCTCATGCAAAATCAACCTTTTTGAGCATTTAACATTTATTCTCACCAAACACCCCTAAAGTGATGTTTTCCTCCATTCACCCATCTCTGAGTAGTCCTGCTCAGTCCTGCTCTCTGAGCACCAGCACCACCCAATCCAATAAAATGATTGGGTCCTAAATTGGTGACCGAGTAACAGTGGTTCTCAACCGCGGCCTATTTTCCATGTCTCCCTCAGCCAACCCACGTTTCAAATGATCAGCTAAATCGCAAGCTCTGCATGAAGCCTCAGCTGTGTTGGCTGAGAGATACGTGGAAAACAAACTGGATAAGGATCCTCAAGGACCGGGCTTGAGGACCACTGACATAGAAAATTGAGTGACCACCCCTGTAACATACCTGCAGAGTAGGGGTGTTAAAAAAAAATCGATTCAGCGATATATCGCGATACTACATCGCGCGATTCTCGAATCGATTCAATAAAAAAACAATCGATTTTTTTTTTTTTAAGAGCTCAGAATTGTTCATTTGGTAGTCTTACCGATTCAACGTCTTATCATCATTGCCTTTTTTTTGTGTGTGTGTGTGTGTGTGTGTGTGTGTGTGAATCGATTTTTAAACTTCCATTTTTAATGGAAAAATATTCAACAAAACGTCTGACTTCGGGTTAGGATTCACACCTTGAGCATGGAAGAATGTTATATGAACGGAACATTAAGCCTTAATATTTTATTTTAATGCTGTTCAAACATGAAACATTACAACCTCTATAAGATTGAAATTTCAGATAAATAAATAATACATTTTCATATAAATCTTACACTCTACAAGCTTACTGATTAGTATTTTCTAAATTTGAATGAAAAAAAATCGCAACAATCGACTTATAAATTCGTATCGGGATTAATCGGTATCGAATCGAATCGTGACCTGTGAATCGTGATACGAATCGAATCGTCAGGTACGAGGCAATTCACACCCCTACTGCAGAGTAAACACACGCCCACTTTCTCCATTCTCCAAGACCTCTACACGTCACTTGACTAATCGCCACGTGCATTTGTCGGCGCAGACATACTCACACGATAGTAAAGGCGGAAGTCAAAGCACAGTGATTAAATACGTGTTCAAACTGGACAGATTGGATAGTTCAGATATCGCAATGGCAGATGGGGTGTAGATGTGATAGTTTGGGCCGAATACAGCCATGGACACGCTGCTAGATGGCCAAATAGGGAGCAAAAATGGGCTGAATGTCCACATGCTGGGGCTGACCGGTCTTCTTATGCTGTCGCTCAATGAGCATGAGAAACGCGCCACTAGCAGGAAGGCTTGCGGGGCATCTCACCTCCATCGCCAGCGCTGGGCCAGTGGTTAGCATCCGGAGCTCTCTGGACTCTGAAACCGGAGTTTAGTGGGCGGTGGGCGCAACAGTTTCTTTAGCTCTACCTAGTGGACACCAATTACTTTGTACAACAGTGGGTTATTTTTTTTATTCCAAATGGTTATATTGGACAGGGGCAATGAGAAATATTGATCTGATTGATTTTACATCCTTTATTTTTTATTTTTCCATCCATAGACAACTCATGCTGTTTACACCTGTAGTATACACGTCATCTTATGTGTCAATATGCCACAATATGTGTCAAAAACTATATCTGAAATCGAGTGTATACATTAATTTATTGTTTGAATCATAACAGGACACACCAATAAAGCACACCTGCTATAATACTTACAATACTCACATGAAACAAGATTGCATTTGATTGTATTTTTTATTTCATTGTTTTTTTTCCATCATTTGTTAAAGTAAAAGCTAATATATCTCGTGTAATACTGAGTTTACAGCAAAAACACACACATGACCTCACCCGCTCTACTGCTTTTTGTGTATATACATACATATATATATATATATATATATATATATATATATATATATATATATATATATATATAGCTATTAGGGGTGTGCCAAAAAAAAAATCGATTCATACAAGAATCGAGTTTCTCATTTATTAATCGAATCAAATCAATATTAATATCCAAAAATCGATTCTATTTAAATTAGAAATGAAGAAGAAGGGGAAAAGGCAGTTGTAGGCCGCATGCTGTTTTTGTGGAAAAAGGCACAATACAAAATAAATAAATGTTTGAACAAAACAAAAAAAAGACACTTTAATGTCTCTATTTGTCAATTTGTCTTGCAAAGCAGACTGGAGTACATCATGACAATGTTGTGCATATCTGTAAATTGAAGCAGAAATCATTTGTCAATCAAATCATTTGGAATCAAAAATTGTTTGAATTGAGAATCAAAAATCGATTCTGAATCGAATCGTAGACCCAAAAATCGTAATCGAATCGAACCGCTAGACAGTCAAAGATTCCCAGCCCTAATAGCTATTGCTCTGAAATTGTTTTAATGATGAGAAGAACACAAGCAAAGCTCTGAGTGCCCCTGATGAGAGTTTGTTTCATAATGATTATAGTCTTGGACTTGTACCCCAAATCCGTGGTCGCATTTTCGTTTATCATTTAACCACTGAATCAATCCTGAATCAATTTGGATAGATTACTAATTGTATTTCTGCCGAAAAATATGTCATAGTCCAAAAAGTTTGATCATAATGGTAATTGGAGTGCACTGATATAGTGCTTTATCTACACCATATGTTGCCGAAGTGCATTACCAAGCCTCATTTTGTAAAAATATCGAACTGTTACAAAACTGCAGCCAATGCACTAACAAATAATGCAACCGCTCAATCTACAGAAATTTATTTCTTTTTAGTTTAAAATTACTTACTTTAACCTCAAGGATCTCTTGCCATGCACTGGCCAATGGCTGAACCCAAGGTGTTTTTCCGCTTTTGGTAAAGTTTTAAATCCATCCATGTTGTCAACCCATATTTTTGTCTGTCATACTACTAGCAAGCTAACTAGCGCTAAGCTAACATAGGACAGTTGTGAGTTTCCGGTCCAGCGTCCAAGTTTTCAAACTCTACAAATGCCAAAGGTGTTGATGCACTGCCTATATGGGCTTTGACCGATTGCGGTTAACAATAACGCTCATTAGCTGGCTAATTATTCCCATACATGTGCAAACACTTGTCGGCGTCGCTTTCGAAGAGCGTGCTTCAAACCACGCTGCGCACTACCCACATACGTGCATAGGTAACATGTGTTGCTATTATACATTCTTGTAAAATTAGTACTCGCGACAATCTGCAGTCCAGTCTCACTCGAATCTGAAAATTCTTATTTGGCATTCATTTTTAACGGCTTTTAATTTAACGCAATAACCGCCGATTCGTGCACAGCCCTAATGATGATTATATTCTTATCATAATATTCTCTCACAGGACCAAGTTTGCAAAACATTGATGATACTTCCATTCAGTTAGATAATCACTTTTAGCCCGCTCTATTATACCACATTACATAATAAGTTATTATGTTCTGGGCAAATAATCATTTTAACATTTTACTTCCCCCTTGGTCTTGGCTAGACCAATAGACATCAATTAATTTACTACAATAATGAAGAATAATTCTGGAATTCACATTTCCACCAACACAACTGACTTATTAAAATAACCCATACATTTCTTTTCAAAGAGTATAACCAGTGAATATTTTAAGGTTAATAATCATTGGACTTTAAGTGCACTTGGTGCCACAAGCAATAATTAAGCATCCTGTGCATGAAAACTAGGGATGGGCGAGTACCGATACCAGGTATCGGTATCGGGCCGATAGCAGCCTTTTTTCAAGTACCCGAGTACTCGTGACGCAGACGAGTACAAGTGACCGATGGCAGAGGGGGAAGATGTTAAGTGAGTCCTCCTTGCCTGTAACTGGCGCTAGCTTGCAGCAGTTTTTCACCAAAACTTCACCGGTTTGGAAATAATTCAAAATTGTGAATCTTAAACTAAAAGAGCATTTTTGTGTTTTATTTTGAGCGTTAAGACTATTGAAGAGTGACTGTGCTGTTTTTTTTTTTTTTTTGTCAAAATTAAAGGAAATATATTTGTTTAAAAAAAAATTTTTGTGATTTTTTTTTTATTTGTCAAAATGTACTACTGGTATCGGCAGTTGGTATCGGTATCGGTGAGAACTGAGGGTCTGAGTATCGGTATTAGTATCGGTCTGAAAAAAAGTGGTATCGAACATCCCTAATGAAAACCTTTTTTTATTTTTAAAGCCACAAACATTGATGAAATGCTTTGACATCATTAATTTTATGGATTCTACTGATGGTATACACAGAATTTCATACATAATTCTATCCATATTTAATTGGTTTCAACACCAATAACCCATTCATTGTCTGGTATGGTGTGTGCAGGACTGAATAACAACATCATGCACTGGAATGAATTAGGTCGATTTTTGTTGCCTGGGCGCCTTCCCCCCCAAACACAAATTCTGGTTCTTCCTCATGCAACTTTTTCCATGGACCCCAGGAGAGCGAGAGTCCAGCTGGCATTCAGCCCAGGAAATGCCTCCACCACTTAGAGCACCACAACAGGGAGTGAATCAAAATGAATCACAAACATATCCAGGTCAGCATGCAACACTGGTAATGATGAAGGCTCGCTGATTCACAAAGACAGAAACTGACTACAGTGGAACCCTCAAGTGTAGCACTATGCTTTACCTCGAAAATGGTCGTATTTCAAGAGATTTGGGTTCTAGATAACTAAAGTGTAATGATTTTGTGGCACTATCGTAACCTTTATTTATCGTTTATTTACGTTAAAGGGAACATATGAAGAATTGACTTTGTATACAAGACTGCTTTCAAAACTCATATTACATTTATTCACTGGACATGCACAGTTCCCATCAACAGCGCTGACTCACAGACGGCAAGAAATTTAACTTGTTCTCAATATGTGGGCTCGAATGATGAATAATCGTGACTAATGTTATTGACCTTTCTGGTCCAGCCTACTTCACACCAGGTGATCTGAAACTGTACCCTGAGCCTTCTGAAATCACCAGTTCTGAAGCCACCCACGAACACCTGATGCAGACAACTGGCCTATGACTGGTCAGTTGTTCATAATGCATGACCTCCAAAACAGAAAAAAATAAATAAAAAATGAGTCAAACACTACTACTGTATCTACTCGTCATTGAGCCAATTTCAACAGTAAGAATCTAATATATGTGTGATAACTTCATTATTTGTCCTGAACAATTAATACCATTAAAAACTAATTTTGCTACTTGCTGTGGACTGAAGATGACCTCATCTGTGCTGAGGAACCAGGTAATTACCAATCATGGCTCCGTTCAATAACCAAACTAAGAAAACAGGTCAGCCGTCATTGGTCGTTACCTAGTTCTTAAACTGTGGCCTATCTGTGCTGCAAATATGGCAAGGAAGAAAGGACCTTAGGTTTCTTACATGTCTTCCATGTGTTCTGCATCCAGCCCTGTTCACTGTGGTTACTTTGTACTTTTGAATTCTGCATCCAGTCCACTCAAGGTTTGTCATGATGGTGTCATGAAAGGGTGATGTTTGAGTGATGTTTTGTCTCATGAGATGTTTTTGTTTTGAGATGTTTTTGTTTTATGTAGCCGTCATCAACTGAAGTTTCAACTGAAGTGACATTTGAGGTCATGTCCTGTTAAGTTGGGGTTGCGACCGTTTTGTACTGATGTAACCGTGATATAACCATCATCTAGTTTCAACTAGTTTTAGGCTGTGTGTCAATCCTTAATCCTTTAGATGATGTGTGTGGTGTCAGGAATCTTTGGTACTGTGTGATGTATAGGTCGACAGCCAATAGGAGAATTTCATGTCATACGATGTCTTGCCACGCTGTATGATGAGATTGATAGATTCACTATATAAGCTGTCTGAGTAGTGTGTGTTCTTTGTTGGGTTATTGTCCACCTGTTCCTGTGTACAGCGTCTCTGAGTTTCTGCCTCTCGATGTGAATGAATAGATAAAATCTTATTTGTGTCTGCGCCTTTGGGATGCAACCCTCTCAGCACACAACAAGGTTGTTATGCAGATGTCAGACTACTGGTCTTTTAGCCTGATTAGTCAAGGTTTCTCAGTGAAGTGATTTCTTCAAGGACATCTGAATCCAACCCGGCTCTCTGTTGTCACTTTATATTTTTGGATATGAAGACTCTCTGTTTTTCAAAATTCATGTCTTCTCTACGTTTGTAATCTAAATTCCATACCTCACGTGACAGAAATATTTCTTTTACGTGTGGTCCTTTATAATCCATTCTACAACACTGGTTCGTGTTAGGTGAGAAGTAAAGTGAAGGCGACTTACTTAAATCTAGACAAAGATTAACAATGCATGAGGCCCTTGAGCATAAAATCTCTGATAAAATCCAATTTTGATCAAAATCAAATATGCAATACTTGAGGTCTGATTCAGTCTCAGAGCACAAGAGCAGCCAGAAAGAAAGCAGCAGATTGTGTGTGCAGAGGAAAGACCCTAACTTCAATACAAACATAAGACGCTTCTTTCTGCCTGATACAATTCATGCAAATTGAAATCTTTTAGTAATCTGGAGCATGATGTATATCTACTATGGGCAAAGATTACATTATTATCCAT
Organism: Festucalex cinctus; assembly: GCF_051991245.1. Taxonomy (NCBI): domain Eukaryota; kingdom Metazoa; phylum Chordata; class Actinopteri; order Syngnathiformes; family Syngnathidae; genus Festucalex; species Festucalex cinctus. Next base: position 19,657,353 of record NC_135428.1, read on the forward strand.
TCATCCATCCATCCATTTTCTTGACCGCTTATTCCTCACAAGGGTCGCGGGGGGTGCTGGCGCCTATCTCAGCTGGCTCTGGGCAGTAGGCGGGGGACACCCTGGACTGGTTGCCAGCCAATCGCAGGGCACACAGAGACGAACAACCATCCACACTCACAAGCACACCTAGGGACAATTCGGAGCGCCCAATTAACCTGCCATGCATGTCTTTGGAATGTGGGAGGAGACCGGAGTACCCGGAGGAGACCCACGCGGGCACGGGGAGAACATGCAAACTCCACCCAGGAATGGCCGAAGCCTGGACTCGAACTACATTATTATTATTATTAGTAGTAGTAGTAGTAGTAGTAGTAGTAGTATTATTATTATTATTATTATTATTATTATTATTATTATTATTGGTAATAATCAAGAACACATTAAAACGTTATCATTTAAGTCCAACTACAACAAGCAAAGCCAACAATTTGGAATAGCACTTGTAAAAATAAAAAATAAAAAATAAAAAATAAATAAAAAAGGGTAAAAGTAAAAACAATATTGTATTTTTGCATAAAAACTAAAACAAAAAAACAAAAACAAAAAACAAAAAAAAGAAAAGAAAGAACACATCAATCCCATCCATTTTCAGTACCTCTCGGGACTGGACTGGCCATCTGACATACAGGGCAGATGCCCGGTGGGCCGATCTCTTTTGGGGCTGATGCAGTGCTTTTTCATAATTTTGGCTCACAATTAAGAAGGCCCAGTCGATTAATCTATTTAGAATATATATAGCAAACTGAACCATCATCAATAAACATTAGTGGGAGAACTACGTTAGGCAAGACTGGCTGGGCCAGGCCGGTGGGTTGAAGACAGAATGTCAGGGCCGTTTATTTTTGTGCCAGTCCAGGGGTTACAGGCGGTGTACAGTACACCCTGTGACACAACAAACAAGAAGTGCAAGACACATATTACAAAACATGTCTGAAATAATAATATGCTTTGTATTTGTCCATCCATCCATTTTCTTGACCGCTTATTCCTCACAAGGGTCGCGGGGGTTGCTGGCGCCTATCTCAGCTAGCTCTGGGCAGTAGGCAGGGGACACCCTGGACTGGTTGCCAACCAATCGCAGCGCGCTTTGTATTTGTGACATGTGTAACTCGTGCGCAGAATGTGGCATATATCGCTGAGCGGAGGCGGGTTATACACGATTTTGATAATTTTGCAGAAATGCAGGTCATCGGATCTATTGGTTTAAAGTTTGCTGTAATTATTGAGCCTTGGAATATTTTGGCAAAATCAAGTCAGGATATGCACTTAAGACACTGCGAACGCAACCCAAACGTAAACTTTTTTTTTTTTTTTTTAGTTTGGTTTATTGAACACACACACACACACACACACACACACACACACACACACACACACGCACATATATATATATATATATATATATATATATATATATATATATATATATATATATATATAACAAATAAAGAAAGTTGAAAGTAAAATAAAAGAAACATCCAATAAATGTCAATTTATATGTTCAAGGGAGTAGGAAGAAGTTGAAAACTTATCCAGTCCTACCCCTTATTCTTTGTATCCTATCACTTATTTCATATTTGATACAATAGATTACATTTTAATAAAAGAAAATATATAATCCTACTCATAGAGCGTATGTAAATAAAATTAATAGAAATACACAATAATAATACATCAACATACTCATGTATACAATTCCCATTACACTCATATTGATACATCAAAGAAAAGTACATAAATAAATAAATAATTTCTACAATTTTCCTAACTCATGTCTGATTTAAATAATAATATTGAACTTTGCTTTTAAACTTTTTTTTTTTTAATTCAACAAGTGAATTACATCTTTTCAGGTCAGTTCCCAAGTTATTCCACAAATTAACTCCTTTTACGGAGACACACCTTTGCTTAATATTTGTTCTTGTTTTGGGGTTTTTTGTACACACTTGTACCCCTTATATCATAAGGACTGCGTCGATAATTTCAAACAACTTTTGAGTACGGTGGCAGAGTAGATTGTTGTTTACTTTGTACATTATTTGCATTATTTTAAACTCAACCAAGTCATAAAATGTCATTGTATTTAATTTAGTAAATAGTGGATGTGTTGATTCTGTATATTTTGATCGATTAATAATCCTTATGGCTCTTTTTTGCAATTTAAAAACAGGGTCGGTATTTGTTTTATATGCATTTCCCCAAATTTCCCCACAATAGGTCAAGTATGGTAATAATAATGTATTATATAATGTATATAGTGAATTCATGTTCAGGACCTCCTTGGTTTTATAGAGTATCCCTATGATTTTTGACATTTTCCTTTTAACATTTTCTATGTGTGGCTTCCAACATAATTTATCATCAATAACTACTCCAAGGAATTTATTTTCATACACCCTTTCTATTTCAATTAAATTCACCATAATTTTGACTTGATGAGTGATTGGTATAGTGCCAAAAACTATGAATTTGGTTTTATTTAAATTTAATGATAATTTGTTCATGTCAAACCAATTTTTTATTATATTTAATTCATACTCCACAGTAGTCAGAAGCTGCTTCAAGTTGTCTCCAGAACAGTAGAGAGTTATATCATCAGCAAAAGACACTTTTGAATATTTTTGAAACACAACAGATGTCATTCATATACAATATAAATAATTTGGGGCCTAGCACAGACCCCTGAGGAACTCCATGAGTAATCTTTAAGTGTTTTTAATTTGTATTATAAAACTGCGCATACTGATATCTATCAACCAAAAAACTTTTTATCCATTTATATGTTAAGCCTCTTATACCATATTTCACTAATTACCAATTCCAATTGTACCAATTACCAATTCACTATTGTCTGTTATTAATGAAAATCTGACTTTTATTATTTACACAGCACTGAAATTGGTCTCTCATAATTTGATGCGTGCCCTGCGATTGGCTGGCAACCAGTCCAGGGTGACCCCCGCCTGCTGCCCAGAGCCAACTGAGATAGGCGCCAGCACCCCCTGCGACCCTTGTGAGGAATAAGCGGCCAAGAAGATGGATGGATGGATAATTTGATGCTTGTCGCTATTTCAATTCGACACCACTTCAGCTCAGCATGTAATGTCCTACTAAGACGTCTGAAAAACACAGCATTGACATCATATATCATCAATGGAACCTTTTTCCATTTTGCCACCACCTCATGTGTTCCTCTTATTTATGGGGGTTCTCGAAGAATACATTTTTGGTCCCCTCTTATTCACCAATGAAAAACTGCCCTTAGGGAGAATTCTTGTAAATTTTGAAATTGATTTTCATTGCTATACAGGCGATACCCGAATCGTGGATCTAGTGATGCAAATTTTTGATGGCAACAAATTTTCTGGAATGTGCAGGTTAAAGTTTAATCACTTATGTTGTCTGTACGATCAATTCATCCATCCATGCATCCATTTTCTGTTCTATGCCGTTTATTCTCATTTGTTGTTTTTGGCTCTTGGCTGAACATGGGTGAGAGGAAGCCAATCACATGGCATGTATCTAAATTACTCTTTTAAAAAAATAATAATAAAAGATTACTAACTATGGGAGAGCATTTGTACAGCTTTAGCTTGTTCGTGTTGTGTTAAAAATGCATTATTATTGTGAATAATCACTTTTTAAATACAAAAAGAGGTTCTGGCAAGAAAATGTATCAATTTGTTTTTGGAGAGCTAAAGCGGGCTTTCTGGCACATTTGGATTAATATTACATTAGCTTGCTCGGGAGCTGGGTATTTCATTACATTTATATTGGCAGTCTCATGATGAGCTCAGTGTTGCAAATAATTGGTTTAAACAATCCATATTAAATGATGTGATGTAGACTTGTGGGTGTGTTTCCTTGACAGCACAAACACACATAACTTTATGTTTGCACATTTAAAATTACATGTCTATTAGACACGACCTGTAAATTTACCTAAGGAAATTAGATTATAGCACTATCATAAGAAGCATATGAATGGAAAAGGGGTCGCCCATCTGTCTCAGTGGGTGTGCGTGTTTTCTCATGTAAATGAGCGTGTGAATGGTGACTGACTTGCCTGTCTGTCTGTTTTTCTGTTTGTCAGTCTGACTGACTGTCCGTCTTACTTTGAAGAGATTAATCAACTCCAAAAGTGGGTTATTGTTGAAACGTTGCTTAAAATATTTCATATATTAGAAGAGGGCAAGCTACATGGAAAATCGATGGATGGAGGATTCAAGATTGCGCACTATGCAAAATGGTCATTTATAAATGATGAAATTATGATCAAGTCATGCGGTCGCCAGACGTCTGACAGTTTTGGTTCAGAATTGTCACCAGAGGACGCTGTTGCTTAATTTTTGTCCGCACATTACTCGCCAGTATTTGGCAGTGTCACAATTCAGGTGTCTGCATCATCGTCATCACATAATGTGCACAATATTGCGGTGTGATCACACCTGCCTCCAAATAATTATATTTTTCTTAATTGAATTGTCCTGAACTATTCTAATTGTTGTTGCAAGCTAACTTTTCTCAGACCAACCCACTTTTTATGATGTTCAAAGGTAAATCAACTCGATAAAAGGCTGAGAAAGCAGTAGAAAATAACTTTCCGATGGGAAAGGTTTTATACTCGTCCATTTCAAGTGATTGACGTGATTATTTTTTTTCTCTGGTCTAGTATATTTCCCCATTAAAATTAATTGAAATGCCAACGGATTATAGTACGTTCCACAACAGTTCCTCATTCCCTAAAAAGTGCCCATATTTTGTTACTTGTATGTAAAAAAAAAAAAAATTTAAATTGCGCTGATACAGACAATACAAAGAAATACTGGGACTTCCCCCTACCCAAGCACTTCGTCTAGCTCCCAAGGCGTTTCCAGGCCAGCTGGGTGACATAGTCTCTCCAGCATGACCAGGGTCGTCCCTGGGGTCTCCTGCTGCCGGTGGGACATGCCCGGAACACCTCACCAGGGAGGCGTCCAGGAGGCATCCTAAGATGTCTGAGACATCTCATCTGGCTCTTCCCAATGTGGAAGAGCAGCGGCTCAACTTTGAGCCCCTCCCAGACGAGCTTCTCACACTATCTCTATGGGAGAGCCAGTGGGGAGTCCAAGTACCGTATTTTCCGCACTATAAGGCGCACCGCATTATAAGGCGCACCTTCAATGAATGACATATTTTAAAACTTTTTCCATATATAAGGCGCTACTGTAGAGGCTGGGGTTACGTTATGCATCCATTAGATCAGGGGTATCCAAACTTTTTCATTTGAGGGCCACATCCAGAAAATCAAAAGGACGCAAGGGCCACATAATGTTATGAAGAAAAATTGTGTTTAGTCCTAAAAATTGTACAAATAATTTATTTGCGCTTTTGCATACGTAGAAAAATGCTACAGTATATAAACCAATTTATTTGTAATATGGCAGTAGGGTTATTATTAGGGGTGTTAAAAAAAATCGATCGCGCGATTCTCGAATCGATTCAATAAAAAAAAATCGATTTTTTTTTTTTTTTTTTTTTTTTTTTTTAAGAGCTCAGAATTGTTCATTCGGTAGTCTTACCGATTCAACGTCTTATCATCATTGCCTTTTCTTTTTTTTTTTTGTGTGTGTGTGTGAATCGATTTTTAAACTTCCATTTTTAATGGAAAAATATTCAACAAAACGTCTGACTTCGGGTTAGGATTCACACCTTGAGCATGAAAGAATGTTATATGAACGGAACATTAAGCCTTAATATTTTATTTTAATGCTGTTCAAACATGAAACAGATTACAACCTCTATAAGACTGAAATTTCAGATAAATAAATAATACATTTTCATATAAATCTTACACTCTACAAGCTTACTGATTAGTATTTTCTAAATTTGAATGAAAAAAAATCGCAACAATCGACTTATAAATTCGTATCGGGATTAATCGGTATCGAATCGAATCGTGACCTGTGAATCGTGATACGAATCGAATCGTCAGGTACTAGGCAATTCACACCCCTAGTTATTATAGTTTTGGAATTTTTCATTTTAGTTTTTATTTTGTTTTGAGTTTGTTTGTTTTTAATTTAGTTAGTTAATTAGTTTTTAGGGTGGTTCTGTTAGGTTTTTTTTTAATTAGTTTTAGTTCTTTAATTAATGCTTAGTTTTAGTTTCGATAGTTTCAGTATTAGTTTTGTTTTGTTTTGTTTTTTTAATATGTATTACTTGTGCGCAATATTTAAAAAACACCATGGGCGTGATGTCATTATTCCGGTTTATATCAAAATAAATCTACTAAAAATCACATTCAAAATCATCCACAAAGGCTCATGCATTAAATTAATTACCAAAGACTAAAACAAAGGACATTTTTGCTATAATTATAGTTAGTCTTATTTTAGTTAGTTTTGTAAATCTAAAATGTAGTTTCAGTTTTTCTTTTTTTTAAAAAGCATCTTTGTTTTTTATTTTATTTCGTTACCGAAATTGTTTTTTGAATTTTATTTTTTTCCTTAGTTTTAGTTAACTAAAATAACCTTTAATAGCACCTGTGTTTTTCGATACCCTCCCTTCTTACTTTGACCATCTCCAAACATTTTTGTTTTTATTGTATTTGAACTGAGTCAAATGCCATTTTTAGCATAAGTCGTGGGCCACTGAAAAATGGACGGCGGGCCACAAATGGCCCCCGGGCTGCAGTTTGGACACCCCTGCATTAGATGGTGCTGCGCTAAAGGGAATGTCAACAAAACAGTCAGATAGGTCAGTCAAACTTTATTAATAGATTACAAACGCTCTTTCTGACAACTCCATTTACTCCCAAAAATGAATAAACAGCTGTTTTTTTATTTTCTCTGAGGTAAAGTATTAGTATTAGCTAGCGATCCAAGATGGCAGGATCTTCTGCGCATGCACGTCACCGATCGTGCAGGGTCACCGATAGCGTCTTGACAGCGAGTTGTTGCGGCTCAATATTGATCCATATATAAGGCTCACTGGATTATAAGGTGCATGGTCAGCTTTTGAAAAAATTGAAGGCTTTTAGGTGTGCCTTATAGTGAGGAAAATACGGTAGTTTGATCCCTCTGTAGATGGAACGACCTTCTTATGAAGAGGGACCACTACCCTGGTCAGCCAGTCCAGAGGTGTGTAAACCAGGACAGCCCCACCACACCCAGAGCCCTTTAAGAACTCTGGTCGGATCTCAGCCACCACCGGGCTAATTTTATTTGTTTCAAATCTCTATCCTCTATTTGGATATGCAAGTGGATTGAAATTTTGTAACATACATTTGGATTGCTTCTAGTTCACCAGGCTGCCCTCAACAATCCAGGGGCAGCTGACACCAAACAAGCAAATTCATGGTGGACTTTGCCGTACATCTGTTCAATGACTTGACTCATCTAATGCTGAGGCTCTGTAGGGAGAAGTACTGTACTCGCGCCAGATTGCTAGCTACACCACAACTGCAAATAGCACACATGCAGTCACTCTGTGTCAGGTTCTTTAGATAACAGACACCGCCGCCGCTAACAGCTCTTGGACATAACTACTGAAAGTCTGATTTTTTTTAATTATTTTTTTCCTGGTGGCATATCTGAAACTTGCAAATGCACTTTGTTATTTTTCCAGTTCTTGCGTCGAAAAGCTTGTCTAAAATCAGGCCAAGGATGATTTAGATTTTCTATTAAGCAAATAGCAACATTATTTACAACATATTTATATGGTTAGAAACTGCAGTGCACTGGAGATTGTCGAACAAGTGCCTCATCAGATGGTCTATGTTTGCACTATTTCAAATATATAAAAATATGTATTGTTGGCCGATGATACAAATTATTTTGCTCAGGGAAAAGCATGCAACAGATCATTAAAAATGGAAAAAGGGAATTGATAATGTTTAAAAACTTGTTGGATTGTAATAAGTTATCATTGAATGAAAAAATTAAATAAAAATTTGTGATTTTTGGTGGTATGCAGCTAAATTGTGATATAAAACACAATTTAAATGGTATTGACATTTAACGAGTCATTGAAACAAAGTTTTATATATAGACCCAATTATTAAATTACAGGGGAAAAAGGTGATTAGAATAATGAATGGCTACAGATAATCAACTAATCAATCATATACGTCTGGTGTTTTGGAATTTATTGATATCGTGCATTTGAAAACACTGGAAATACTTTTTCGTGCCTACCTGTTTGTATTCAGAATTTTTTATATTAAGAGAAAGAAAGTATATTTTAAGGGGTTTATTTATATTTGAAACATGTAAAGTGTGGATCAACATAAAATACAGATGTTTTAGATGTAAAATTGTGGAATGGGCTTAATGATGCATTGAAGTTGTGTACTTCTCTGTTGAGGTTTAAGAACAAAATAACTACAATGTAAAATCATTCATGTAATCGCGCCATTGAAATAAAGGTAAAATATTTAGGAATGATAATGTTACTGTGGTAGTTATTTAGATTTGTTCTGTTGTCATTTTATGTGGTGTGGTATGGTGGGTGACTGGTTAGCATGTCCGACTCCCAGTGCTGAGGACGTGAGATTGAGTCCAGGCTTCGGCCTTCCTGTGAGTTTGCATGTGTCTGCGGGGATCTCCTCCCACATTCGAAAGACATTCATGGCAGGTTAATTGAGCGCTCTGAATTGTCCCTCGGTGTGATTGTGAGTGTGAATGGTTGTTCTTCTCTGTGTACCCTGTTCAATTCAGGGTGCACCCCGCCTGCTGCCCAAAGCCAGCTGGGATATGCTGCAGCACTCCCGTTGTCATGTGCAGAAGGTTGGTTCCCAAAGCGCAGACAGGTTTAACTCTTTATTCACATCGAGAGGCGTAGAACAAACTTGACTAGAAAAGAAACAAAGAGAGTTGCACAGAGGGAAAGAAAGCAATAATCTGGCAAACACACACACTTCTCAGACTGCTACTACAGACAGTGAATCGATCTGATTGGTTGTGGCTAAGTAAAGGACTAAAGATCGACATCACATAGGTTCTAACATCACCAAACATAGCAACAAAAAAAACAAAAAACAGTTGAAACTAGATGCTGTTACATCAGTTCAAAACAGACACTTGTTACATCAGTACATAACAGACACTTGACCTCACGGTCATGAACCCAACTTAACAGGTCATAATTTCAAACTTAACCCTGGCATGACCCCAGACATGACAGTACCCCCCCTCAAAGGCCGCCTCCTGGCGGACCCCTTACATGACCCTAGTCACGAACTCAAACTTTAACCCTGGTCGTGACCCCAGACATGACACCCGTGACCCTTGTGAGGAAGAAGTGGTTTTAAGAAAATGGATGGATGGATGGATGGAATTTTATGTGACTTACATAGGATAGGCAATAATAAGCCTGTTTCAGTCAACCGTACTGTGACGATGCTTGGACGCACAATGGCCTGGGATCGAACCGTGATGACCACTTTACTACTGACGCCGCCTTACATATGTAGTTTCTGTAATGAGTGTGTATGAATGGGTGAATGAGCCAGTAACTCATTTGCTCCCAATGGGTGAATGAGCCAGTAACTCATTTGCTCCCAATAACGTGTAAATACGTTTTGTGTTTTGTTTTTTTTATGCTAGAGCATACAGAAAGCTTTGATGCAGCCTCTCAACTCCAAAGAATGGTGGCAGAAATGGTAGTTATTACACAAACGGCCAGCAGGTGGCAGCAGAGCAAAGGAGACCAACCAGGGCCATCTGGAAAAAAAAGCTAAATTTGAATTTTAAACAGATTTGTGAAAACTGTTGAAACTTAGCTCTCTTCTAATGCTAATTGCTGCAAAACGGAAACAGATAGAAACATACTTTTTTTCCTGATAAAAGAAGAGACTTTAATCTTTCTTTTGGTAGTTTCCATGCTTTTATAGCAATTGAACACAATTTTCTGTGGTCCTTGCAAAATCAGTCAAAATTCAGTAAAACAGCCGGGAGCGAACGGGACTGCTTCTGTGAAAATGGCTGGGAGTGAATGAGTTAACTATGTGCACTTTGTAGAACGGTGCTTTATGAAACTGTGGCAGATCTGCCGCATCCAAAATGGGGATGCACTTACTGACTGAATTATCACTCGGTCTGCCAGAATTCTGCAACTACTAGAGCGACCATAGCAGTCATTTTGACTGCTTAGCTGTTAGTTGTATGGTTTATATTATCGTTAAAAATATAATATTACTAGTATTATTAAAAATAGATTGGTAAAAACATATCAGGACACTAAATGTAATATATGATTTGAGTGTTTTATTTATTTAATTGATGCAGCATAACTTCTTGACATGCAACATTGCAAACTCGAAGTGCACATTTTCTCTGTGTGCGGGGGAAAATGTAACATGCTTTCAAAATAGGCTAACGACCTTGACAATTATCCATCCATCCATCCATTTTCTGAACCGGGGTGCTGGAGCCTATCCCAGCTGGCTATAGGCAGTAGGCGGGGTACATCCTGAACTAGTTGCCAGCCAATCACAGGGCACACAGAGACAAACAACTATCCACACACACAAGCACACACAGGGGCAATTCGGAGCACCCAATTAACCTCACATGCATGTCTTTGGAATGTGGGAGGAGACCGGAGTTCCCGTAGAAGACCCACTCAGGCACGGGGAGAACATGCAAACTCCACCCAGGAAGGCCGGAGCCCAGACTCGAACCTGAGTCCTCAGTAGTGGGAGGTGGATGTGCTAACCAGCGCCGCCCCCCTTGACAATTATTTCTTATTAAATTATATGAACATTCTATAATGCTGTGATGGCTGTCAGTCAGTTGAAAACACTCGCGTATTTATTTTCAGTCTGGCACTAATGCGTCTTTGAATTAAAAAGCTCCTCAGTGATATGCAACCCCCCTGAACCTCTTGTGGGGTCATAAGGTTCATGCAGGGGAGCCATAAAGGGGAGAACTGTAATGACGATCCAAAGGGCACATAACTGATAGGGGCCCTAGAAAATAGTATTTCCAATTAGCGGTACTGAAGTAGTGTGGCACAAAGCAATATTATTTTCCACGGGGCATCAAATATCTGTTGGTGCTACATGTGTGTTTGACATGTTTTCATTTATTGCTTGAGGGCAATCTTTGGTTTACCACAAGAGGGCACTATTTGTATAAGCAGACCCAAAACAGAACTTCGGTGTGAAAAACCATTTTCAAAAATGCTGACGACATTATATTCAAGCAATGGAAAAATCTTTCTTCCAAAAACTGGACAAAGCATATGTGATATCTTAAAGAAAGCAATCAAATAAAAAAGGTTATCTTCATTTCCAGTATGAAATCTATAAATAAATAATCCTTGCATTCTTTCCCTTCTGAGATGAGCAACTGACCATGTGAGTGAGAAAAAGAGCACTCCTAATGATGCACATGGTTCACCTGTCTTGGTACGTAGTCTTAAAATGAATCACGGCTTCCCGGACCAGGCAATAACACTTAGGAGGCCAAAAAAGAACTAGAGGCAATAAATCTCCAGGGATATTACACAGTGCCAAGTGTGGCCAGTAAACTCAGGCTTGCGCCCCCACCCGCCTTTTTTTTTCTATTATTCTTCATGCTGCCAAGGCCAATTTACACGCCCACAGGTGCCCTTGTTTCATTTTATATAAGACTGACAGCCAGTGGTTTTGCCTGTTGGTAGGGAACAGGTAGCCTGTGAGCTTTGATGTACCAGACAGAGCAATTAAATCACCTCCACAGGGTCGACTGCTTGCGTCCTCCAGTGAAGACTGTCATCTGAACATTTAGCAAAAGGAAAAGCTTGTATTTCAATCTAAGAGGGGAGGGGAGACAAGAGTGCAGCACCGTTTTGCTCTCTGGCATTTAGGCAGCCAGTAGCTGAAAACAGTGGATTAAGAGAAAGGTCACGGCCTTGCTGGTAGGATTTTTCTGAAAATACACACTCTGACCGGAACATATCGGAACAGGCAAGCCAATTCCTTTATTTTTGCTGTAGGCTGAACACATTTGGGGTTGACAAAAGCTGGATTTAAAAAAAAAACAAAAAAACACAAATGTTAGACTTGCCTCTGATAAACAATTTAGGAAATAACAATTAACTGATTTTGTTTTTCTCCCTGTGAGAAGAAGTGTTGGAACAGATAGTAAATACTACAAGACTAAAAGGTATTGTGAAAGGGATTTGTTTTGGCCTGTCTGGGACTGGGAGTAGGCAAGCTACTATCAGTGGCATATGCAAATTTTGTTGTACGAACGTCCCTTCCTGACTGGTGGACTGTTTCCACGGATGTGTAAGGAGTTTGAGTGCTGTGTCTTGTCTGCATATGCAAATTCAGCTGTGCGAACGCCCACTGTCCTCAGCTTCCTTGAGCATCAGTTTTGAATGTTGTGTTTACAAACAGCAACAGAAAAACTTCGGACCATACCTTTAATACTCGAGTTTCAAACCCTCTACCTTCAAATAACTGCATCAAGCCATGCCAAACTTGGGCAATTTTTTTTTGCAATGTTTTTCACGGCAGGAAAACATGCTCTATAGGGTTTAAGTCTGTAGATTGTTTTGCCTAATTTTCTTGCTGCCTAATGATCTTCCAGTCAGTGTTCATGTCTTGGTTTGAGATTTTTGTATTTCTGTTGCGTGTCTGTGTTTTTGCATAGATTTTTATCTTTGGAAGAAAATATATATATATATGTTTGGTGTTTTATGCACCCCTGCTTTAATGTTTAAATGTGTGACTTTGTACAAATTTTATGATGGTCATGGATTGACTCTGGACCAAATTAATTCTTCTTCAATCATTTCTCATTGGAAACATTATTTATTTTTATTATTTTTTTTAATCCAAGAAATTTGAGTGGGACCACTATTGAATTTTGTTTCTAGCATAGCAAAACTATACAAACACTGAGACCCAGAAGACCAAATGCTATATGCAAAATATCATAGTAAGTGAATGTTTCAGTTAATCTATTTAATACAGGCAGTAAAAAAAAAAAAAAAATAAACAAACAAAAACAACAACAACAATTGAAACAAAACTGACTCAGCCTTCTGGCAATGAAGAATGCCGGATTTAAACAACAAAAAATAGGTGAGTACACTAAATAAATATCAACTCACACTTACCTGAACACATCGGATCCTCATGCATCTTAAAACCTCACTGCACCCCAGCATTACAAAATCTATAGTCTTAGCCTATATCTAGTATTGTGGTGAAATGTAAAGATGGAGCAATGGGTCACATGAACATAATCCAGGAATCAGTAATGCATGGACGGAATTTCATAGGATCAATAAAATGGACTGGAACCGTTCAGGGTACCAAAGCAATAACATATTTCATTTAAAAGATTAACCAACTCTGGATGTGCACTGCAGCATTTCAATATTAGTAACACACTGACAGTGTTGTTATGTAATATATATTTACAAGCGTAATTGCTATCCTCAATAGAGATGTAACAGGACTGTGACATGGAGTTATAACTATATCTGTGCCCTCTTGAGAAGATTTAAGCATATAATAAATAATACCAATAGACATCTGAGAACTTGTTAGTTGTATTATAAAGCTGTTAAATTTATAATTGCAAATTTAAAAAAAAAAAAGTAAGATACATTTGAAAAATGTATGAATACAATTAGGTAATGAATGAATAGTTTGGGTCTCAGAAATGACCCTTTTGGTTCCCCAAACTTGAGTTTAGTATGTCTGCCATTTTCATTTTCTATGCTCTTGTCCTCACTGGGATCACTGGAGAACTGAAGGGCAGCTGACTTTGCGTGAGAGGTGAGGTACACCCTGCAAATACAATTGCTATTCACACTCACATTCATTTCTGCAGACATGTGAGGATTGATAGAGGGCAGGTACCCACTTAAGAACCTGACTCCAATCATATAAGAATATTCTTAAATCGCAGCATGTACTCTGAGTCCACATTAATATACCAAACTGACATTTGGCAAACCGTGAGTGAAATGAAAGAATACACCACTTGACACATGCAATATGTGCCTGAAGTAGCTGTGTTACATCATCACAACCAATCCAAGAAATGCTCTGGCAGTAAAAGTAGGACCGAATATTATCCCAATTAGTAAATTACAAAAATTACTCAAGTAAAATTACCCGAGTAACATTACAAAATTACTCGAGTGCAATTACCTGATTAAATTTACAAAAGTAATCGAGTAGAATTACTCAAGTAAAATTACAAAAGTACTCGAGTAAAATTACTTGCGTAAAATCATGCGAGTAAAATTACTTGAGTAAAATTACACAAGTAAAATTACTCGGGTAAAAGTACAATAGTATGTAATGGTAATGGTATTAAGTGGGTGAGGGTGTCTCACACTCAGGGAAGGCAAACAGGTGGATCACATAAAATCACATAAAGCTTGATGAGACAAAGGAAAGACAGGCACAACAACAAACTGGTAGTTTTTGGATCAACACAGCATATGCAAGGGCAGCCAGTTTATCTTTCCGTTTCTGTCTGTTACCGAACAGTCCTCATTGTAACAAACTGTCCACGGTGACGACAAAAACGCTTTAAATCATCATCTTTCAAGTGGTTTTAATCATCTAAGTCTCCATTGCTTTCCGTTACTCTTGACTGCTGTTTTGTAATGTGTCGGTCACGAACGAATCAAGTCTTTTGAACGGCTCTTCAACGTGAACAATGGGAACAGAGTCTTTATCGAGAGCCATTCATTCCCCTACAACACCCCCACTCCTTCCCTTCACCCTCCCACCCCCACCCATGACCGTTCGCTTTTGGAGGGAGCGTCAACTTCGCATGTTAGCGACAATCAAACAATTAACTTGTAATTGGGTCGTTAAACTCTGAAACAACAAAAAGAGAGATAGGACACCGCTCACCGCGCATGCCTGCTTTAGCGCCGTGGCAGACGTTAGAACACAACAACTTACAAGTCACGGAGAGACGGAACGAAGAGGAGATGAGGAATGAAGAGGAGAGAAGGCGTAATAACATCAGTGCGGGAGAAAAACTGGGCGGGGGATAGCAGGAGTTGCTGTCGAAGGACTCGTGACCTAGTAGAAGTGAGTGGCTAAAAGGTAGATTTGACTAGAGAGTCAAAACATCACTGGTGCAGTCAGTGTACACATGCACATGCTGGTCAATGTATTTATGTAAAGTGTTGTACACTACACAGTTCTAAGAGAATAAAACTTCATTGAATGTTATTTTTTAGACTATTCCATACGTCACTGCCATGCAATGTCATTAAAGAAAATGCTAAAAAAAAATAAAAAAAATAAAACATAAAAGAGCCAGTCTTTTGAACGGCTCTTTTACGTGAACGGCTCCCGAATGAACGGCTCCCCTAAAAGAGCCAAAAGTCCCATCACTACTACTGTATGGTAGCCCGGTAACTCCCCCCTACCCACAATGCACTGTGCGGCCCGAGATGCGCACTTCACTTATTGGGGCAATCTTGCAAGGTCGCTGGGAAAAGCCATCAGTTGGGTGATACTGCCCTCTAATGGATTATCCATGCAATGCATGTGTCATATTATATATATCAGGGTTTTAATGGGAAAAAAAATATTACACTCATGAAATAGAGGGCTCAAAATGTCTGTATTTTATATGATACGTTTGGCGTTATCATATTTGGTCCCTGCTGATAAAAATGGTTCACGCGTTTGTTTAATGGTTTTCAAGAGTGTAAAGAAACAAGATAGATCTGTTACAGTCTAATTTAGATGTTTCGCTGCTCTGACAGGTTGGCATTCTTTACTCATACCAAAGGCAGTGACAGAGCCATGTTAGCAAATGAACCTCACAACCTAGACCATAAAAATCATTCCCAACCTGCATGTTCACTGAGGTGTGATGCAATTTGCTTTGTAGAAATAATTGAAATGCAAACTTGGCATTTCACTGCCATTCCTGAACCTTATCATACGGTCCTGAGTTATTACATTGCCAACAGATGGTGTGTAGTTGAAAATACTGCCACCTCAAAGAAAGTGCTTCACGCATTCATGAATTCCTCCCAAAAAAAAAATCATAGTGGCTATGATTATACTGGCGTTCTACTTTAGGTAAGCAAAGCCATTAAACGCTGTCTCTTGGTTTTACCTGCTGATGACATAACATCAGGAGCAACTGGGGGTTCAGCATCTTGCTCAAGGACACTTCAACATGGTCACAAGGGTTAAAGGACCACACACACCGCCCCATGTTCTATTAGACACAGATTGTCAGCTATATAATATTGTGGCTGGAGTTTTTGTCCATACTACTCAGTCCCCTTATTTATTGATGTTTCAGCTGTGGGAGAAAAAGTCAGTAGAACCTTGAGAATTAATTAGTTGTAAACATACAGTATGCACTCAACATATGCACACAAAGCATTTGCATACAAACATTTGGATCTCTGGAGTGCCTTCAGATCCATCAAGTGTAAAATTAAATAACCAACAAACATCTTTGTTATCTACCCATTTCTGAATATGTGTCTGTCAGCAAGCCGGTTGTCATGGTAACAAAGGCCAACTCACTATTAGCCCAGCAGGGTATATGTGTCAGAGATGTTCTCGGACTGGTGTCACAAAATATATACAACAAACCCAAACTTCAAAGGCTCTATTTTCGTCAGATTGTCATGCTGGCGCAAAGCTCGCTGTTCCTGTTTGCCAATTTGGCAGGATGCTCTCCATTCCGACATAGTGAAGAGGTGTCCTTGAAGATATGACTGGCAGAATGAAAATTCGGTGGCAGAAAGTTGCTCTCAAGTTTTGCCTACTCAGACCATGTCTAGATAGTGGCACAGGTAGTCTAATGTCATTTTGGTGAATTTGATCGGGGCACAAGCAGAATGATTTTGAGCCTCACACATATTTGTGTAGATGTTATGGCATTTAATTCACAACATTCAATTATTAGGAAATGGATTATTATTATTATTATTATTATTATTATTATTATTATTATTATTATTATTATTATTATTATTATTATTATTATTATTATTATTATTATGGGAGAGGTGGTGGGGGGGACAGATACTGTACCTCAGGTCTGTAAAAATGTTTGACACTAGTGTTTATCACCACCTCATTCTGTATTTAATGATGGTACCTACTTGGTATTGCCACAGTGACAATGTTCTGGTCACACATGAATCACAATGTCATTTTCTGCACCGCGATTTCTCACGTTTGTTTTAATTGCTGCAGAATAGTCAACTGAGTTCACGCCTGTATCACCACAAACTGCCCTTTTTTTTTTCTTTTTTTTTAATTTGCCAGCTTGTATGTGTCTGAAAAATTACCAACACTGGGTCTGTCATGCCATTGTGCTGATTTACAGGTATGTCGCACCGGATTTGCTCTGGTCACAAAAATAAAGCTCCAAATTAGTTTTCCATGTAAAAATAATCCTCCTGGAGCCTAACACACTTTCCCAGCCTTCTCTGTCACGCCTTTATAGCGTTTTAAAGGATTCTTCTGGGATCCTACGCAGGTTTATCGTTACAACCATCTTGTTGTCATACATGTCTTTAGAAACATGTCTACTTGATGACTCCCTTGTTCTTAGAATGAGTCACTTTATTTAAAGAATTTCAATTTTCAGGGGATCAAAAAGGTTTGGACATTTGACACAGTTCACAGTACAGTTCATTTGAATTCTGCAGCCCATGGGCATAAAGAAATGCTGAGTTCCTCCTGGGGCCTTCATCGCCGCCACCAGCCAGTTACGTACCCAGTACTCGTAGTTACTGCTTTCTTTGTGGATCTGTAAGTTGAAATAAAATGGTTCTCTATTCTGTTAAAAAAAAATAATATGACACCTCATTTCTTTGCTTAAATGAAATAATTCATCCATTATTATCTGTTACGCCACTTTGATTAACCAGGTGATTAATCTCAATAAAAACTAAAACGTCAAAACAAATCAAATGCAGTCAAGTCTTCATCTACGCTAATTAGCATTAGCTCAGTGAGCTTCTCGCCTCATCAGGGGTAAACAGAGGCGGGCAGAGAGGAAGCAGTGGAGCACACTGCTGGAAGATACTGAAACTAGTAAAGCTGTAGCTAAGCATCTGGAAGGCAGGCACAGAGCCAGTCTATTTTTCTCATTTTGCTGTTTATATCCGAAGCTGACTCTTGTTTTTGCACAGATGTTTGCAAATTCACAACATATAAGTGAGGCCCACAGGCAGCTGGAGAGGACCGAATTCTGGCTATGTGCCTCACTGGAGGTGGCAAGGGAGCATGCCGTCGCTATGAAGAGTTCACTCAGACTTAACCAACCAGGCAATTTGTTGGCTTGGCTGTCCTGTGTACATGCACGCCAAGAATGTTGGGATTCGTGACAGCTGCAGGCAGGGAGTACACACGTTCAGGCGGTCTTGGCCAGCTGGAATCAAGGACAGGTGGAGTAGGCATCATTTGATTGAGGATCCAGGCCCTATCCTGCCTCTTCCCCATGATCCTAATGAAGAAGGCTATAGTAAATGGACAAATGCTGACTAGACTTTTTTTTTTTTTTTTGGCTGTTAAGAGTCATGTTCCAACTATCACGATTAATTTTCCTTAATTGAATAAATGAAACCTTGTGAGGAATAAGTGGTTCAGAAATGAATGGATCAATAAATGAATCTAAATGATAATTGTCAGGTTGACTAATTTGCCACTTTTTTGGCTGTTTGTGTCGGCAGAAAGGAAATGCATATGTCACCCTACATAAGTCACAGTTTGTAAAATGTCTACGGACGAAGCACTCCTTAAAATGTACTTCTCGGTCGGGTTTTCAAACAAGAAGATATTAATTGCTTTAGCAGAGATTAACAATATCATAGTTGCCAGTTTATAAAGTGGCAAAATTGCCACTTTTTTCTCGTCATATTGCCAACGCCCCCTAAAGATATATATATATATATATATATATATATATATATATATATATATATATATATATATTTATTTGACCGTGGCCCTAATACACCGTCGTAGTTGTCAGATTGAGCCGACTGCCACATGAAAGTATTTTTTTTGTAGCCTAAATACACTCAATACAGTACAAAATAATTGTTTTGTACTTTTTCAAAGCCTAGATTATTGTTTAAAAGTTTGAAACTTTATTAAAACTTACCATGTTGTTGGTGAGAATGACGTGCATTTGCCACGATGCTAGCGCGTTCTTCTTGTTCTTTTTTTTTTTTTTTTTTTTTTTACCTTTACCCCCAAAAAAGCACACAACAATTGCGTACTGTACCAAAAATAGTATCTTCGAGAGATAACTGGCGCCTGAGTAAAAAGCTACATCACTATGACATGCTCCTTTGAGCTGTGCTTACAGTGCCGCTAAGCTAATGTATAAACATTGCCTTTGATGGGAGCATTGCTACTGCCGAAATGGCCGCCACATTGACATGTGTTTAAGCCTGCTCTAGTCTACTGTGAGTATGTTTATCTATAACGAGACCAGCGCTACCCGAAAAGCAGTCTCTGCCTCTTCATGGCACCACAGCACTATTTACTGGCCTCGTGGCAAATATTTCTGATATTTCCACGGTGAAAACAAACAGTTTTGCTTTTGCTTGTGATTACCACACAACCAGGGGTGGGAGAAAAAAATCGATATCGCAATATATTGTTGCGCCCTCTGTTGCAATAAATTAGCGATACACTGACGGTAGATATCGATGTAATGTGTCCAGTTGTGCAGTGTTATGTTAGAAAATTTTTATGCACTTTAATTTGTCTCACTTTACAATGTTTACAGTTACAAGACTAAGAGGCATTGAGGAACTATGCAGAACTTTGTACATTGTACAAAGTTTTGGCATTGAATAAATGCATAATTAGACATTTTCCTTTTTATGGGCATTTGTTGGCTTTTTCAGACACATATCGTGATATATTGCTACAAATTCTTTTTGACAATATATCAAAAATCTTAGATATTGTGTATCGTGATATTATCGGCCCTGCGATTGGTTGGCAACCAGTCCAGGGTGTCCCCCGCCTACTGCCCAGAGCCAGCTGAGATAGGCGCCAGCAACCCCCGCGACCCTTGTGAGGAATAAGCGGTCAAGAAAATGGATGGATGAAGGGTGATATTATCGATATCGTGAGCCAAATATTGTCACAGTATCGAATCGTGGTTTACCCGTGTCCCACCCCTACACACAACCTTTTCAACACATTTTGAAAGCGAAATAATTAGGGCTGGGTATTGCCGCCAACCTCACGATACGATACGTATCACGATACAGGGGTCACGATACGCTAAGTATCGCGATACATATGTATCCCAATACATGATCTTCAAGGTGATACGTGTCCCGATATTTTATTATTTATTAATTTACTTGCATTTTATAATAACAGTCACATGTATACCTAAAGGATATGTTTATTATGCTGGATGACAAAAATGTTTTTGTTATTAACTCTTCTGGTTTACCACCAAGCGGCATGCCTGGTCTAAATGTGTACGCACGGAAGAGCAAGTAAAATCTATTAATAGGCATGAGCCAATATGAGCAAAAATATCAAAGCATTAAAATTACAGCTCTAAAATGAGCTCATTTTAAATATTTGGGGAAATAAAAACAACATTTTTATATGTAACACATTCTATTTTGTTTTTAAACAAAATATAGGAAAATTGGTACATTAAGACACATGCCATGTTAAGTTTATAAGTAAATAAATGTTTATATTCTTCCTGTGTTGTAATTTTTCTTAGCAAGACACAGTGTCCAATCACCGGTGAGCTATTTTTGCATTAATTGAAGGCAATTAACTTTAAAAAGACGCTGCTGGTTTTTAATTTTTAGGTACAATGCAAGCTGCAAAGTCAAACGTTAATTGCCTATTTAGACTTAGACTTGACTTTATTGATCCCTTTGGGATCCCTTTCCCTCTGGGAAATTTACAGTTAACGAGCAATATCGATTTGACGCCTGCGTATCGATACATGTATTGTAATGATGCTTGCAACGATATATTGCCGTATCGATTTTTTGAGCACACCCCTAGAAATAATCCACACAAATCAAATTCCAATGATCCAAAGCCTAATGCTTTTCAATGAGGCGAGAGCTTCCTTTCACCAAGTTGACCGCCATGTTGACTTGTGACATGAGCTCGGAATTGTCAGTTGTGGCCAATTCTGGAACTAACAGACTTAAATATCTACTTTATAAAGAGCATTTGAGTGGCCTGGACACTTTCTGTTGAATCTGCATGATCCATTTCATGATGCTGGTCCATTGGTTCCTGTTCTGTTAAAGGCCCAGTGTGCCGGTTTCACTCAGGAAAAGGCACTTTTTAAATACAGGATTTAAACAAACAAACTACTTCCCAATTTACAATTTGTCGGCTGCGTGACGTCACTCCCGCGGAAATTTGACAGCATGCACGGATTTTTTTTTCACTCACTCATTCACACATGTAAGCTTCTGTGAGTGAGTGAGTGAGTGAGTGAGTGAGTGAGTGAGTGAGTGAGTGAGTGAGTGAGTGAGTGAGTGAGTGAGTGAGTGAGTGAGAGTGAGTGAGTGAAAAAATTAATAATAATCCGTGCGTGCTGTCAAATTGCCGTAGGAGTGACATCACGCAGCCGACAAATTCGCCCGGCCCCGTTTGCGACACACCACCACCCGCTCAGCGATTGGCTGGAGGGATGTAAACACTGTCTTTCCACAGAAACGTCCCGCTGTTTACAAAACAAACACAAAATGGCAAAATACAGGCTGGAGGGGGGGCTTAGGACAAAATCACCACCAGACATTAAGAGAAGAACAGATATGTAAATTGAGAAGTAGTTTGTTTGTTTAAATCCTGTATTTAAAAAGTGCCTTTTCCTGAGTCAAACCGGCAGACTGGGTCTTTAAATCGAATTTCTACTATAGTTTGAAACTGTTACAAAAGTATGGTAGTATCGTAATCAATAAGTTACATGCTATTGTACAGTATAACACAAACTGAGCCCACTGAGTTTGTGGGTACCAACATGTTACCAACATATGATAGAGGGATGGAAGTACATGTGCAGAAAAAGAAACTGAATGGCGGAAACTTCACGTGCTCATTAAACAACTTGTGCAACAACATCTGAGGGGTAGATTCTGCGAAAGAGAAGTTCAAATGCAGCATTGGAGTGAACAGATTGGACAAGTTGCAGAGAGGACAGATGTGCAAAATTCATCCAGCCTGAATGCCTTTAATAATGAAAAGATTAGCATGGCTGTGTGTGTTTGTGTGTATGTGAAGATGGACACAGAGAGACGAGTGGGGGTTGTTGTATGTGCAGAATCACTATTCTGTTTTTTTTCTATTCTATTTTCTTCTGTTTCCTTGTAATATAAACTAGACTACTATATTTTTTATTTCATATTGTAGTTTTTTCCCCACTATTATTTACCTTGTTAGTATTGTCTCTCCTCATGTGACCTTCCACCAGACTGAAATTTCAATTTGCCACTCTTACGTTTTGAGGTGTAACCACCTTCCCTGTGATGGTGGGTCAGCAAGCCTGCGAAATGCCGCTTGTAAAGATCCATTGAGCCCTCTCTGGCTCTGAGTCCATGTGTGGCTCGCTCATGCCTGCTGTCAGCTCCCATTACCTAATTGGAATTGAGATGCATCTGGCCTGCATTTTTGTCTCTGCTGCACTCTGTTGGAGATACCGTCACCTCCCCCACTCGCACTGTTTTCCATGCCATCCCACTAGGAAAGGCTTTCTCTACCCGCATTGTGGTCAAACAGCGTTACTTTGGGGGAGAAAAAAAGAGGGAAGGCATTGAGCAGATCACAGGCAAGTACAGCGGAGGTAACTTCCGTGGTTCACTTTAGTTAATAAGAGCATTGTTTAATTCATGAGATCTGTCATGCTACAGTGGTTTCATCTTCACTCTTAGTCAAATTTACAGGAGCTCCCACTTCAAAGTCTTTATCTGTCAGGATCAGTGACCTAGCATCTGAAGTTCAGAGATCCAGAGTGACATCTCTGCAGCTACACTTCCATCCACACGGCTTTGAGCATCATATGGACGTGCATTATAGGCACGAGAACCCCAGACTCACATTATTCACAGTCATTTTCTTGCCACGGCCCCGAGAGAATCATCCCTTCCTCACTGCAGAAAGCCTGATCAGTCAGTCATATCAAATGGATTATGGTTCATTAATATCCATTAATTTGGCAGGGAAACTGTGGGAAAATGACTAATGTCTAAACGTATATCAGGACATCAAAAGTGGAGCATGGGAAACAGAAGAGTAAGCCTTGGTCACAGTTCCTTCTCTCCCATTTTAATTCAAATCATAGTGGTGATAAGTAGAAAATATATTATTTAACGATTTAAAGGAACTAATGTATTAGCTGAGCTGGATTAACCATTCAAGTTCCTTTGGACATCATGTAGTTGTGTTAAGTAGGACGTTTTATCAGAGGTTTCAAGGTTCATTCTCTGCTTGTCCTTTTCATTACACGCACTTCTTTTCTGAAGTTAATCTTTTCTGTCCGGTCCGAGACGGCTCAAACACACACACACAATTTGAGTTCGATTTTTCCACATCCCTGAGGTTGTGGGTTCAGCTGCTTCTTTTAGCATAAATGAGCCTGAAATAGCTCTACAATGAGCAAGCGTAATACAGCACGAGATTTACAGCCTTGCCTTGAATACAGAATGGTCCTCGGTCCTTGGAGTGATACGCCGCAGGAACAGGGAGGGAGATACAACTATCAGACTTTCATTTTCCCTCAGTGGACTAAAGGACCAGTGTCATTTATCCCGCCTAAAAGGCTTCATGGAAAAGGCTTAACATTTTAGATTTTTCAGAAGCAGCAGTGTTAGACAAGTCTGTAGAGACAACACATGAAAACTTTACACTACTAAACAGCAACAGCAGATCGGTTGGAATGTTTTTAATGTTTAAATCTACTGTATTACTTTCTGCTGTAATTGACTTTCTTTGACACAAATGGCATGAAATGACAATTTACACCAGAGGTGTCCAAACTACCATTTGTGGCCCGCAGTCCATTTTTCAGTGGCCCGCGACATGTGCTAAAAATGGCATTTGACTCAGTTCAAATAAAATAAACAAAACAAAAATGTTTGGAGATGGTCAAAGTAAGAAGGGAGGGTATCGAAAAACACAGGTGCCACTAAAGGTTATTTTAGTTAACTAAAACTAATGAAAAAACTAAAACTCAAAAAACAATACTGTTACCGAAATAAAATAAAATCGAAAATGCTTTTTAAAAAATGAAAACTAACTGAAACTTCATTTTATGTTTACAAAACTAACTAAAACTAACTACAATTATAGCAAAAATGTCCTTCGTTTTAGTCTTTGGTAATTAATTTAATGCATGAGCCTTTGGGGATGATTTTAAATGTAATTTTTAGTTGATTTATTTTGATATAAACTGGAATAATGACGTTTGAAAGTATGTCACACAGAAGTGATGTCATCTAGCAGCAGCCAAAAACAAAACCAAAAAAAAACTAATACTAATATCGAAACTAACAAACTAAGCATTTTCTAAAAGAACTAAACTAATAAAAACTAACAGAACCACGCTAAAAACTAATAAAAACTAAAATGAAAAAAAATTCCAAAAACTATAATAACCCTACTGCCATATTTTAAATAAATTGGTTTATATACTGTAGCATTTAAAAAAAAAATATATATATATATATATATATATATATATATATATATATATATATATATATATATATATATATATATATATATATATATATATATATATATATATGCAAAAGCACAAATAAATTATTCGTACAATTTTTAGGAGTAAACACAATTTATCTTCATAACATTATGTGGCCCTTGCGTCCTTCTGATTTTCTGTATGTGGCCCTCAAATGAAAAAGTTTGGACACCCCGATTTACACCAAAGTAAACCTTGGTGGAGCAAATACTGAATATCTGCCTGACATCCAAGCTGATTAGATGAGGGCAACTGAAAATCAGTACAAATGAACGAATAATTTCCAGTCAAGAGAAATCTGTTAATAGCATCGGGATATTAAAGCAGTGTTTCTGATGGGTATCATTATCATTAACACTGCTGCACTACAAATATAGTGATACAACGCTGACTAAAGTGAGCTTCAACTGGCCACTTAAACCTCCAAGATATTTTTGGGACCTCTTGTGGTTGCTGTCATAGGAATCCATTCATCCAGCCTGAGACAATCCTGAGTTTCCACTTTCTTTCTCTGGTTATCAGCACAGTGCTGATTGATAGAGGCTGTGCACAGAAACAGCACCTGGCACACGACTCTGGGGTCTGGAGAAGATTTACAACCCATGCCTATCATTTTTTTTCTTTACAACACAAACAGTTCAACCTTCAGTTGAACACGATCCATTCCATGGTGCTGGTCAACTTCCAGTTTGTTCCTATTTTAATTTTTCTTGTTTGTGTATAAAATATTTGTTCTGCATTTGACTGGCGGCCAGCCCTGCTGGGATACTGTCATGTACAAGTACAACTGAATACGCTTTAATCAATGTAAACAATATTAAGTCGTACTAAACGTTGCGTCCCATCTCGTTTTTTAAATTTTACTTTTGGTAACAAGTGTCAAGCATGTAACAGCTAGCTAGTTGACAGCTAGCTAGTTAAGTTTTTGATCATATCCTTGCTTAGGTGTCCAACATGTGGCGCCCAAAAAAATTATATTTGAGCTATTCCTTCATTACTGTCATGGCCTGGGTCGCATGCGCCAGTTGCGCCAGAGTTCATTACCTGTTATGTCTGTTTAGGTACTGATGTAACAAGTGTCTGTTTACAAAACGTGATGTTCGTGATGTCAACCTTTAATCCTTTAGGTGATGTCGGGACCTATGTGATGTCGTTCTTTAGTCCTTTACGATTCACCTTCTGTGGGTGCAGTCTGAGAATTGTGTGTGGTTTGCCGCATTATTGTCCAACTGTCCTGTGGACAGCGTCTCTGAGTTTCTGCCTCTCGATGTGAATAAATGGATAAAATCTTATTTGTGTCTGCATTTGGGATCCAAACCTCTCGGTACACAACAATTACGTTATTATTCAGCCTCACTAGGCTTTTCACACAGCTAGGCATCCAAATAACTTGTGGCAACATTGCTTTACAGGCTTGATCTTTTTTACCTGGACTTGATTAACAATTACTCCTCAGTTAGCGAGGGTTGCGTGCACGCCTGCCACTTTCCATTTCATTGAGGTCAAGGCAGGAAATCTTTCACAAATACGGGTTTCAGATATGCGACAGTCAGAGTGCCTATTCAAAAGCAAAGCAGAACTTTATTTGGCATTTGTCACAGTTATTTAACATGGTGGCATGTGTGTGCTGACTCCCATTTAGCATGAGTTTAACAGTCACATGGACGTTTATTAGAGGGTGTGCACTTTTGTGCAACAACGTTGTCTCAGTTGTTTTTATTCACCCTCTCAAAAATAGAAGAAAAACAATTGTACAGGTTAATGGTGAAAAAAAATGTGGATTTTTGAAATGATTTCACTTGGTCTGATTTTTATTTATTTTTTTAATATCACAAAATCTTGGAAAGTGAACAGAGGTTTGTCAACTTTTTATATGCTCTGTATGTGCCCTGCGATTGTTTGGCAACCAGTTCAGGGCGCCCAAACTCAGGGAAGATTGTCTCTTACCTGTGAATCTAGAGGACAAGCGCTATAGAAAATGAATGGATGGAATGAGAAAATGAATAAAAATGAAACAAATGTAATGTAAGGGTTCACCGTTTTCAAAACTCATTCTAATCCAACCTATTCGGAGCATTATGATTCAATGTGTATTAGTGTCTGTCAAAAGAAAAGAGCATTTCTGCAAAATGCACTTTCTCACTGTAGAATACTTGATTCTCCGTGGCAATGACTTGACTTGTACGAGAGGGTCTGCACGCATGGATGACGTAAGTACACCAACGGGGCTTCAACCTCTTCATCCTCATTGACCACCTCCCACAGTGCCATCTGGCATCCCTTTTCAGAGCAGACTACAGCTCTGTTTCAGCTTACTTGTTTATTTGTGTGTGAGTGTGTATGTATGGGACAGAGAGAGAAAGACCCTGCCTCTTTGTGTGGATTGAACCATACAGCAGTACTATACAAATAAACAAAGCTGTGGCCTGATTTGTTATACTCACCTTCTATCACACAACACAACCTTGATGCTCCACTGAGTCAGGGTGCACGTTTTTCACCCGCCACTGTCTTCATTTGTTGATTTGTTTTGCTCTGTATGCTAACATAGTTAAAGAATCCTGCCCCGTGGAACTGGTGTTTATATTTGCTGACCGTGTATTCAAACCACGTACTTAGGGAATACTTTAGAGATGTAAATATTCACCATTGATAATCTGGGATCGCTACATCTCATTCACACCAAAAAGTTCCTCAAACCAGCTGTAAACATCCACATTATATCAATCAAACTTTATTTATATAGCACATTTCATACATTGTGCGTTCAACCTACTCAGAGTTGTAACGGCATCCGGCTTCAAAGTGCAGCTCACAGATGTGGTGAGCGTAAAACATACTAGCACAAGCAGTGGAGTTGAGAGTCCGAAGTACCAACTTCATATAAATCTACGGTCAGATGTGGAGTCAGATCAGTTTCAATGAATAGTACGGCGAGAGAGTGAAAACTGTTGATGGACATTTTACTGTCTGCATACGACGCTTGAAACTTGTCCTATACGTTTAAAGAAACACAAGCAATGTGATCCGGCTTCTCCTCCAATATATATCGATATCTCTCTTGCTGGAGGCACATAATGAGAATTATGTGTGTTTTTATTTTTTACAGGTTTGCAGCTCTTTGTAATTTTCAACCTCTATGACTCGTCTACAAATGTGACAGTCGGATTAAGCATGGGTCGACCCACACTTAATCTAACTGGTTCACAAGTAGTGCCTTTTTCATTGTCAAATGTTTTCATTTGTTACACATATTTCATTTACCAGCCGAAAAAGTTTGGATACATTTTAGGAGTATTACAACTTTATTCTACTTTGTTTTGACACATGTACTTATACTATGTTATTTTATTCCGACAGTCTTATGTTTTTCTTTTCAGCGTATGCCATATCCAATGTTTCCCCCTTCAGAATCACTGTTGAGCCTTGTGGGGGTGATGGTTGAATATATTGTACAATCGTACATAAATACAGCAGCATCATTTGTGATCCTTCCATGACAAATTTGCTGAGCTTGACAAATGATTGCTTGTGACATACTGTGTGACCTATTTATTTTTTTATTTGAATACATTGCTTATTTTGCATTTATGTCTCTGGTCTTTTGATTCCTTCATCCTCCACATAGCCCTGAGTCAAAATTACTTAGAGTAGAAAAACATTTTTAGCTAATACAAATAATGCCTTGAAGAGGCGGATTATTGTACTTTTTTAGCTTTAAGGGAGGGGCTGGGCAAGAAACAAGAGTTTAGTGTGGAGAATTTTATCCGACAAAACCTTTCGGTTTCCTTTTTCTAAGATGTGAGGCATGAGGGACAGAAATAACCTTCGTACATATTTGTGTTGTCTTCCTTCTCTAAATCCTCTCTGTCAATCACGGACACATATTGTTCCAATCAGAATCAGCACCATCTTTTTCGGGCCTTGCAATGTCTAAAAACTCATGAATTCTTAAACCGCTAGGAAACAAGGGCACAAAGAAAGTAGAGGAACCAAAGCAGGCAGCAAGTAATTATAACCACTACTATATATACGGTTAGAACCAAACCTCAAAGAAAACATTTAATGGAGAAACCTTGATTGAGTAACCTGGATGGAGAGAACCGGGGTGTATTTTACAAAGCAGGTTTAGTGAGAAACATGGGTAAAGAAACCCTGAAAAGTGGGAAACTCGTTTCAGAAAGTGACGTAACTGAAACCAGAGGATAAGAGGAGACTCTAGCCTGTTTCATAAAAAGAGGTCATTTAAGCTCTCGGTCAGTTACCATAGTAACACAGTCCATCAACGTAACCTGGTCGGTAGCAGGTTTGTCACAATGAAGCTCGAGTTTTTCCCTGTACCCGCCTCCTTTCAGCCACACACGACAATTCATTTCCTCATTCATTCAGTCCGCTGCGGTAACTTTTTGCGAAAATATGCCTGTAGTTTATAGCGTAAATTCCACTTTTGTCAGAGCATGGCATGCCATTTTGACAATGAGCCTATTGATGATGGTGCCACTTAATTGCACAGGGAATTAAATATTCGTTGCGAGAATGTTATCAGACCGCGTATATCTGGCATTTCCGCACAGTTACCTTTTTGAGTGGTACCGTTTCACATCACAATCCATCCTCTACATGCACAACCTAATCCGTCCTTACATTTGCAATTACCAGACGTAGTCATATGCGCTCACATCGGAGCAGTATTACGCTCCATTTTTTTTTCTTATACCCGTTTGAATAATGTTTTTATATTTTATCTTCTGAGATTGGCTGGCAACTAGTCCAGGGTGTACCCCGCCTACTGCCCATAGCCAGCTGAGATAGGCTCCAGCACCCCCGTGCGACCCTTGTGAGGAATAAGCGGTCAAGAAAATGGATAGATGGATATTTTATCTTAAATCAAGTGCGCTTCTCCCTCACAGGATTGCACCTAAATGAAATGAATTAATGAGCTATATTCAACAGGTTTCCCCTGTAATACTGTGATTGCAAAGGACTATATATTTAAATTTACGCATTGACCGGAGCAGCAATGTTCTCCCACGCCACCTCCCTCTACGGGGAGCCGCTGCATGTTCTACTTTTTTTTTCTTTTCTTTTTTTTAAATCGCTGAGGTGTTGCACTTTTTCCTTTTTTTTCCCTTTTTAATAAAGACATGTTCAAATTCGACATATGATCACATTAACGCGAAGGTTTTGTGAAGTACCGCAATAATTACTTTCCTTGGTAACTAATTACATTTACAAAGTAGTAATCTAGTTACTAATTCAATTACTTCTTTGGGAAAGTAATTAGTAACTCTTACATTTACATATAACATTTTCAAAGTAATTTGCCCACACAATATGACAAAGCAATGTAGCATAATTGAACAACAGCCCCACCAGGGCATATGTGCTGCTTTTATTGTATTAGTGCATTTGCCACCTAAACGGGCTGCAGTAGAAATAAATACAAGAAGTACATCAAGAAAAGGGCAACATTCTTTGTCTTTTCAATATGAATTATGTCATTATTGCAATAACATAGCAACAAGAGTGGTGTAACATGAAAGGAGTGTGGTTCCACAGGATGGTGACATTAGCACATCTACGTTCCTTCAATTTGGATGCCTCGTGAGTGGGATTTTCAATTCAACATGGACATAAGAAAGAATATTACAAGAACATTTTTGAATATTGTAGCTACAAGATGTTTGTCATTGCCCACACAATATGACAAAGCAATGTAGCATAATTGAACAACAGCCCCACCAGGGCATATGTGTTGCTTTTATTGTATTAGGCTCATCTTCTTGTCTTTCTTAAATTACTTTGTGTGGGCGACTTGTGCTAAGACAACTACAAATGACAGTGTACATGGGCAGCTTAATATGGCGGGGTTTTCCTTTCAAGGGAAATGTGACATTGTCATGTTATAGTGATGTGCTATCTCACATCTACATGTGTTGTGTCTACAGACAGGCCCGAGCTATGTATATATAGTACAGTATATGAGGGATGACGTGAACCAGAAGTGATGCTTTTGACCAGTGGGACAAAAAATTAAAGCACAATGCATGCTCAGACAAGAGTTGACAAATTGCATAAGTCAGCGCTCGATCATGTATCAAAAATGAGGCTGGTACATTATATTACGATTGCATAAACACTAAAAACTAAATAATTACGTAATTATCAACATCTTACAACGAAGGAGCAAAACCTTGGATCCGATTTTGACCTCTACAAGCACAAAGTCAGCCTCACACGTTTTGCAGAATACACACAGTGATTTGTGAAACACTGACCATGTGTATACGACACAGAAGTATATAATAATGTCACTTCCTTACGATTCTAATGCAATGACTGACATATCACCACACACGCACATTAGGTGTGCAAAAACATTATTGCTTTATTGTAGACGAACCAATCAGGTTTGAGCACTACAAAAATGCAGCAGGTAAGATCACCTGCTTTCAATCAAAATGAAAAAGTCAGAGGAAGAAGAGTGAGAGGGGGAATCCGCGGAGGGTAGAGGTTGAAGAAGACCTGAAATTGGAGGAGAATGTTCTCAAAGAAGAAGAGGACCAAATTTGTTAAATAAAATTCATGCAACACGAGTTGATATTGCCATCAACCATGGATTGATGCTGAGGGAGGCCAGACCTTCCAACAAGAAAATCAAGAAAAAAAATCAATGAGGATATTGCCTATTGATATTGATGAAATTTGCAAGTCAGATCCAACTAGGCCAAGGGTATAGGCAACTTTGGTCCTACAGAGCCGCAGTATTGCATATTCTAGATGTCTCCCTCCTTCAACACGGGTGATTCAAATGATCAAATGGGGGGGGGGGGGGGGATGGAGGGCGACAAGGGAAAAGGGACCGGGAGGCAGAGGAGGATGGGCGGGAGGAGGCGAGGAGGGAGAGGCGACGGGGGGGAGGAAGGGGGAGGGGGCACACCAGAGGCCCACCCGCCCCGAACCGCGCCGCCGGGCACGGAGCAGCGGACCGCGCCGGGACGGCGCCGCCCCGGGCACCAGGGAAAGCACCCCAACACCGCACCCCACAGGGGGCCCAGGGAGCGGCCAAGACAACAACCGCTACCGAGCAGACAACGGGGGGGGGGCAGAACCACCCCCGCCCGACCACGGGGGACGGCGTCGAGAAAATTGACTAATTAGCATGCAGTAACACCAAGTGTTGATGCTTAGTGCCCACTAGAAATAACTTTTAAAAAGTTAGTGAGTATAGTGTCGTATAGTGTGGTGTGCTCGAGCCCACTAGCAGCAACTAGGTTCCTGACTATATAAAAATAAAAACAATCAGATACAAAATACTAAATACAGAAGCAGCGAAAACAAAAGTTGTAACGATGTGGTGGCTCTCGTTAACAGGCAGAATCTTGGCAGGATTAAGTTGCCAAATTAAGATTAAAATATTCTATGTACATAGACCATATTTGTTTAAATCTTGATACTTGATTTTTATTTAAGGCAGAGATTTTTTCCATTGAGATATAATTTATTAGTAAGTTTAACCAGTGGTCGATATTGAGAGATTGTTTATTTTTCCAATTGACAAGGATTATTTTTTTAGCAATAGTAAGGGCTATAAATATAGATTGGGATTGTTTACATGGTAGCTCAGGTATTGTTAAGTCACCTAATAAACACAATCTTGGAGATAAAGGAAGCCTACAGTTTAATATATCAGCGAGCTTTTCCAAGATTTTAGTCCAGAAATGCAGCACTGGAGTACATGACCATAAAGCATGAAGATAAGTATCGGCAGTGTTTTGTGAGCACTGGAGACAAATGTCGGAGTCAGAGAGTCCCATTTTTTTCATCATATATTGTGTAATATATGTTCTATGAAGTATCTTATATTGGATAAGTTGCAAATTTGTCTGTTTGGTCATTTTAAATACATTTTCACAGATTTGGGTCCAAAAGTCTGGTTCCGGAACTATAGACAAGTCTTTTTCCCATTTTAAAGTCGGTAAATACGTTTTATTTGTGTATAAAAATAACTTAAATATTTTTGATATTTTCTTTATTGTTGTTGGAGAAAGCTTTATAATATCCTTAGCTAAGACAGGCAGTTGGAGCGTATCCTGAAGTGTTGGGATTTGTTTCTTAACCATATTTTTAACTTGCAGATAATGTAAGAAATTTCCATTTTTTATTTCATATTTCTGGACCAAGTTTGTATACGATATAAACTTATTATCTGAGAAAAGATGATGAAGGTGTGTAATTCCTTTCTGCTCCCATAAGCTTAAATGGAACGACTGATTATTAAGTTGAAAGTCGGGGTTATGCCAAATGGGAGAGAGCCCACAGGGCACCAATTGGGAGTTTGTAATTTCTAATGCCTTCCACCAGGCAGTCAGGGTGGCGGCTATCATTGGGTTTTTAAAACAATTATGTCGTTTTATTGATTTTGTAATAAAGAGTAAATCTAACAGTCTAAGATTATTACAATCCTTCTGCTCCAATTCCAACCAACAGTTAGTATCTCTGTTGGGTTGTGTCCATAGCACAAGATATTGTAGTTGATTAGCTATATAATAGTACATAAAGTTTGGTGCCTCTAAACCTCCTTTAGATTTACTTTCCTGAAGAGTAGATAGACTAATTTTAGCTTTTTTTTTATTCCAATAGAATTTTATGATAGCAGAGTCCAGCGATTGGAACCAGTTAGACGTAGGTTTAAATGGAATCATTGAAAATAAATAATTAATCTTTGGTAAAACTTTCATTTTTATAGTAGCTATCCGTCCTATTAAAGAGATCGGAAGATTATTCCAGCGCTCCAGATCACTACGGATACAGTCCAATAACGGTAAAAAATTTAAAGAAGTTAATTCAGTTAACTTTGGTGAAATTTTAACACCTAAGTATTTTAAATTACCTGTAGGAAAGGAGTAGTGTGGATCCTGACTTGTAGGATTCCATGAATTTTCTGTGATAGGTAATAATGTTGATTTTGTCCAGTTAATAGAGTAATCTGATAAGTGAGAGAATTTAGTTATTAAGTTAAATGCTTCCCCTAGCGAGATAGCAGGTTCTTCTAAATAGAGTAATATATCATCGGCATATAGATTAATTTTATGTTCTATTGTCCCGGAGTGGATTCCTTGGATCCGTCTATCCTGACGTATAGCTAATGCAAGCGGCTCAATAAATATAGCAAATAATAAAGGAGACATTGGGCACCCTTGTCTTGTTCCCCTTTGTAGAGTAAAACTCTGTGATGTAATCCCATTGGTAGTAACTGTAGCTTTAGGAGAATCATATAATATTGAGACCCATTGAATGAATGACTCCCCGAAGCCGAATTTATTTAAGACAGCAAAGAGGAAGGACCAGTTAACTTTATCGAAGGCTTTTTCTGCATCCAGCGAAATAACAACTGCCTTTTTATCATACCGCTGTGACATACTAATCAAGTTAAAGAGCCTCCTAATATTATTAGTAGATTGACGACCTTTAATAAAACCTGTTTGATCGCTATGAATAATTGTCGAGATTACTGTCTCTAGTCGAGATGCCAAGGCCTTAGCAATAATTTTAATATCGGTATTAATTAGTGATATCGGTCGGTAACTTGACGGGAGGGTGGGGTCTTTTTCTGGCTTTAATAAAAGTTTAATTGCTGCTATATTCATATCTTGACGTATATCACCCTTACTTTTAATTTCAGTTACTACTCTTAGAAATAATGGAGCAAACATTAACCAGAAATGTTTAAAAAATATAGCCGGATAGCCGTCTGGACCAGGTGCTCTGCCATTAGGCATACTGTCTAAAGCACGATACAACTCATCTATAGTAAGCGGGGCATCTAGAATATCTTTATGTTCAGTAGATAACTGAGGTATATTTAAGCTATTTAGGAATACCTCAATATGTTCAGGGTTAGGTCTATTAATTTCTGAGTATAGATTTCGATAATAGTTATAAAAAATATGGTTAATTTCTTTTGGTGATTGTGTGCATTCACCATTTATATCTTTAATAGCCGTTATAAGAGATTTTTCCCGATTCCGTTGAAGTTGATTTGCCAGGAATTTACCTGATTTATTATTATGTTCAAAATTATTATATCTCAACTGTTGTATTATAAACGCTGTCTTTTTAGATAACATGTTATCTAACTGTATTTTTATATTCTGTAGTTCTATCCATATTTGATTATTTTGGTTTAATGCATATTCATCCGTTAGTTGTTTAATTTTATCTTCCAGGTATTTTTCTAATTTTTGATCCTGTTTCTTTTTATAAGTTGAATATGATATAATTTTCCCTCTAATTACCGCTTTTCCTGCTTCCCAGAGAAGAGATGGAGATATATTTGGAGAGTCATTTATTTCCAAAAAATCTGCCCACTCCCTTCTAATAATTTTATCAAACTCTACGTCTTTCAGTAATGAGATGTTAAAACGCCATATCGGGGGAAGTTTAAAGGTAGAGTCAATTTGTAGAGTGAGAGAGACTGGTGCATGATCACTTATAATTATAGAATGTATTTTTATAGCAGTTTTATCAACAATAGAATTATTTGTAAGGAAAAAATCAATTCTTGAGAATGATCGGTGCACCGCAGCGAAGAAAGTAAATTCCTTCTTAGTTGGGTTTTGAAGTCTCCAGCCATCGCTGAGGCCAAAATCCTCCATATATTCATCTATTACTTTAGCGGATCGTAATCGCCTTGTATATATCGTATTATTAGAACGATCTATTAACGGGTTTAAGACCGTGTTAAAATCACCTCCAATAATAATAGTAGAATTTGTTGCTAAATCGAGTAACCGAGAGAAAAATTCATGGAAAAAATCCGGGTCATCATTATTTGGGGCATATAAATTACCAATTGTATATACTTTATTAAATATAGTTACCTGGATAATAATATATCGGCCCTCTAAATCTGTTACTATATTATTTAGAGTAAAGAATAAATTCTTATGTATAAGTATAGAGACACCTCTTTGTCTACTATTATAGGAGGCAGAGTAAACTTGACTAAAATTTTTATCTATAAATAATTTTTCTTCTGATTTTTGTAAGTGGGTTTCTTGTAGGAGACAAATATCTGCCTTAAATTTTGAGAGATGGTCTAAAATTTTTATTCTTTTTGACTGGGAGCGAGCGCCACACACATTCCAGGAGACCAGAACTAATTTCTGCATACGAGCAATATAGACTCAGTCTTATGTATACATCTATATAAGCTGCTTATTAATATTAACATATTGTAGGATAGCAAAAGAGTAATTAGGCAATTTATATAATTTATATAAAGAGAGAGATAGCAAGTAGATAAATATAATAGTGAAGAAACGAGGGGGGAAGTGAGTGTGAAGGAAATCTGTGGGGGATTCAACATAACAATACACCAGTAAATAGTGACCTAAGCGAGATTATTATTTTTATTATTATTATTTTTATTTTTTTAAGAATATATTTTTATATTATTATTATTATTATGGCGGCACGGTAGTCGAGTGGTTAGCACGTCCGCTTCCCAGTTCTGAGGTCTCCGGTTCGAGTCCAGGCTCGGACCTTCCTGGGTGGAGTTTGCATGTTCTCCCCGTGCCCGCGTGGGTCTTCTCCGGGTACTCCGGTCTCCTCCCACATTCCGAAGACATGCATGGCAGGTTAATTGGGCGCTCCGAATTGTCCCTAGGTGTGCGTGTGAGTGTGGATGGTTGTTCGTCTCTGTGTGCCCTGCGATTGGTTGGCAACCAGTCCAGGGTGTCCCCCGCCTACTGCCCAGAGCCAGCTGAGATAGGCGCCAGCAGCCCCCGCGACCCTTGTGAGGAATAAGCGGTCAAGAAAATGGATGGATATTATTATTATTATCATTATTATTATTATTATAGCCTATACATGATATAAATTCATATTCTCAGTTTCGTAACCCATTATCCATACATATACATATACATACATATACATATATATACATATATACACATATACATACACATACATATACATACGTCAAATAATCACACAATACTCGGCTCTACCAATTATCAGTTAGAACAGCCAAGGGGTCGAGGTTGGGTTTCGGAATAGCTGGCCGTCGATATATAATTTATCAACGACCATCGAAGTCCGTTTACCCTCCTGTCTATTTTGTTTCATTATAGGAAACAGTACTTTTCGCCGCTCGTTTATCTCTCTTGGGAATTGATCATTCATCCCGAAAGATGTCCCTTTGAGCTCCCGTCCTTTACTTTTTACCAATTCTTTATGTTTAAAATGTTCGAACTTAGCAATAATAGGACGGGGCTTATTGCCCTTACGAGCTCCGAGCCGGTGTACACGGTGAAAAGAGATATTATTTACCGTCTCCTGAGGGATCTTTAGCGATGATGTCATAATTTTTTTTATCTCGCCCTCTGGATTATCTGGGGTATTTTCGGATATACCTGAAAATATTAGATTTTCCCGCATACTACGGGATTGAACATCTAAGACCGTTTCCTTTAGCATTTTATTTTCCTTTTTAATCGTCTCCAACTCGGCTGTGACAGCGACGAGAGAGGAGCGTAGCTCGGAATTATCTCGTTGGAGATCGCTTACCTGTTGGCTAACGAATTCCAAACTTGCCTTTAATTCTTTGACGTCCTCGCGGATAAGACAGAGGACGTCAAGTTTTTTATTTATGGAATCTAGCATACTCACCGATACGTCGGCGGTTACTAAATCGTCCGTGTCTGTTGACGAGTCATTTTTCCTTTTTTTCGAAGGATTATCACGACTAGCCGCCAGATCATCCATCGCGCAGCTATAAAAATAATCGTCAATAAAGCGTTCGAGGTCGTCCACACTGGATAATATTACCGATCTTTCTTAGAGAAGAAAAAAATCGAATTTATCTAATCATTAAATTCGGGTTTAATTAGAAATATAAAGCTAATTCTATTTTAGCAGCAGGACGCCGCCATGTTAGATTTTCCCAGTCTCGCTACCGGTCTCGCGATAGTCACAGCATCTCGCGATAGTGATCCCTATCGGCCACCTTAGCACACAATCAACATGGCTGAGAAGTCATTGTTTAGCATATAATCCACAGTCAGGAAAAAACAATTAAGTAAAAGGCAAGTTTATTTGTATAGCACATTTCATACACAGGGCAACTCAATGTGCTTTACACAAGGAAAGGTAACACATAAGCATAAACAAACACTGTAGTTAAGAACATTCAGGGAAAGAAGGGAAAATAAAAGTAAAGTTTAAAACATTTAGCATAAGGAAGTTTGAAATAATAATAAAAATATTAATTTAAAAGGAAAACATGTTTAATTAAAGCTGTTTAAAAGTCCTTAATTAATCAAAGGTATGAGGGGGAAAAAAGCAATGTTTTCAACCTGGATTTAAAAGCATTTACACTCGGGGCTGACTTCACTTCTGTTGGCAGCCTATTCCATCTGTGTGCAGCATAATAGCTAAATGCAGCTTCACCATGTTTGCTTTGAACTCTGGGTTCCACTAGTTGACCCAAGTTTGTAGCTCTCAGAGCCCTGCTGGGTTTGTATTCAATCAGCATTCAGGACCTAAACCATTCAATGATTCATAGACCAGTAGCAGAATTTTGAAATCTATTCTATAGCTGACTTGGAGCCAATGTAAAGCCTTAAGGACTGGAGTGATATGTTCCGATCGCTTTGTTTTGGTCAGAACTCGAGCTGCAGCGTTCTGAATGAGCTGCAATTGTCTGATGTTCTTTTGAGAGCTTCCCATCAGAAGACTGTTCAGTAATCGAGTCTACTGGAGATAAAAGCATGACTAAGCTTCTCTTGGTCTGTGTCAGGTTTACACAGCCGGCCTGCAGTTTACTCCCCAGGCAGGGATCATCTACTGTTGTTGCAAAGCGCCTCCTCCTCCGCAGTCGGAGCAGTTTATATTTCCAGCAAATCTATGATAACTCTATTTACAATGATTAATAATTCCTACAGTCTCTTGAAGCATGCAGTCCTTCAGTTTGGAAATGTTTTTCAGCTGAAAAAAATGCTGTCCTAGAGTTTGATTTGAAAACAATGACCTCCATTTTGTTTTCGTTTAGCTGAGGGAAATTTTGGTTCGTCCAGTTGTTAATTTGCTCTAGTGAGTGACACAATACGTTAATTGAACTGCTGTCATTTGGGGACATTGATATCCTCCTGACTACCAGGAAAAAAAATTTGTCCAATCATGTTTATTTTGATATTCCCCAATCTTTATGAAGTAACTGGAATACTGCAAAAGAAATTTTTGGAAAAAAAAGTTTTTATTTCTAAGCTATGAGAGGAAATTTTTTTAAAACGTAAATGCTAGGCTCAAATACAGTTAAAACAATTCAAACAATACTTTAATGTGTTCTTCAGAGTCTTATAGAAAACATGCTAACAACATTTAAAGCCTAAATAAAGTGTTATACACTTATTTTCCTCTTCCCTAAAAAGTGCTTGCACCGAGGGAAGCCAATTTCTTTTATGATGCAAACAAAGGTAGCAAAGCGCTACCCCTACACATTTGGTATCATTGGAAAGCTCTGAATGTCCTCTATAGAGCACAAAAGTTAGTTAATTCAATCGTATGCACTGGGTGGGAGCTGTTCGGGTTTAAAAAGGTCCACTAAAGAGGACAAATTTGAAGTGCTGGTAGTCATGAGGATAAATGCAGTTGTGTGTCATCTCCATAACTATAATAGTCAACATTGGCGTTCTGAAGCATTTGACCCAAAGGTAACATATACAGACTGATACCAACTGATACCACATATACCAATCTTGCCCAACGCACCTATAATTAAGAACAAATTAGCAACGTAAATAGCTAAGTAAAAAGCAAAGTTAATAATTGTGAAGAGGTTGTTGCGTCATTGTGCTTCTTAGATATGTTTTGGTTTGAATTGAATGTTCATGTTTTTTGTTACGGTTGTGACAGATTGGAGACCGATGCAGAGTGTTCTGAAATGTTCCGGTAGTATTTATTATAGAAAACCTAACTAACAAACAAAAGTGCTAAATGCAAAAGAGCAAAAACAGGGGAACAGAAAAACACTACCACACAGGTAGAATAAATGACAAAGTACAACCAAATAGGGATTAACCCAAAGCAAGTCAATACCGGGAAAACAAAACTTACTAGGGACTGTATCAATCAATCAATCAATCAATCAATCAATCAATCAATCAACTTTATTTATATAGCACCTTTCATACATTTAAAATGCAACTCAAAGTGCTGGACATCCATAATACAATAAAATAAAAGAAATAAAAAGCCCCCCCATCCCCATGATCGTACCCACAGACACACCCAAAACCCAACAAACACATGAAAACCACAACATGGCGGGGCACAGAAGTACCCTGTAAGAAAAGGCACCCAGGAGGAGTTCATCCACAGTGAGATGGATGAAGACCAAGCATCCCTCTCACCGGACCCGTCGCCATGGGCGGGCCTTGGGGGTCCGTGCCCGCCCTGTCAGTCAGCCGTGACCGCCCTAGCAAGATGACTCACCAACTATTCGTCCTATCAGTCACGTTTAACTTGCGCCTTCTGGTTCAAGTAAAGCATGGCGTGCCAGCCAACTACATACCTCCTTTCAAGTTTGGCTGTGATTGACAACTAAGCGAGCCAATGACAATCAGGATCAGGAGGGATGGGGTGGGGTGGGGGGAGACGCGCGCTCTGCAGACGTGCCTTAGCCAAATCTACTTCCGGGTAGATAGTGCGCATTTGCCGGCTGGCGCTGGGACAGACTGAGCAGTGAGCACGTCGTGCCGCTTTAATGGAAGCCACCAAATGCCAAACCTCAATCCAGGATGACACAGTTGACATCAATGGGAATCCTGAGTCCACTGGTTACGTTTACAAGTGAGTGTCAAACTTTTATTTTAATTAGTCAAGCCACACAGCACGGATGAATTGTAGCAATACACAGTATGCTTTTAACAGACCCAAGCAGTCACACATACACAACAACAACTAAGGAGCATAAAATTATTTATCACTAAAGCAGTTGCAGTACAATGTGAGTTGAATTCTCTTTTTTATTGCCAAGTTTGTTCATGTTGATGACTGTCACTAAGTTCTAATAAAAAAAAACAGCACTTTACACATCCTTTTGGATTGATATTCTGCTTAGTTTTTCACTGAACCCATATGTTGTTTCTGTATATCATCGACATAACTCAACCTTATTTCTAAATCACTTTAAAACAGCCATTGCTGCATACAAAGTGCTGTGCATGGAATAGAAATGAGTCTTTTAGTAGACACAAGTGAAATAAATAAAAATAATAAATAAAATTAATTAGAGTAAATATAAGTAGATAAGTATACACACAAATAAAATACTATAAAAAAATAATAATCTGTATAAGTATAGAAATAAAATAACACAAAATACAGAAGGCACTATAAAAAAAAGTAAAATGATGTGAAGTCTCATGCTGAGTCAAAGATCAAAGAATAGAGATGTCTGGCAAAAATGAAAGGAAATTTTGTCCATATTGTACAGCCCTAATCCAACACGCAAATGAAGGCAACTGCTAGCCAATTCCAGATAGAAGGGGTTGTGTCACAGAGTCATTCATTCGGACATAGTTGTTTACAGAAGTGAAGAGTGGATTTGTTTCAAATGAACTTTTGAGTTGAATAAATGCAAAATGAACTACACATTTTTTTTTTTCAGTTTGTCTTTTAGATTTCAGAACGAACTGCCGCTTTTAAGTGACAGAAAATATTTCTGAACACTTTTGCAGTTGTAACAATGCCGCTGTTCAACCTGATGAACATTTGATTTAGGTTGATAAAGTGTGCCCCCCCCAAAAAAGTAATGCCCCCCAATTTCTTTCTGGTGACGGGTCTGCCTCTCACTGTGGAGGCTCCCCCATGAGAAAACACTGGAGCTTAAAATTTAATAACTACCAAATAAAAACATTTAAACAGTAAAAGAAAACAGTTAAACACGATAGAAA
Organism: Festucalex cinctus; assembly: GCF_051991245.1. NCBI lineage: Eukaryota > Metazoa > Chordata > Actinopteri > Syngnathiformes > Syngnathidae > Festucalex > Festucalex cinctus. The sequence goes on from NC_135428.1 coordinate 19,699,063, forward strand.
AAATAAAAATAAAAAATAAAAAATAAAAACAAAGCTACAAGACAATCTAGATTAAAATAGTTAAATAAATAAAAGGGGATTAAAAAAAATAAAAATATAAGTAATAATAATAAAAAAATAATAATAATAATAAAAATAAATTAATAAAATAAAATAAAAATCAATCAAATGCCAAACTAAAAAAGTAAGTTTTAAGCCTCCTCTTAAAAACATCAATATTCTCTGCAGACCTGATGCAGACCTGTAACCAAACCAAAATGTGCACAACAAACAGAGAACAAATGAATGATCCAGCAACCCTGCTGGTGTGCTGGGGAGCTTTATGCAGCATTTGAGGAAAGTGGGAAACGGGATATTTTCAACTTCAAACCAGGAAGTGTGCACGGGAACGCCCTCTTAAACTCGGAAATCCCACGTGAAGTTGGGGGGTAAAAAATTACCCGAATCCACCTACAAAGTGACGTCACTCTACAACAGTGACACCTTTGGAAGCACGGGCCGGGAATCTTAAAACACAATTTACTCGAGTATAAAACTAAATAGCTTTCGTCATTCATAAATATTCAACATAACGTAACTATCTCCCTGCATGAAATTATACAGTGAACTACTGAACTGTATGGAGTGCTTCTGACATAAGATAAATACAATAAATGAAGAAAATTGCAATAAAGCAAGTTTGCTGGCGGTCAAAGTGTGTTTTGAGGACCAAAATAAAAAACAATTTATCACTATCCGCCATTTTGCTTGTTTAGTTTTGCCTCAAACGCTTTCAGGACAGGTTGGAACTGGGAAAAGCCAACTGGGATATATCCGACTTCCGACCATCCTCGAACGTAATATTAAAACAAGGAATTAATTACAATTGTACTCATGTGTGCACCTCCCTGGTCAACTGCACCACCGAACGGCAACTAACATATTGTGGGGAAAATTAACTGAGAAAAACACACATAACCAAGACAGAACATGACATTTTTTTTAAAGCAGAAGATGATTTAAGGCACATTTTATAAGCGGACGCTTGCGGGTCAGAACTCCAAAATATTCTAACAGAAGTGCCTTTTATTTAGACCAGGGGTGTCTAAACTGCGGCCCGCCGTCCGCTTTTTAGTGGCCCGAGACATATGCTAAAAATGGCATCTGACTCAGTTCAAATAAAATAAAAACAAAAATGTTTGGAGATGGTCAAAGTAAGAAGGGAGGGTGTCGAAAAACACAGGTGCTATTAAAGTTTATTTTAGTTAACTAAAACTAATGAAAAACGAATTTTGTTAAAATAAAAATGAAGATGCTTTTTAAAAAGAAAACTAACTGAAACTACATTTTGTTTACAAAACTAACTAAAATTGTTACGGTGGGGGTATGGTGGATGGACCCAAAAGCGGAGGAAACAGGCAGGAAAACAAACAGGATGGACGATGTAAGGAACTTTATTTATCATGAGGGTGAAGGACTGGACAGGACAGAAAGCGAGCAAACATGGCTTGATGTGGAGACTGATCATGGCGGAGACTTGGCGTGGCGTGATGCAGAGACTTGGCGTGGCGTGATGCAGAGATTTGGCGTGGCGTGATGCAGAGACTTGGCGTGGAAGACTTAGCAGATTTGGCGTGGAAGACTTAGCAGATTTGGCGTGGAAGACTTAGCAGACTTGGCGTGGAAGACTTAGCAGAAAGACAACACTGTGACACAACATGCAAACCTTCCAACAATGCTCCCACACCCGCATGAGACAAACACCACTCCCTTATACCAACACTAATGACAATAACAGGACACACCTGGGAGACACAGCAGGGAGGGGTAACCAATCAGCAATACACACCAGGAAGGGAAGACACTCCCAGACGTCCCAAACAACACAAGCCAAAAAAGGGAAGGGCGGGGACGGGAACGGGAGCAAAACACAGCCCTCAACCAGGGTATGTATATGAGGCAACTAAGGGGCGAAAGACTGCCTTACAAAAGTCCATGAAATTCACGTCGGGGGGCGGCCCAGGAGGCGGCATTATTGCAGGCTCAAGGGGCGGAAACAGCGGTGGCGCCGCCAAGGGCCGGTCCCCGCGGTGGGCCCTTCTCTTACGCCGCCTGGCACTGGGTCCCGGATCGGCCGCCGTGACCGCGCTGCCTGGGCCGCACCCCAGGACCGGAGACTTTGACCGGGGCAGAGACGAGGAAGCTGGGGACTTGACCTGGGGCAGAGACGAGGAAGCTGGGGACTTGACCTGGGGCAGAGACGAGGAAGCTGGGGACTTGACCTGGGGCAGAGACGAGGAAGCTGGGGACTTGACCTGGGGCAGAGACGAGGAAGCTGGGGACTTGACCTGGGGCAGAGACGAGGAAGCTGGGGACTTGACCTGGGGCAGAGACGAGGAAGCTGGGGACTTGACCTGGGACAGAGACGAGGAAGCTGGGGACTTGACCTGGGGCAGAGACGAGGAAGCTGGGGACTTGACCTGGGGCAGAGACGAGGAAGCTGGGGACTTGACCTGGGGCAGAGACGAGGAAGCTGGAGACTTGACCTGGGGCAGAGACGACGAAGCTGGAGACTTGACCTGGGGCAGAGACGACGAAGCTGGAGACTTGACCTGGGGCAGAGACGACGAAGCTGGAGACTTGACCTGGGGCAGAGACGATGAAGCTGGAGACTTGACCTGGGCAGAGACGAGGAAGATGAAGAAGGCGGCAACTCTGCCATGACGAGGGGACCTGAGATGCCAATTGGCCGCGACAAGGGGACCTGAGACGCCAGGGGCTGCATCGCCCCGGAGCAGAGAGACCAGGAGCTGCGTCGGCCAGGGACAGAGGGGCCAGGGGCAGCAGCGGCACAGGCGAAGCGGCCGGGGGCTGCGGCAGCAGCGGCCGGGGGCTGCGGCGGCAGCGGCACAGGCGAAGCGGCCGGGGGCTGCGGCGGCAGCGGCACAGGCGAAGCGGCCGGGGGCTGTGGCGGCAGCGGCACAGGCGAAGAGGCCGGGGGCTGAAGCGGCAGCAGCGGCACAGGCGTGGCATTCATGGGCTGCTGAGGCGCCGGGACGAAGGCCTGGAGCCGGCGGGGGGCCGAGACGGGGACCTGAGGCCGGCGGGGCGCCGGGGTGGGGTCCTGAGACCGGCGGGGCGCCGGGACGGGGTCCTGAGGCCGGCGGGGCGCCGGGACGGGGTTTTGAGGCCGGCGCGGAGCCGGAACGGGGACTTGAATCCGGCGCGGAGCCGGAACGGGGACTTGAATCCGGCGTGGAGCCGGAACGGGGACTTGGCACTTCCGCTGGGTCCGGGTTGGTGGGAGCCTTCTGTTACGGTGGGGGTATGGTGGATGGACCCAAAAGCGGAAGAAACAGGCAGGAAAACAAACAGGATGGACGATGTAAGGATCTTTATTTATCATGAGGGTGAAGGACTGGACAGGACAGAAAGCGAGCAGACATGGCTTGATGTGGAGACTGATCATGGCGGAGACTTGGCGTGGCGTGATGTAGGGACTTGGCGTGGCGTGATGCAGAGACTTGGCGTGGCGTGATGCAGAGACTTGGCGTGGCGTGATGCAGACTTGGCGTGGCGTGATGCAGACTTGGCGTGGCGTGATGCAGACTTGGCGTGGAAGACTTAGCAGACTTGGCGTGGAAGACTTAGACTTGGCGTGGAAGACTTAGACTTGGCGTGGAAGACTTAGCAGACTTGGCGTGGAAGACAGCAGACTTGGCGTGGAAGACTTAGCAGACTTAGCAGACTTGGCGTGGAAGACTTAGCAGACTTGGCGTGGAAGACTTGGCGTGGAAGACTTGGCGTGGAAGACTTGGCGTGGAAGACTTGGCAGAAATGGAAGACTTGGCAGAAATGGAAGACTTGGCAGAAATGGCAGACTTGGCAGAAATGGCAGACTTGGCAGAAAGACAACACTGTGACATGCAACATGCAAACCTTCAAACAATGCTCCCACACCCGCGTGAGACAAACACCACTCCCTTATACCAACACTAATGACAATAACAGGACACACCTGGGAGACACAGCAGGGAGGGGTAACCAATCAGCAATACACACCAGGAAGGGAAGACACAAGCAGGTGGACAAGGTTAACCATAACGAGACTGGGGAACCAACACTCACCAAAATAAAACAAAAACCCAACCCAAAAAAACGAAACATGACAAAAATAAAACAAACAAAATAAAAAATATTGTGCACAAGTAATACACATACAAAAAATTAAAACTAATACTGAAGCAAACTAAACTAAAACTGAGCATTTATTAAAGAACTAAAACTAATTTAAAAAACTAACAGAACCACCGTGAAAACTAATTAAAACTAACTAAATTTTAAAAAAAAAACTCAAAACTAAATAAAAATAAAACTTCCAAAACTATAATAACCCTAACTTCCAAAATTATAATAACCCTAATGCTATAATATTACAAATAAATTGGTTTATATACTGTAGCATTTTTCTAAATATGCAAAGAACAAATTATTTGTACAATTTTTATTACTAAACACAATTTCTCTTCACAACATTATGTGGCCCTTGCATCCTTCTGATTTTCTGTATGTGGCCCTCAAATGAAAAAGTTTGGACACCCCTGATTTAGACGGTGATGGTGTTTTAGGGGCTTTAATATCCACACAAATTTGAAACCACTCTCCAGAGTGGAAAAGTTGAATACGTTCCTTCGTTGTTTTTCCAAATGCACGACCCGAAACTCAAAATCCCGTTCAGATCTATTCACGTCGCATATGTGTTTCCGTGTGCCTGTACAGGGAAGTAAACAAACATGTTAGTCTATCTCTATATAGTATAAATTGATGAACTCCGTCGCCCCTTCGAGCTGCTCTGGCAGCTTTAATCACCCAAAATGAGTCCTTCCAACAATTTTACAGACTCTCTTCATCTACTATTACTGAACAGAGGAACATTATTTTGGTTTTCGCGGCATAGCTCATTCACATAGAACGCACATCAGAGATGAAGGGAGATTTTTCGTATCCGCACGGACATGGCGGAGTTACCGTTCATCACGGCACCACCACACCATCTCAAGTAGAGACGAGATGCCACTTTTGTGTCGTCTGTTTAGATTGCCACAAAATGTACCCTTAATATTTAAAGATAAATCTTTGAGTTACAATCTCTGGATGAAAAGTTCTTTATAAATAAAGCTTTCATTGATTGATTGATTGATTGATTGATTGATTGGTTGGTTGGTGGGTCAATCGATCGAGTAGCAATGCAGGGGCTCATTCATTAAAATCAATCAATCAATCAATCAATCAATCAATCAATCAATCAATCAATCAATCAATCAATCTAAAAAAAAAGTCTGTAAAGAAGGCCCAAAAACAAGTACCGTATTTTCCGCACTATAAGGTGCACCGCATTATAAAGCGCACCTTCAATGAATGACATATTTGAAAACTTTTTCCATATATAAGTCGCTACAGTAGAGGCTGGGGTTACGTTATGCATCCATTAGATGGTGCTACGCTAAAGGGAATGTCAACAAAACAGTCAGATAGGTCAGTCAAACGTTCTTAATAGATTACCAACCAGGGTAACACTTTATAATAACTACCCGTTATAACTAGTTAATAGACCATTAGTAAACTGTTAATTAATGAGTTATTAATGACTTATTAAATGTTTGTTAACTGTTTGTTAAGGTTTTAAAATGATGTCTATAAATAGTAAAAATGTTATTATTAAACTGTTAGTTATTGAGCTCTAAATGACTTGTTAACTGTATAGTAATTATTCATAACTATATTTTATAAATTAGTAATACATCGTTAACAAGCTATTAGAAAATTACTTACTAATGACTTGTTAAGTATTACTTCATAGTTTGTATAGGTTATTGGGACGTTATTATAAAGTTGCCACTATTCCTCATTTATTACGTGTTAGTAAATGTGGAGTAGTTGCAACTTTAGAATAACGTCCCAATAACATAAATAGAGTAATAACTAATATTTAAGTAGTAGATTAACTCACTTCTTTACAGCAGTTGTTAATAGTTTGTTAACGATCTACTAATACTATAGCAGTGAAACTTTGTAGAGGAGCACATGAGTGGAAAAAGTTCAATGGTACGGAAAATTGATATTTAGGCATGGTAAGGCATAGTAATTTTATATTTTAAATTTCACCTTCAAATTCTGTACTTTCAACTTGTTCCACCTGTTTGTTGTTTGACAAAGTTTCATAGGTATTAGTAGATGGTTAACGTCTACTATGTAAAGAATTAGCTAATATATAAGTTAAATATTAGTAAGTAGCTAATTTATACTATTGGGATATTATCGTAAAGTTGCAACTGTTCCTCATTTAATAACAGTTAATAAATGAGGAATAGCTACCACTTTAGAATAACGTCCTAATAACAGATATAAACTATTAACTGATACTTAAGTCATTAGTAAGTAATTTACTAATAGTTTGGTAACTTACTCTTACTAATTTATAATATATAGTTACAAATGATTAATATACAGTTAACAAGTCAGTTATAACTCAATAACTAACAGTTTAATAATGACATATTAACTGTTTATAGTCATAAGTATAAATCCTTAACAAACAGTTAACAAACATTTAATAAGTCATTAACAACTCATTAATGAACAATCAACTAATGATCTATGAACTACTTATAACGGATAGTTATTATAAAGTGTTACCAGTATGGGTTATTAGCTAGTGATCCAAGATGGCGGGATCTTCTGTGCATGCGTGTCACCGATCGTGCAGGGTCACCGATAGCGTCTTGACAGCGAGCCCAATATTGATCCATATATAAGGCGCACTGGATTATAAGGCGCATGGTCAGCTTTTGAAAAAATTGAAGGCTTTTAGGTGCACCTTATAGTACGAAAAATACGGTATTTAGTGGCCTCCAGAGGGCAGGAGTCAATGTACTGTATTACAATCTACCTCATAGGCCTACTGTTTGCAGAAGACTCCAAGAAGAAAAGTACAGAGACGCCAGTATGAAAGATGTAAACTATGCCTAAGCAAGCGCAATAAAGCCAGGCTAGGACTTTTCAAAAAGTACACTAACCAAGCCACACACATAGCCAGAGCAAGAGAGAAAACATAGTTTTGTTTTTGTAACAGAGCATATACAGTACTGGATGTTGGGAATTTAAACCCCAACAACAACAATCGTGAGTTTTGTCGCATTTTGCTGGCGTACAGGTCAGATGAGAACAGACTTGAGCATCCAGACTTATGTGGCATCAGATACACATCCCAATACGAAAAAAGGCTGGGTCAGATTTGGGGGGGGAAAAAAAGTGAATTTTACTGTTCACATTGGATGAAATAAAAAGATGGATACATTTGACATACACAATGGTATATGTCAAAATAAAAGCATGATTAAAAGTGCACTTTACAAACGGAAGGGCAGAACAGGAGAGTTCTTTTGCCACATGGACACATCAAAATGATTGAAAGGGCATCTGGTTGCTTTTACCTTTGTGATCATGGCAAATGCTTGGATATTTTGTCCGTTGCTACAAAAATATTGTGCAATCCTGAATGTTTTCCTTCCATTCTCCTGACAGCTAGCTCCAATGTGAGCCTGATATCTTTTGGGGTTGTGTTTGTTTTTGTTACTCACATAATTCAGCCAATCATTGGACGCCTTAACTGTTGTACTGGCATGCCAGGCTCTTTAATTGCTAAATTAATTCTGAATGTTTTATCGAGTGTAAGTGACAGGGATTCAAAAATCTGCTGTGAATGCTGGCAGAAGTGACAAGAAGAGATGTAACAATCCATTAAGCAATCATGTGACAATGCGTAGGCTACTGTATGGCATACAGTGCACATCTGTCATAGAGTGTATGCCCACATCAACCTCTGAAAATATATATTTTTTAAAATGTATTTTATGGACATTAAATGAATGAATGACATTGTTTTCATCCTCTTCTCTCACGACAGCTTAATGCCACTTAATTAGGAAAACGCATCATACCTCCTCTGTCCAAGCTCACTTTCTGGTAATTTCATTTTTTTCGCAACTGTTACTAAACTGCCCTGTTCTTGGCGCAAATCCATTGCCATGTGTGGTAAATCAGGCACAAATTTGCTCCCGGCTGTCAAACTTTGTGGGCGTGTTTGTGCTGGTATACCATTAGAGCAATAGTGAATTGGGATGTTAACCAGCGGCTGCAGATGTGGAGCAATTTTTTAGCGCTGTTAGCGCATTCTTAGTGGATTTGGCCCATAGTTTTCTAATTAGAACAATGGTTCTCAACATTTTTCACTGACGTACGCCTGTGATTTTTTTTTTTCAGCCCCTAACCAGTGCAAAGGATTTTTTGTTGAAAAACATAAAAGACTTAATACAGAGTGTTTATTTTAGGGCTGTCAAAGTTAAAGCGTTAATAGATGAATTAATCACAAAAAAACGTCGCATTAATCACGTATTAAAGCATATTAATCGCATTATTTTTTTTTTGACCGCACTTGAGCCTTGAACGTAAGCGCGGATGGTTACATTGAAGGCTGCGCAGGTCAGTGATTAGGCCAATGCACGGCATTTCCTACGCCTGTTGTTACAAAATGAGCGGGGTGACTTTAGTTGCTGTGCTCGGTGGTAAATTTCGCTTTCAAAAACACCTCGACGGGACTTTAGTTAAAACAAAAGTCATTTGCGTTTAATGAATTAATAATTGCTGAATTGCACCCAATTGATATGATGCTGTTATGTTTTGAGCAATACACGCATGCATGCAATTGCGTACATGCATTTAATCAATGTTTACAAATGACATTCAGATAATAAAATGTGTTAATGTCCAAATATTACGGTATTTTGTATTTTCTATTACGCTAGTAATATAAAGAAATAAAATGAAAAAAAAAATACCTGATTAATCGTGATTAATCAAAATTAAAAAGTGTGACTAATCAGATTAAAATTTGTAATCGTTTGACAGCACTAGTTTATTTATAAATAGTTGTGTCCATTAAAATTATCAATACAGACTGACCTCCTTTGGGGGTCATAGCAAAGATCTGTACTCAAAAAGAAATTACTTACTTAATTTTAAAGCTACTATGTGGAGGATTTCCCCCAAAAATATCTTAACCATAGCCTTTTTATTTTACCATTTATGACTGAAACATATTCTAATTAGTAGATCAACATCTTAGCTGTTCACAATGGGTCCTCCTACAAGCCTCTGGCCAATATTATTTAGGAAGCGTCCGGTCCGAATCCTTCGAATTTCCCGCCCTCTGTCTGCGGGATGTGACGTCATGCACGTTCTCGTCAGTTGTTTCCTGTAGTCGCGAAGACGGAACTAGTACAGATTTTCGCTGCCCCAGACACCCGCTGTTACTCCGCGGAAGGCTGCACCGCGCAGACTACAATTTACATACAAACATATGTAATATGGCGGTTCCACACGGAAGCGGTATTTTTTTGTCCCCGGCCATGGGACTCTTTCGGGGCCGAGCGGTTCCGTTGTAACCGTTGTTTAGAAGCCTTTCGGCAGTGGTTCTGCAGCGCCGGTCATCGGGGGACGAGAGGGGCAGTCATCACCTGTCATCTGATTGACCGACAGCAACGCATAGAGCAACGCCCATTTCCTTGTTTGCGCGAGAGAACCAAAGGCGCGCGCCGGTCTTCACCAAAATCATAAAAATACGGGACATACAATCAATTAGGGGTGTGAATTGCCTAGTACCTGACGATTCGATTCGTATCACGATTCACAGGTCACGATTCGATTCGATACCGATTAATCCCGATACGAATTTATAAGTCGATTGTTGCGATTTTTTTTCATTCAAATTTAGAAAATACTAATCAGTAAGCTTGTAGTGTAAGATTTATATGAAAATGTATTATTTATTTATCTGAAATTTCAGTCTTATAGAGGTTGTAATCTGTTTCATGTTTGAACAGCATTAAAATAAAATATTAAGGCTTAATGTTCCGTTCATATAACATTCTTCCATGCTCAAGGTGTGAATCCTAACCCGAAGTCATACGTTTTGTTGAATATTTTTCCATTAAAAATGGAAGTTTAAAAATCGATTCACACACACACACACACACACACACACACACACACACACACACACACACACACACACACCCACACACAAAAAAAAGGCAATGATGATAAGACGTTGAATCGGTAAGACTACCGAATGAACAATTCTGAGCTCTTAAAAAAAAAATAATAATAATTTTTTTTTTTTTTTTAAACGATTTTTTTTTAATTGAATCGATTCGAGAATCGCGCGATGTAGTATCGCGATATATCGCCGAATCGATTTTTTTTAACACCCCTACAATCAATATAATAATCTTTTACAACAACGCTGAGCTATATTTACAATATAAAAGGTACTTGTGGATGAATTTGTAATGTTTGTTAAAAAAAAAAAAATCGCGCTTGTGTGTTCCCATTAACTTGAATGAGAGTGCCAGCGGGAGAGTTCTCCATTCACAACTAGCTTCGCGAGCCGATCGTGAATCTCAATATTTCATCCATGGTGATCCATGTTAATTAAATTGTAAATATGGTTCTTTGTTGGAGTGACTTACCACTCGTGAAATGTTATGGCAGATCCGCACGCATTAGGGAATGCAAGCATGGCTTGGAGAGTTCAAATGATCCCGCCCCCTTCCCGCGGTTATAGTGTGGTAGCTTGCCATGCGGGGGCTCAGGGAAAAGCGACAGCGAATTTAAAAAAAAATGATGCGATCTATTGTTGATTATTTTCTAAAACAAAATGAGAATGAGGAGGAGAATGGTCTGCGGATGGAGCCAAATGAAACGATACAGATTATTCTGCCCGTCAGAAGTTTTAGTTGGAATTTGTGCAGTCTTTAAGCGCCCTCCTGTGGTTGCTAGGTTTAATGTTTTTGTTGAGTAAAATAGAGATTCAACACCACTCCCATGTGGCAGCACTGAACGCCGACACGTTCATTGTTACGCATACTGTTGGATCTTATTTTTGTTATTGCTTTGGACAAGAATTATCCGTACATGCGATGTCAACATAAAAACACTGTAGATTTATTAGGACAATTAGAGATTGCTGAATATGCAATGTAACTACTACTAGCATGAAAGTATGTCATGTATAGTTAGCTAATATTACACTGGTTGTTATTTTTTCTAGTTTTACCATGACCTAAAGAGGGTAATGATCAGAGGCCATTGTTCAAATTAACAGCACAAAAGGAAAACGAAGTCTGATTATTTGGAACGTCGTTAACTCGCTTTCTAGCTGGTGAAATCTAGAAGCTTCGGAGCGAGGACAGCCGAGGAGCAGGTGAAGGGAAAAAAAAGTACTGACTTTTAATGAGCTAAACAATATAATGTTGACATGAGTTAAGTTGTACGAAATTGACTTGTTTGGATAGCCACTGCTGTTGCAGGCAAACCTCGTGTTCCAATCAAACATTTTGCAAATATATCAATTTACGTATGCCTAAGGTCATGCTGCACCTCCACAAAAAACAGTGTAACCAAATCTTGTGCTGTGCGAGTAACTAAAAATTAGGGCTGTCAAAGTTAAAGCGTTAATAGATTAATTAATCACAGAAAAATGTTGAATTAATCACGTATTAACTAGGGGTGGGAATCTCTGACATGAGGCTGATTCGATATGTATCTCGATACACAGGTTGCGATTCGATTGAAAAACGATTATCTTTCAGAACAGAACGGTTCGATACGGCTCGATTAAGTTTGGGAACGATACAATTTTCGATTCGATACGATTCTTTTCAATATTCAAAACTTATAGTGACATTTTTTGCTTGTAGACGTTAATCTTAAAACACCACAAATTCTTACAGTATCTTCAAACGTGTTAAAAAACAACAACAAAAATGTCTTCTATATTTTCATATATTGAATCAATTATTTAAATAGACCGCAACAAAGGGCTGGACGTATGACTGAAAAATGTATCAGTTTCAATATTTTTTAGTCGTTATTGACAGTTATAAAAAAATTTTTTTAATTCAAAATAAGGATCAAGAAAACAAAAGGCTGATAATTTAATTTGAAATATAAATATTTAACCTTTAAAAAGACACCAACACAGTTAAACAGAATATGTGCACAGTGTGAAGTAGTTCAGAAACATAAATTTAAGGTCATGAAATAAACCTACCATCCAGCCAAAAGAAATATGAAGCCACCTTATGGAACAATAAATCTATCAAACACATTTTAAACCACTTAATATATCCAAAAATATTGCCAAAAGTACCCTTCCCTTTTTATCAACAATTTTTGTTTTTCTTTTGCCATCACATTCATTTTTGGTTAACGTATGACCTTTTTTTTTTTTTTTTTTTTTTTTTTTTTTTTTTTTTTTTTTTTTAAATCTGAGACACGATGATGACCACGGAATCACAACTGTTCATGTTATTATTATTTTATTTTTGTGTTTGTTTGTTTTTTGTTTTTCCGGGGGGGGGGGGGGGGCTGTCGTTCATTTTGAGTTTGACGTAATTGCGGGCACGTCTCAGTTCTCCTATCTGCATCTGCTGCTCATACTAGTTGTGTACATTGACAGGGAGCCACAAACTGAGAAATGAAATGCTTGTAGTGTGCTTTTAGCTTAGCTGGTGTGTTGGCTGTGGGACATACCTGTGTAGTTTGGATCCATTGCATTGGATCGTCACAGAAGTTATTCTTTTGGCTCGCGAGCAGTACCAACGCCGGGACATACAAGTGCACCGAAAGGACTCGATGCTACTGCTACTGTCTTCATTTGCATGCTGTCATTCGTTGTGACATTGTGACGCGCGCACGCACACTATCCCGTGACGTGTCGCGAGTCCGGCGTTGACGGTGGGCGGGCCCCCCAAAAAGGTGTGTGACGTCTTTGCATTAATGTTTACAACATCCGGGGGATGAAGCGTCTCTGAGCGCTATTTTGCTAGCTCTCTGTAAACACGGAAGTAGCTTGAATAGTGATGCTACTGACATGTAAACAAAACAAGTAGAGCACGGCGCAGAACTCTTGCTATTTTTATGAAAACCATAAAGCCTCACTCGCAACCGATTCACAGCCACGCGATATCCGGTCCACAGCTTTACAAGCAACGTATCTAAGGATTCGCGGCAGATTTTGTATCGGTTGACGAGTTTGCTACCGATACGGTCGTTTAGCTCCCCTTGACGAACGATGGTTCGGTCGAATCGGTTTTTTGTCCCACTCCTAGTATTAACGCATATTAATCGCACCATTTTTTTCGACCGCACTTGAGCCTTGAACGTAACCGTGGATGGTTACATTGAAGGCTGCGCAGGTCAGTGATTAGGTCAATGCACGGCATTTCCTACGCCTGTTGTTCCAAAATGAGCGGGGTGACTCCAGTTGGTGTGCTTGGTGGTAAATTTCGCTTTCAAAAACACCCGACGGGACTTTAGATAAAACAAAAGTAATTTGCATTTAATTAATTAACACATTCACTGCCAGCCTAGCAAAAATGCATCATTTGGCGTCTTTTTCCGTCAATGGCAGTGAAAGAGTTAATAATTGCTGAATTGCACCCAATTGATATGATGCTATGTTTTGAGCAATACACGCATGCATGCAATTGCGTACATGCATTTAATCAATGTATGCAAATGACATTCAGATAATAAAATGCGTTCATGTCAAAATATTACGGTATTTTGTATTAATTTCTTATTACGCGAATACGCAAGTAATTTAGCTGATTAATCGTGATTAATCAAAATTAAAAAGTGTGATTAATCAGATTAAAAATTTTAATCGTTTGACAGCACTACTAAAAATGTTACTCGCACCAGTGCTAGTCGTGGAAAAGTTAGTGTAGAGCCCTGCGTGCAACATATTTACATTCTTTATTTTCTCCAATGTAGCCTGTCAAAGCACAATAATACAAGTTAAGCAGTGTTCGCGGTGCGCGACCATGTCTTGGGTCATCCTCTACTGACTCGTCTCCCTCGACATAGCTTGAAAACACTTCTAATACCGCTTATGACAATCCTATAGCTACCGTTGGTTTTGTCTCTGCCTTTGAGGTAGCTGTCTCACAGTTACCTAATCTCTTATCTCTGTCTCCAGCGAACACGTCAACTTCAGGCTCACCACTTCCAAGTCCTTCAAAATCAGGTTCATTGTCTTGGATACGAGTGGGCACGTCCTCTTCGCTCTGGAGTGGCAAGTCCTCTTCGCTCTGGAGTGGCAAATCCTCTTCGCTCTGTAGTGGCACATCCTCTTCACTCTGTAGTGGCAGATCCTCTTCAATCTGCAGCGGTACATCCTCTCTGCGGCGGTGAAGACGTTGTGGCTGGAACGACTCTGCCAAGGGGTTCAGTGGAGTCTGCCTCTGTCGTCTTTCTGGAAACGGTCTGAGGTACCACTGGTGGGTGCCGCTGAAGTCATCATCCGATGTGTCGCTATCCTCTGGCTGCTGGTGCTGCTTACATGGAGGTCTGGATTTTCTCTTCGTAACAGTTGGAGGTTTCTTCTGGATCTGAGCAGTGTCTGTCGGTGGTTTCTCAAGGGGTAAGAAGTCACAAGGCAAGAGGAGGTTTATGTGCACCACCTTATCTCTTCCTTGGCCCTTTTCTGGACTGATCCAATAGACTGGACTGTCATCTGCTTTTCTTTCCTTTACTTTGTAGACGTGGTCCTCCCAGTAGGACTGAATTTTTGCTGGACCACCTTGAGGTGTGAGATTACGGAGGAGTACTCTATCTCCCGGTTGTAGATCTCTCCCTTTGACTCTCCTGTCGCAGTAAACTTTTTCTCGAGCTGCTTCCTTGGTAGCCATTTTTGAAGCTACTGCATAGGCCTCCTGCATTCTTTCTTTCCAGCATTGAACATAGTCATCATAGTCCACATAAGCTTCATCTTTTCTCAAATCAAACAGTAGGTCAATGGGCAGGCGCGGTGAACGTCCAAAGATGAGGTAATAGGAAGCGTAGCCGGTTGCCTCACTCTTTGTACAGTTTTACGCATGAACAACTTTTGCCAATGACTCCTTCCAATCATCCTTTTCTTTGTCCTCCAAGGTCCGTAACATCGACAACAGAGTACGGTTAAATCTCTCCACCTGTCCGTTATCTTGAGCACGAAGTCATTAAAGAGCTTGTCAGCGACAGTTTTAGCTGCTTTATTCTTCGTTGCATAGGCTTGGGCAAATCTCGTGAAGTGATCCATCACTACTAATATGTATTCATAGCCATGCTTACACTTCTCAAGGTGGAGAAAGTCTATTGACACGAGCTGAAATGGATAAGTGGACTGGATCGAGGTCAGAGGTGCACAAGTCTGCTTACTTGGCGTCTTCTACTTGATGCATTCACATTCTTCTGTAACAAAGTGTTCAACCTCTTTCGCCATCTGTGACCAGTAGAACCGGTCTCGAATCAGGTCGAGTGTCCTTTCCACCCCTAAGTGGCCCATGTCTTGATGGAGCTCTTTGAAGATCATGGATCGATAGGCTTTAGTGACCAATAGCTGCTTTCGGCAGGTTGTTTGGCGACGCAGGACACCATCTTGATCGACATACAACTTCAACCACTGCTTGAGCAGAGCAGCTACTGTGGGATGCTCTGCCTTCACCTCTGTCCTACTTGGTCTCCTACTCTGTGTCTCGTACCAGAGCACTCGAGACAGAACTTCATCTGCTTCCTGTGCTCTGCAAATCTGGTCTGGTGTGAACGGTTGGTTAGTGTTAGTATCTTTGATCAACCTTAGAGCACTGACCTGGATAACTCCAACGCCTTGACAAGGATAACGTTGTTCCACTGCTACAGACTCCATGGAGGCACTGATGGCTTCTTGACCAATCTCAGCAGTTCAGCTTTTCATGTAACTGTCAATGTCTAGCGGCATCCGGGACAGCCCATCTGCATCCGCATTGTTTTTGCTTGGACGATAGCGTATGGTGAAGTTGTAGTTGGCCAGCTCCGCGAACCATCTGTGACCGGTGGCATTTAGCTTTGCGGTAGTGAGCACATATGTTTGCGGGTTTTTATCTGTGTAGACCATGAACGATGGGGCATGGTACAGATAATCCCGGAAACGTTCACAAATGGCCCACTTCATGGCCAAAAATTCCAGTTTGCCAGAGTGCAGGTGGTACCTTTTCTCTGCCGGACTCAGGGTGCGGGAACCATATGCAATCACTCGCATCTTGCCTTGCTGTCGCTGGTATAAAACAGCGCCTAACCCAACCTAGGATGCATCACAATGTAGCACAAAAGTTTCTGTGAAGTCGGGGTACCCAAGTACAGGTTGTCTGGTGAGTGCATCTACAAGTTGGTTCAAAATTTCTTGATGGGAGATGGTCCACTGAATAGGTGTGCTTGATGGCATGTGACCTTTAGCTCTCTTCACTCCCTTTCTGGTCTTGTCAACTGGAACTGAGACAGTGTTCTCGCAAGGTGGAGGACTGAGCAGGCTATAGAGCGGGTAAGCTACACGGGAGAAGTTGGGGATGAATGGTCTATAGTAGGAGAGGAAACCAAGCATTTGACGTACCTCTCCAACAGTTGCAGGTGTCTTCTCCTTTAAAGCCATCACCGGCGCAAACTCTGCTGGATCCATTGTGTAACCTTCACTTGTTACCAGCTTGCCCAGGAACTTGACTTTGCGCTTGAACAACTCACATTTCTTTGGGGTCAACTTAACACCATGCTGTTTGTAACGCTGGAGGACAAGGCGGATGTGCTCTAAATGCTCCTCAAAGTTGTTGCTGTGCACAAGATTGTCATCCAGGTACGGGAGGCAAATAGTGTCTCGGAGCCCTTCCAAGCAATGTTCCATGCTCCTTTGGAATTCAGCGGGTGCGGAGCTCAGTCCAAAGGGAATGCGTACCCATTCATATAGCCCCCAGGGTGTGATGAAGGCTGTCAAGGGGCGGCTTTCTTCATCCACAAAGCCCTGGTGGTACGCCTTACCCTGGTCCAAAACTGAAAACCAAGAGGTCCCGCCTATTGCATCGAACATGTCCTGAATTCTTGTTATCGGGTGGCGGTCCGGAACTGACTTGCGATTGAGCGCTCTAAAATCACAGCAAAGGCGAAGTGTTCCATCTTTTTTTCGAACACATACCACGGGTGATGAGTAGGGAGAAAGGGATTGTGTGATCCAACCTTTGTTCAGCAGGTCTTGCAAATACTCCTTCACTTCTATGTGAAGAGGCTTTGGGACTGACATGTAAGTCTTCTGCACTGGACTTGTGTCAAGGAGGGTTATGTGCATTTTCAAAGATGGAATGCATCCCACATCATCACTGTCGTATGCAAATGCCTCACATTCTTCCCGCAACATTCGCCTTACGGCTTCTTGTTGACTTTCGGTTAGGTGTTGGAGGTCGACTGGTGGATCCCAATATTTTGATCTCTGCTCATTCTCCTGTGTCCTTCTGGCATTTTGTGACTTTAGTTCTTTGTCATTCGTGTCTCCTTGTGACAGTTCATTTACTTTTGTCTGAATGTCTGCTGCGTATACAGTTTTGATTGGCTCAAGCTGTCCAAGTACTCGACGACTCTCCAAATAAATGGTGTGATCTGAAGTGTTAGTCACAGGGATGGGCACGTATGGCACTTTTCTGTTTGGAATCTTCACCAATACATCCTGGAAGATCACGCCCTCTGATGGAAGTTGAGCTACATCAGGTGAAAAGAGCATGTCCTGGCCCTGTGCGTGTGGACTCAGGTGTGCTCGTATATAGACGGTAGTGACTTTCTTCGCTGGTAAGGGCACTCTTTTCACTCTAGTCCGTACCGCACCTGTCTCTGAACCGTCACGGCTTTTCTGCACTAGCTTGACAATGTTGTGAGCAGTTCGGACAGTGATTACAAGTGCTTTACTCACGTGGTATGCTAGCTGTCTTCGTCCACCTTTCACCTTCACGTCTTCCTGGTTCACAACTGCTTCATTAACATTGTAACCAATGATGGGATCACTGGCCACTGCTGGATCACTTGACACCAATATCGGCACTTGCATTTCGCTGGTTGGGGACGAATCACTGTTAAGTCTGAAACTGACTTCTATCCAACCGGTGTATGGGATGGGAGTGTCATTGGCAGCAAGGATGGTAAGTGTGTCGTCGTCCAACAGTTCAGAGACGGTTCTGATCACTGAGTGGGGCAGGTGCTTTTGTCGCCAATCTTCATTGACTATGCTGGACTGTGCTCCCGAATCCCACAACGCTTTCACTGGCTGATTGTCCATAAAAAAGTTCACAGTGCATCGGTTTCCCACCAGACTTACTAACCTTGACTTGCGTTGAGGGGGTGGATAGCAAACTTATGTTACAGCTGACAGGGCACTGGCTGCACTTTCCTTGGTGGGTGATGCTGAGCTTTGTTGTTCATGTTGGGACACTTGGCTCTGGACTACTGCTGGTCCCATCTCAGTAGTCCCTCCCTGTTTCCCACAGACGTTCTCTGTGCTCGGCATCCACGAGAGTAATGGCCCTCTCGTCCACATTTGAAACAGTGCAAGCAGCTTTTTCCTTTCCCCTCTTCCTTGCATTTCTTACAGCCTTTCTCTCTCGGTTTTGGTACTATGGTGTGAGGCCTGGTTTCCATAGCAGCCATAAACATTTGTTTCATTTCTTGACGTAGTTCCTCCATCATCTGTTGTGTGTATGACTTTGTCTCTTTATCTTTAACTGCTTTCACGGCCACTGCAGTGGGGGGTTCTTTGGGTTTGGAGTGACTCGGAACAGGTACCGGGACTGCCTGGCATTCTATGTGGAGCTCTTGGACCTTGGGAACCTTAGCAGCAGTGGACCTTTTTCGTTTCTCTATTCGTTCATTTTCGAGCTTGGAGGCTTCATTCACTTTCTCAATCAACTGTTCATCTGTTACGGTCAAGTCACTCAGGAGAGGCAGTAACTGGTACTTAATGGAGTCGCTCAGCAGCCCAGTTTCCATGGAGCGAAGGAACTTGCGCTGAATCGTGGCTCTGCTGTACAGTTCATCAGTCTCCTCATTTGCTATTTTCCACAACAGTTTCTCTTTGAGTTCGATGGCACGAAATACAAAATTGAGAACAGATTCATTCGGTTCTTGTGAGATGTTAAGGAGTTGATGGTAAAGCTCGGTGGCAGTGTCCACTTTGTAGTGTCCCTTTAATATGGTGAGCAGCTTACGAAGTGTCAGTCCACGTTTGATCTCCAACATGTCTCTCAGGGGAATTCCTGGACTGATAGCCCTGATTACTGCTTCAACTATTTCCATCTCTGAGTGCCCTTTTTCACTTCCACATTCGATCTGACGTACCAAACTGAGGTAGGACAGCTTGTCCTTCTGCCCGTGTTGTCCAATTTGTCCACAAATTCTAAACTCTCTCCTCAAGGTCACTTCTTGCAGAGTTCGTGTTGGCTCTGGTCGGGTTTTGAGTGGAGAATCAAACATCTTGACAGGATTGGATCGTGGGGAGATGTCCTCTGACTTTTTCTTTGGCACCAACTCTCTTACTGGCAACATTTCTTCTGTTGAACACCCTTCTTTGCTTAATCTCTGGATGTATGTGACTATATCTTTATAGAAGTGTTCTGAAAACTCCTCTTCTTCACTTTCCTCAATGTCATCAAACACGCCCTCTGCCAGCTTGATAAGCGCCCTTTTGGTTTGGCTTTGAGACTCTCCAGTGTGTAGGCCGGGACATTTCAACCACCTGCAGACGTCCATGAGAAGCTCTCTCTCCAACTGCCACAAAGCTGCACTTACTTCATCAGGCAGATGCTGTGTTGCTTCCATTTTTTTTTTCTTGAAGGTTCGTCTCTTGGGTTGGAAGGTGGTTGGTGATGTTGCTGACGACTCGCTAGCGCCACCTCCTGGCTGGCTCGCCAAAATATGTTATATAGACGAGAATGATGGGCCAAGTCATCTGCTGTGCAACATAATTACATTCTTTATTTTCTCCACTGTAGCCTGTCAAAGCACAATAATACAAGATAAGCAGTGTTTGCAGTGCGTGACCATGTCTTGCGTCATCCTCTACTGACTCGTCTTCCTCGACATAGCTTGAAAACACTTCTAATACCGCTTATGACAATCCTGTAGCTACCGTTGCACAGTTACATTCACATACGGAACAGTTTCTTTTTTAAGAAATCACTATATGCATTTTACTCTGAAACAAACACTTAAATGAACAATATTTAGACCTAAATGTCCTTTAACCCTGTTTTAATTCACTATCTGTTACTATTATACTGTTCTCTTTACTATTAATACCCAAATATATTTTCTATTGTTGACCAAAAAAATACATATTTCCTCTTAATACAAAACACAAAATGTGGACAGTTATGGTGGCCATCACTGGCTAATAAATGAATTCACGCTGATACAAATCAACAGGTGTGCTCTTTAGCACAATCTAGCATAACTACAATTAGCTTAGCTTAGCTCACTCATACAAGTAACACTTGTGTCTCATTACAAGACACGTACTGGTTAACATTGGTTACGGTCACTCTTCACATACATCATACACATTTCTGGACAGTAGTTACAATAACTTCTCTTATTTCAACACACGCGTATGGGGTTCCATTTGTGCCAAAAATACCAACTGCTCATGTCGACTGCTTTTGTGACGTGTCGTCTGTGCACGTCACATGACTTTGGCGCCATCTATTGAACGTTGAACTTGTCGTCATGACGTGTCAATGGGTTTCCGTTAGTGTTAACTGTCGTTGCGATGTGTATATGTAGCGTGTCGTTGTGTTAAGTGTCGTTGTTAAGTGTTGTTGCTACATGCATTTGAACATGTCGGTGTTAAGTGTCGTTGCTCCGTGCATTTCAACGTGTCGTTGTGTTAAGTGTCGTTGCTACGTGCATTTGAAGGTGTCATTGTGTTATTGGTCGTTGTAACGCGCATTTGAACGTGTCGTTGTGTTAAGCGTCGTTGCTATGTGCATTTGAACGTGTCGTTGTGTTATTTGTCGTTGCTACGTGAATTTGAACGTGTCGTTGTGTTAAGCGTCGTTGCTATGTGCATTTGAACGTGTCGTTGTGTTATTTGTCGTTGCTACGTGAATTTGAACGTGTCGTTGTGTTAAGTGTCGTTGCTATGTGCATTTGAACGTGTCGTTGTGTTAAGTGTCGTTGCTATGTGCATTTTAACGTGTCGTTGTGTTAAGCGTCGTTGCTATGTGCATTTTAACGTGTCGTTGTGTTAAGCGTCGTTGCTATGTGCATTTGAACGTGTCGTTGTATTTGCCGTTGCTCCGTGCTTATGTAACGTGTTGTGTGAAGTCTTGACAATGGCGTCCAGAAGTGTCTTTGCTATTTGTTAATACCTTGCGTGCCTGGATCATTATTCTTTGGTACCGCAGCAGGCATCACGGCTTACCCAGTGCATCACTGCGGTAAAATAGCTGCCTTTTCATTTTACCGGTCAAGTCAGCCGAACTTCATTTTTTGTGTTCACCCTTTTCTAGGATTTACGGTAGTGCGCTCGGAGAGACGCTGGCACGGAGAACGACAAAATAAAAGATAGATTTTCAAAAATAAAATTTAATTCAAACGCAATTTAAAAGATGTTAGTTTTTATTATTATTATTATTATTATTATTATTATTATTATTATTATTATTATTATTATTATTATTATTATTATTATTATTATTATTATTATTATTATTAACAGTTTAAAAAATGTTTCACTATAACACAGTGCCAATTCCCATTTCACTGGGAATTGGCACTCTTGTGGGGTGATATTGAGCAATAACATTGATATGTACAATATTAAGTTAATTTAAAATGAAGGGAAGGTTGAAATGGAGAAAAAAAAGAGGTGTGGGTCATCAGCAGACATGCCACTATGAGCCAGTACTAATTTGGGGTTAATAGGTCACATGACCTAGAAGCTATTAAGCAAAAATGCTAATATTTACAGAAAAAAAAAACATTAAAAATAAGTGGAGGTCTAAAATGAAAAAATAAGAGGTGTGCATCATCTATCAGACATGCCATTATGATGTAGCATTGATTTGGGGTCAATAGGTCACCTGGCCTAGGAGTTAGTGAGCTCAAAAGCTAATATTTACAGATATACAGAAAAAAATATTAAAAATAAGTGGTCTAAAATTAAAAGATAAAAGGTGTACATCATCTATCAAACATGCCACTATTAACCAGCACTGATTTGGGGTCAATAGGTCACATGGCCTGGTAGCTATTGAGCTCAAAATCTAATATTTACAGATATACAGAACATCCATCCATCCATCCATTTTCTTGACCGCTTATTCCTCACAAGGGTCGCGGGGGGTGCTGGCGCCTATCTCAGCTGGCTTTGGGCAGTAGGCGGGGGACACCCTGGACTGGTTGCCAGCCAATCGCAGGGCACACAGAGACGAACAACCATCCACACTCACAAGCACACCTAGGGACAATTGGGAGCGCCCAATTAACCTGCCATGCATGTCTTTGGAATGTGGGAGGAGACCGGAGTACCCGGAGAAGATCCACGCGGGCACGGGGAGAACATGCAAACTCCACCCAGGAAGGCCGGGGCCTGGGCTCGAACCAGAGTCCTCAGAACTGGGAGGCGGACGTGCTAACCACTCGATCACCGTGCCGCGATATACAGAACAAAAATAATTAAAAATAAGTGGAGGTCTAAAATGGTCAAATAAAAGCTGTGCATCATCTATCAGACATGCCACTATTAGCCAGCAATGATTTGGAGTCAATAGGTCACATGACCTGGAAGCTATTGAGCTAAGTTGCTAATATATGAGTTGTCAAATGTATTTTATGCATTGAACAGCTTGGCTTATTAAGATTAACTCATTCACTCCCAGCACATTTTTCGCTGTTTTATTGGATTTTGACTGATTTTGCAAGGCCCACAGAATATTGTGTCCTATTGCTATCAAAACATACCTACCAAAACAAAAGATCAGTGTCTTCTTTCATCAGTTAAAAAAAGGTATATATTTCTATCTGTTTCCATTCTGCAGGAATTGCCATTAGAATATAGCAAAGTTTAATCATTATTCACAAATCTGTTTAAAATAGTGGGGAAAAAAGAGAGTTGCAACGTGGTTGATCTCTTATACTCTGCTGCCACGTGCTAGCCGTTTTTTTAATAACTACCATTGCTTGAAGCATTCTCTTCAGTTCAGAAGCTGCATCAAAGCCACCTATATGCGGGGCGGGGCGGGGGGGGGGGTGCTGGGGGGCGGGCGTGCCACCTACACCCGCCGGGTTGGGTGAGGCCCCGCTGGTCGCTCCTCTTACTCACTTCACTAGTTTTGCACTATACACTTTGTAAATATACACATAGGGCACACAACACATTTCTTGGTGGGGTGGGGAAGGGTGGAAACACCGTCTTCACCCTTCAACTCCCCTCCAATTTTAATGCACTTCATGTCCAAGGGGAGGGGTGAGTTGGGGCGGGGAGCCATCAGATGGGATGGACTGCAGTGCCTGGCAGCGCTGTGGTCCCCCCCATCTGTGTCCCTGCCCCACCACTTTGTCCCTCCATTTCCTTTTTTAATGCACTACACATATACATACTCATTTTTTGGGGGGGATGCGGGTGTATCGGAGTAGGGGAAATTTTTTCCCTCTGCTCCGACTCACCTGCTCCCAATTTTAATGCACCACATGCACACACTTGTATATACACTTCGCGGGGGGCTGGGTTCCCGGGGGGGTTGGCGGTCGTCGGGGGGGGGGGGGGGGGGCGGCATGTTTGGGTGGGGTGGAGGTATGGGTGGGTGGGGGGTTGGGTGTTGGGGGTCGGGGTGTGTTCGGGGGTTTGGGGGCCGGGGGTGGTGGGGCCTGGGGGTCGTGGGGGGATGGGGGCTGGGGACCGGTGGGGCGCTGTGGGGGCCCGCTGGGCCTCGTTCTGCGGCCTTGGGCTCGGGGATGTGGGGCGGGGGTGTCCCGGGCGTCTGGGTCGGCTCGCCGACTGGTGTCCGCTCGGGTGGCTTGGGGGTGGCCTTGGTGCTGCCGCGGCCTGGGGATTTCGGGGGGGGCGGTGCTCGCTTTGCTGGACCGCGGTTGACGGCTTCTTTCTTTGGTGGTGGTCCTTATGCATGCCAGATCCGTCGCACCAGCATCTACTGAAACTCAACAGAAGTAGCCTCTCCCTCCCACAGCCCCTTGAATCAGTGGGTGCTGGGTCTGTGGATCTCACTTTTCTTTATCTATCCTTCCCTCCTTCCTCTCTTTAGTTTTTCCTCTGGTCACTTGAGATCTCAATTTATTGGAAGTTTGAGGAATTTAGAGGCTTCCGGGGTTGGCGTAAGACTTTGATTTTGTAATCATGGGGAAGGCAGGAAGTGTTTGGTCGGTGCTGGATTTCACTTTGATTTATCTTTCTTTTCTCTTTATTTTTTTCTGACCTTTTCTCTGGTCTCCTGACCATTTAAACTTCACAACTCTGGCAAGATTCTGAAGTACCTGGTTAAGGCGAAGGGTAATGGGATATTTATAAGGCTTTAGGTGAATTAATGAGTATAAATTTATACGTATTTGCACGCACACGCACGCACGCACGCACGCACGCACGCAAACGCACGCACGCAAACGCACACACGCAAACGCACGCACACACACACAAAAAAAAAAAAAAAAAAAAAAAGAGCAATGATGATAAGACGTTGAATCGGTAAGACTACCGAATGAACAATTCTGAGGTCTTTAAAAAAAATTAAAAAAAAAGCCACCTATATGCTCTAGCATAAAAAACCCCGTATATATACACGTCTTTGGGAGCATGGTAATATTTAAAATAGAACGTATTTATATATTTTTGGGAGCAAATTAGTTAATTAGTGAGGATCTTTTAAGGACTAGATCATTCTAAACCTTTTAAAGACTTAAACTGATACAAGTTATATAGCTTAAATAACTTATATATGGACAGATTTTTGGGAAATATT
The DNA here is from genome assembly GCF_051991245.1 of Festucalex cinctus. Classification (NCBI taxonomy): domain Eukaryota; kingdom Metazoa; phylum Chordata; class Actinopteri; order Syngnathiformes; family Syngnathidae; genus Festucalex; species Festucalex cinctus. Next base: position 19,723,965 of record NC_135428.1, read on the forward strand.
CACACTCACTATTAACGTGAGCAAGCTGTTTTGAATGCACTGTTAAAAGAAGTAGTAACAAATACTGTACTTCAAATAGCTTCCAGGTAGGACTGGACGATTATGGGAAAAACTATACTCACGATTACTGATAAAGATTAATTATTAAAATGATTATTCAATAATTTTATTACATTGATAAATGACACACCTCTTATTTTTTTCATTTTAGACCACTTATTTTGAATGATTTTTTTTTCTGCAAATATGAACAATTTAGCTCAATAGCTTCCAGGCCATGTGACCTATTGACCCCAAATCAGTGCTGGTTAATAGTGGCATGTCTGATAGATGATGTACACCTTTTATCTTATCATTTTAGACCACTTATTTTTAATATCTTTTCTGTATATCTGTAAATATTAGCTTTTGAGCTCACTCACTCCCAGGCCAGGTGACCTATTGACCCCAAATCAATGCTACATCATAATGGCATGTCTGATAGATGATGCACACCTCTTATTTTTTCATTTTAGACCTCCACTTATTTTTAATGTTTTTTTTTTCTGTAAATATTAGCATTTTTGCTTAATAGCTTCTAGGTCATGTGACCTATTAACCCCAAATTAGTACTGGCTCATAGTGGCATGTCTGCTGATGACACACACCCCTTTTTCAACCGTTTCAACCTTCCCTTCATTTTAAATTAACTTAATATTGTACATATCAATGTTATTGCTCAATATCACCTCACGAGTGCCAATTCCCAGGGAAATGGGAATTGGCACTGTGTTATCGTGAAACATTTTTTAAACTGTTAATAATAATAATAATAATAATAATAATAATAATAATAATAATAATAATAATAATAAAAACTAACATCTTTTAAATTGCGTTTGAATTAAATTTTATTTTTGAAAATCTATCTTTTATTTTGTCGTTCTCCGTGCCAGCGTCTCTCCGAGCGCACTACCGTAAATCCTAGAAAAGGGTGAACACAAAAAATGAAGTTCGGCTCACTTGACCGGTAAAATGAAAAGGCGGCTATTTTACCGCAGTGATGCACTGGGTAAGCCGTGATGCCTGCTGCGGTACCAAAGAATAATGATCCAGGCCACGCAAGGTATTAACAAATAGCAAAGACACTTCTGGACGCCATTGTCAAGACTTCACACAACACGTTACATAAGCACGGAGCAACGGCAAATACGACACGTTAAAATGCACATAGCAACGACGCTTAACACAACGACACGTTAAAATGCACATAGCAACGACAAATAACACAATGACACGTTCAAATGCACATAGCAACGACGCTTAACACAACGACACGTTCAAATGCACGTTACAACGACCAATAACACAACGACACCTTCAAATGCACGTAGCAATGACACTTAACACAACGACACGTTCAAATGCACGTAGCAACGACACTTAACACAACAACATGTTCAAATGCACGTAGCAACGACACTTAACACCAACATGTTCAAATGCATGTAGCAACAATACTTAACAACGACACTTAACACAACGACACGCTACATATACACATCGCAACGACAGTTAACGCTAACGGAAACCCATTGACACGTCATGACGACCAGTTCAACGTTCAATAGATGGCACCAAAGTCATGTCACTTGCACAGACGACACGTCACAAAAGCAGTCGACATGAGCAGTTGGTATTTTTGGCACAAATGGAACCCCATATCAAAGCACAATAATACAAGTTAAGCAGTGTTCGCGATACACTGCTGATGCGCATGCTTCTAAGCACCATCTACTGGCGAAAACCTATATTGCACTGACGACAAATAGACACGAAACAGTAGTTGTCTCAGTAGAAAACGACTTTTAAACATAAATGTAAATGCAATTATGGGGGGGTAACTATTTCTGTGTATTCACTTTTACCATAGTGCCACACACGCATCAGGATGGTTATCAGGAGACATGGCAGATATACAATAGAGGTGATGCAGCAATTATCACTGTAATTACCGGTATAAAAGCTCACGTCATGTCCCCAATAACACTACAAAGAGGGAGCGTGTGCACATGTAAAAATACAGGGTCTAAGATTGATGCGACACACGACATGTTATTCTATAGACTTGCAAGCATGTGTTCAAATTTGCCATAAAAGTTCTCTATGCGTTGCAGGATAGAAATCATTGGTGTGCAGCACCACAGAGGCCAGCTGTGTGTTTATTAAAATAATGGTGTGGTCTACTGCATCAAAAGCAGTGCGAAAATCGAGCACAGCCAATACTGTGAATTTATGGCTATCAAAGATCATAAATCATTTAAAAATATTGAGGAGGGCAATCTTGATACTCTGTTGTTCACTCTTTAACCAGCGTGAAACATTTCGATAATATTAGAATTTGCTAAAAAGATTTTTTCTAAGATTTTGTCTTTGAACAAAATGGTATATTTGATACTGATGGTTAATGGTTACAGTCATTCAAATTGAGATTGCTCCTCTTTCAGCAGGAGCCTCAACAGCGCTGCTATAAAACTAGGTTAATTATGTCTTTTGCCCAATCAGCCTTTAATTACATCTATTTTTAAATTCATAACAAGGCATAAATAGGAAGTGCATGACGAGTCTGAAAGTTGATAGCAGTGAATGTGTCATCATTTCAGCATGTGTATGCACTATTAAATGAATAAATAAAATTCTGCACCTGCTAAGAACTTTGGATGCTGCACAGTTGGTGAGTATGTCAACATTGCATTAGGTTTAATGCTAATAGTGCCTGCAACTATTCCTAATTCGACAGCCGTGAATGAACCTTCGGGAAATGAAACATTTTGCATTCATATGAACATTAATTTGGTGTGACATTCTCCTTTGCAAACACAGAATAAAGAGACAGATCTGTGAAATCAGTGGGGGAGACAAATGTGGGAGCAAATCAGCAACATAATCAGTGTCAACATGGCGTACTTTAATGTATTTTTAGCTTTGCAACCAAAGTCGTGACTAAATTCGTATTTCTATTTGAAATGTCCTCATAGATGGCCTCTTTCTGTAGGAACTATTCCATTTTGCTTGGACAACTCTGTCATCCCATAAGGCAAATAAGCATCTTGGTGGTCCTGGCTGCAGGGAATTGCCTCTTCCTCCGGATGCAGGGTGATTTGTGGTTTTGCAGTCAGCAGACACAGCTTAAATGATTGCATTCTATACCCACACACAACCAGGTAAATTTACTAAACTAGAAATTCTATTACATACTGTAAATGATCATCAATTATTGCCTTATTCTACAAATAAAAAAAAATACTGTAAGACGATTAAAAATGTTTTAATCATAATTAATAAAATTACTTTAATAGTTAACTCACAATTAATCACACATCTTATATCTGTTCTAAATCTTTTCATACAGTTTTCATACTATTTAAAAAGTTTCACACAGTGATTTCATAATAATTCATAAAATTGAGTTAAAATAAAAAAATGTACTGTAAAAAAAATGAGTGTGATTTTGATTTGTGTTGAGGTAATTTTCTAGGGCTGGGAATCTTTGATGGTCTCTCGATTCGATTACGATTTTTGGGTCTACGATTCGATTCAGAATCGATTTTCGATTCAAAATTATTTGATTGACAAATGATTTCTGCTTCAATTTACAGATATGCACAACATTGTCATGATCTACTCCAGTCTGTTTTGCAAGACAAAATGAAAAATAGAAACATGAAAGTGTCTTTTTTTTTGTTTAAACATTTATTAATTTTGTATTGTAAGTGTCTTTTTCCACAAAAACAGCATGTGGGCTACAACTGCCTTTTCCCATTCTTCTTCATTTCTAATTTAAATAAAATCGATTTTTGGATATTAATATCGATTCGATTAATAAATGAGAATCTCGATTCTTTGGCACACCCCTATCATTTTCCATGTGGAAGAAATTGACATCCAGACAGACAGAAATTGAATCCATCCATTTTCTTGACCGCTTATTCCTCACAAGGGTCGCGGGGGGTGCTGGCGCCTATCTCAGCTGGCTCTGGGCAGTAGGCGGGGGACACCCTGGACTGGTTGCCAGCCAATCGCAGTCAATACATTTTTCTTTTGGTAAATGGCACGACGACTTCATTTACATAGTGCTTTTCCACCTTACAAGGCCCTCAAAGCACTTTACATTTTGACTACACATTGACCTATTAATGACAGCATCAGGAGGAACTGAGTGTTCATTATCTTGATCAAAGATACTTAGACATGGTCACAATGGCATGGGATTGAACCCACTATCTCTGGGTTGGGAGACAACCACCATACCACTGAGCCACGCCGCCTCACATTGAGAGCTCTCTAATCTTTAACATGAAACATTAAGTAACTTATGTGTAATACCTGCGATGGACTGGCAACCAGTTCAGGGTGTACTCCGCCTGCCAACAGTTTGCATGTCTTTCTGTGCATGGTCATTTGACTTCACTTTTTTATGTTTCGAGCACGATTAGGATAGTTGATATGCAGAAATGTTAAGCATCCAGTCGCTACAAGGCTAACATCCATTGTAACCTGTGATGCTGACATGTGCTACATTAATGTTATTAGAAATTCAGACTACAAATGGTGATAGTTGTGATTGTCTTAGTTTTGTAACATATTACGATCAACACTCAAATTCATCCAAACCAATCCAGACAGGATAATAATGCCAAAAAAATATCAGCAGCATGGTCACTCTTCTAAGTGGTTGCTTTTTGCCAATTTGAGTTAATCAGAGAATCAGTGTTATTACCAGGTCTTTATTCATAAAAGGCTTCCACATGCAAATTGCTGTCGTTTTATGATTATCCTTGATTATCCTAACATCAGAATTCATTCATCCAAGAGGACTGATGGGAGATTTCCTCACCGTGTTAAAATGCCAGTTGGCCCATCTGGTGTTTGGTAAGCTGCGCATCCATGTTGTGGTTGCAGTCACAAATTTGCAATATGTGTTCGATTACTGTGGGAACAATTAGAAGTGGGTAACTGGAGATGTATGCTTGTGTGAGAGGAATGACAAATGGCTTGCCTGGGGAGAGAATGCAGCAGAAGGCTTTACTCATATGCAGTCTGGTGGCACACATGCCTTGGTTCGTTGTAATGAGGACACCACTGTGCCACAGTTCACATTGTTTACAGTGCCTGGTGCCCATCAAGGTCATACATACACTCCCCTGCAAAAGTCTCAGAACTCTGAGTTCAAATACATCATGTTTGCTATAGACTGAAAAGCTGAATACCAGACAAGGGATCGTCAGTTCAATTTGTTTTCCCCAGATTTTTTACATCTGGGTCTGATAGGTGTATTCACAGTGCTGAGAGGTAAATTTACAGTGCTTTATGATTTTGCTGAGTTTCAGACTTGGGTTTTGCCAACATCAAAAGCACATTTATGAGTGGGAAAACAAGCAATTGTGAAACTTAACAGGAAAAAAAAAAAGCATCAGAGCTATTCCAAAAGCATTGGGCATGGCAAGTACAACTATTTGGAATGTTTTAAATAAAGAAACAACAGGTAGAATCAAGCAAAACAGCAGAATTTCAACATTGTGAGAGACGCAAAGGGCCCCTAAAAATTGTCAGTGAAATCAGCAATAACCTGAATAAATATAACACAGTCTACTTAGTACAACACCCTAGATACTGCCCACTCATTAGCAAGAAGAGTAGGAAGACTGAGCTGGTGAAACATGGTCTATGAACATGGAATATTTTAATTTAAATTTGGCAACTTAATTCTGCCTTGATTCTGCCTGCTAACAAGAGCCACCACATCGTTATAACTTATATTGCTGCTTCTGTATTTGGTATTTTATAACGGATTTTATATATATATATATATATATATATATATATATATATATATATATATATATATATATATATATATATATATATATATATATATATATATATATATATATATATATATATATATATATATATATTAAGGGTGTCACGATTTCGATTTTTTATCGAAATCGATCGAAATTACGTCACGATTTCGAGCATCGAAATAGAAGAGAGGACACACGATTCGATGCCCCCCCCGCGCCCGCCGCCACCGCCGCCACCGCCGCCACCGCCACCTCCCAGGAAAGCAAATGAGACGCAGCCATTCAGCTACTAGCTAACGGCACTTGTTAGCTGACTTCTCCTGCAGTCATGATGGCAAGCGCGGACAGACACAGCAATGGTGCTTCAAGCCGCTCCCGCTTCTCTCGTCACCAGTTTGGAAACATTTTGCGTTCCCGGTGAGTTATGTCGACAACGTTCACGTTGTCGATAAAAAGACCACAGTTGCAAGATATGCTATGTGCGCGTACTGTACTCGGCCACGGTGTTACGCCCGGCTCGTCAAGGGGAAGGGAAGTAACACAATAACAGAAAATATAGAGTAGATAAACACGGGTCGACTTTAACATCTGAGTAGTTTTAATTGAAATTTCAGGCAGGGGTTTGACAAGGGAGTGAAAGTGGAAGGTGAACAAATAATAACCGCATTTGACAGAACTGACAGAACGGAGGAGAAACAACAATAACCAATAGGGGTATAATACACGGATACACAATAGCGTCGCGCTGGCACAGTCGTCCAATCGGAGTGTCGCGCTGGCACAGTCGTCCAATCGGAGTGTCGCGCTGGCACAGTCCTCCAATCAGAGTGTCGCGCTGGCGCATTCAAACTGAAGTACCATTATACGGGCACCAGCCGACACAAACACACACATACATACTAGGGGAGCCGCCAGCCGTAACAACGGGAAACACGACAAACATGACGGGACATTTACGCAGGCATCACAAAGATTTAGATTTATCAAATTCAACTAGAAGTGGGAAAACAACGGTCCAACCAACTATTTCATCCTCATTTACAGTGAAACTTCCACACACTTCAGCTCGCGCGAAACGCCAGATCCATAGGTCTATTTATAGCAGCAGACCTGCAGCCTTGGAAAACGCTGGATTCAAACATTTAATTAGTGTACTTGAACCACGCTACAGTATGCCCAGCAACTGTAAATGTTGGGATATAGTTTGTTCAGGCTGTATTTGTTCCATGACTTTGGATACAATATATTTTTTGTTGTTGTTGCACATTGCACATTATTTTAAGAGGAACGCACAGCACACTGTTGTAACCAAAAACAGTCAATAGATGGCAGGCACCCACTGTGACTTTTTGTTTTTGTTTTTTTATTTTTTATTTTACACTTCAGTAAGAACAAGACGGTTAACTTTATATTGTAAATAAATTCTTTGAATTTGATCATTCCTGCCTAATGTCAATTATCATATATTACATAAATTTACACAAAAATAATATGGAAATTGCATCACCTATATGTAGCCGATCTTTTGAAATAAGATTTACTGTACAATGAATAGAACCAATGATCATAGACTAGCCTTAGCCTACAGAAGCATATGCCTCTGTGTTATAAAGTGGGGGAGCGGAAAAAAAAAAAAAAAAAAAAAAAAAAATCGAAAAAAAAATCGAATCGTGACCCCAAAATCGAAATTTAAATCGAATCGTGGAGTTGGCGAATCGTGACACCCCTAATATATATATATATATATATATATATATATATATATATATATATAGTCAGGAACCGATCGAGCACGCCACATCAAATGACATCCTCAAGATTCCCTTCTAATGGGCGCTAAATATGAATACTTGATGTTACTGCATGTTTGTTAGTTAACTTTCTTGATGCTGTCCTCCGTTGCCGGGCGAGGGTGGCTATACCCCTCTGTTGTCTGCTCGGTGGCGGTTGCGTCTTGGCCGTTCCCTGGGCCCCCTGTGGGGTGCCGTGTTGGGGTGCTCTCCCTGGTGTTTGGGGCGGTGCCGTCCCGGCGCGGCCCGTTGCTCCATGCCCGGCGACGCGGTTCGGGGCGGGTGGGCCTCCGGTGTGCCCCGTAGTTCCCTGTCCCCTCCCCCTTCTTCGCCTCTCAGTCATCACCCCCCCCCCCCCCCGCCCTCACCCCCGCCCGTCCTCCTCTACCTCCCAGTCCCTTTTCCCCCATCGCCCTCCCTCCTCCTTCCCTCCCCCTCCTGCCCTGCCGCCGCCCTTTCCCCTTCTTGTCGTCTCCTCCCCTCCCCCCCTTCCCTGTCCGTTTCCTACCCACTCCCCTGGGCTCCCTCCCCGGCCCGGGTTTAGGGCTCCGGGGGCCAGGCGGGGCGAGGTGGAAGGAGTTTGTGGCCTGCCCCGCTCCGGTAGACCTCCTGGCACCCCGGGCGGGCTCCGTTGGCCAAAGGGCTGTCCGGTAGGGCTGTCGGGGTGCTGGTGGGGGGTGGGGGGGTAGGGTGATTGTGGAGGGGTGGGGGGGGGGGGGGGGGATGCTGGGGGCGGGTGCACCTCCTGCACACGCCTGGTCGCTCCTCTTACTCACTTCACTAGTTTTGCACTATACACCTTGTAAATATATACATAGGGCACACAACATATTTATTGGTGGGGTGGGGAAGGATGGAAACACCGTCCTCACCCTTCAACTCCCCTCCAATTTTAATGCTCACATCCAGAGGGATGGGTGAGTTGGGGTGGGGAGCCATCAGTTGGGGCAGACTGCAGTCCCTGGCAGAGCCGTGGTCCACCATCTGTGTCCCCACCCACCATTTTGTCCCTCTTTATTTTTTAATGCACCACACACATACACATTCATTATTTTGGGATGCGGGTGGATCGGAGTAGGGGAAATCTTTTCCCTCTGCTCCGTCCCACATGCACACATTTAATTCACTGGGTGGGGCCACATTCACGGTGTAAGGGTAGAGTTCGCCAGTCTGCAAGCTGGCGAATGCAGTAACAGGGTTAGGTCTCACTAGAACGCTGGCGTGACGACCGAGGCCTCTTCCCACTGGGTTTGGTGTTCAGGTGTACCGCCCCTCCCTTGGTGCTTTCCTGTGATTACAAGAAATAGAAAGTTGGCAAAAGAAATGAGAAGAAATAAGCTAGAAGCTACAAACCTAGTCAGTATAGCTTGTCAACCTCTGACTAAACCAGCGTCTCCGATTACCACTGTGAGACTAGCGCTACTAAATACAAGATCACTAGTTAACAAATCATTGTTGATTCATGACATTATTATGACATAATCTTGACTTATTTCTCCTCAGTGAAACATGGCTAACAGAAGGTTCCTGCAACACTGTTCTGAATGAGGCAACACCAACAAATTTTAGTTTCATGAACAAATGTCGTAATGGCAAAAAAGGCGGTGGACTTGCTGCCATTTTTAAATCTCTTTCAGTGTAAAGAAATTTTATTGGGAGGCTTCAATTCTTTTGAATATCTTAGTCTTTTGGTAAAAGGTGAACCAAACATCGTCATTGTCATGATTTAGAAACCTCCAAAACAAAAAGGCAGATTCATGGAGGAATTTGAAGAAATGCTGTCAGTAATTTGTACCTACTATGACTATCTGGTCTTAACTGGAGACTTTAACATTCATGTTGACAACAACTTGGATAAAAATACCAAAGAATTTTGTAATATACTTGATACTTTTGGTCTCTCACAACATGTAAAAGGTCCAACACACAATCAAGGTCACATTCTTGATCTCGTCATCTATAAAGGTGTTGACATTTTATCTGTTGAGGTGAAAGATCTGACTATTTCAGATCATTCCTGTGTGTTTTTTGAATTACAAACAATCCCAGAAGTTCAAACAACTACTGTCTCGATTAAAAAAAAGGTACATAAATGAGAATACAAGCAACATGTTTATGGAATTAATGGCTGCATCACCAACTGTAAATGCAGAGACCGTTGATGAACTTCTGGATGAATTCACCTCAAAAATCTCGAATGTTTTGGATGCTGTTGCTCCTATTAAAACTAAGACCATTTCATCCCGAACTAAAACACCTTGGAGGTGTGCTACCAACATAATGACTTTGAAATCTAAATGCAGAAAAGCAGAGCGAAAGTGGAGAAAAACTAAACTCCAAGTTCATTTTGACCTGTACAGACAATGTCTGTCATTTTAACCAAGAGTTAGTAATAGCTAGACAACAACACTTTTTTGAAATTATTAGTAGGAACCTCAATAATACACGCACTCTATTTGCCGTGGTTGACAAACTCACAAATGCCCCAAATCAAACAGCGCCAGAACTCCTCTCAACAGATAAATGCAATGAATTTGCCTGCTACTTTAGTGAAAAAGTACAAGCCATCAGGTGAAACATTGTTACAAACCAGCAAAATAACAAAATGATGCAGCACTTAAAATCACCTTGGAATAATTTAATTACCATGACAGAATTTGACTCAGTGGATCAAAATACTGCAGAAAACTTGGTTCAGGAATTGAAACCTTCCACGAGCTGTCTTGACTCAATACCATCTGGCCTTTTCAAAACCATTGTGAAATCTGTTCAGATCGATTTACAACAAATAATTAATTGCTCACTTCAATCAGGTGAGCTTCCTAAATCTCTGAAAGTAGCCGTCGTTAAGGCCATTCTAAAAAAGAGAACACTGGATGTCTCCCTGCTAGCAAATTTGGACCAATCGCAAACCTTCCCTTCGTGACCAAAATAGTTGAAAAAGTGGTTTTTAATCAACTCAGCAATTTCTTGAGCTTAAACGGACTTTTGGATAAATTCCAGTCAGGTTTCCGACCTCATCACAGTACAGAAACAGCTCTGATTAGAGTACTGAACGATATAAGATTGAGCACTGATGCAGGGAAGGTATCGGTGCTCGTCTTGTTGGACCTCAGTGCAGCATTTGACACGATTGATCATAATATACTGTTAGACAGGCTGGAAACTTGGGTGGGATTAAATGGAACAGTCCTTAAATGGTTCAGGTCCTATTTGGAGGAAAGGAGTTACTTTGTGACTATTGGAAATTTTGAATCTGATCGAAAGGCCATGACATGTGGGTTTCCTCAAGGGTCAGTCCTTGGGCCCCTGTTGTTCAGTCTGTATATGTGGTTATGTGTTGTCTTTCCTTGTGTAAAGCACATTGAGTTGCCTTGTGTATGAAATGTGCTATACAAATAAACTTGCCTTGCCTTGCCTTGCCTTGCCTTGCCTATTCTGCTTCCCTCCACGCTGTTCCGCCGTTCCACGTGGCTGGAGGTGGGGTGGGCACGTCTTCCCTCTCTGCGCTGCAGCCCGGACCCCCCGGCGCCGATTCCCGTGCCTGCGTGGGTCTTCTCCGGGTCCTCTGGTCTCCTCCCACATTCCAAAGACATCAATGGCAGGTTAATTGGGCGCTCCTTGGCCTGTAATCTGGAAGGAAAGGCATTAAGGAGACTTGGTGGTAGATAAGGTGCAGAAGTGGATCCAGAGAAGGAGGTTAGATAAGAAGAAGTGTGACACTGAGAGGACTGAAGAAAGTAGACAGGAGTACAGAGAAATGCACAAGGTGAAATGGCTTGGGATCCCATCGGATAAGTGGTGGATGGATGGATGGATGGATGGATGGATGGATGGATGGATGGATGGACGGACAGCTGTGCTTCTCAGGGCTATAAGCAACAAAAGAAGGAAAGAGAGAAGTAAGCAAAGAAAGATTTCGAAATACAATTTAGGCTTGAGGCAGACTGCTTTTTTTATATGTTGTTCTTAGTGCTGGAAGTAAATCTGAGAATTCAATACATCTCAAGTCATTTCTATTATTCAAAAGACAAGGAACAATGAAAACAAGAGGCAATGTGTGCGTTCGCGTGTGCGTCTGTGTGTGTTGCAAAGTTCTGTTTCTTTCTATCAACCTTGCGAAGTGGAAAGCTTGATGCATTTGGTGCATAATTTAGCTGTGTTGTATCTGTCTATGCTCTGGGGGATGTAACATCATTGTTCCATGGAAATAGCTGAACTGCATAAAGTACATGTGCAGCTATGTTACTCACAGGGTAGATGTCTCATAGTGTACCTGTTCATTCAACTACACTCAAAATAGAGCTCGGCCGTGCTTACACCATTCTGTCTGTCATATGCTGGAACTAATCTAAAAATATGGTTCGATATAGAGCAAAGGAAATGGAGCAGTCACATATTGAATATAGTGAAATCTGTGACCCGAAAGTGACCCGAAAGACCCTATTTTTGTTGACATGCGCTGGGCATAAAAGGTTAAAGTTAAATGGGCGCATCTTCATTTTTGTGCTGGGGCAAGTTGAATCTTACATGTTTGGGACCACATTGCGGATTCTCGTAGTATTTGTGAACAAATACGGCGAGAATTCAGCTTGCTGGAACGGTTAGGTGGGAGCACTATGTATAACAAGTGGACGGTATGTGTTGCTTTGAAGACCCCCTTTTTCTTTTATCGCTCAATTCCTTAGACCCCAATATTAGATTTGGCAAAGCATTACAAACATTACAAACATTTCTATATTGGACACCTCAATACATTTGCCCAACCCAAACTGCAAACTCGCCAATTACCGTCCTCACGCACACATGTAGGCCTACATAAAATGACAGTTTGATCTTTTGTTGATTTACATGTACATGTTCTTAATTATTATGTACATGTCGGACGCACAAGTATTGGGACACGTTGCAAACGGGAACCAGAATTAAAGTTGATGTGCAAAAACACAGAAGTGTCTTCCGTGGCATATACCCCATTCAGATCAGTGGTACTTCTTCTTTGCTTATTATTCTTCTACACTTGTCGTTAACTCCCTTTGGCAGCGCTATAGCGCCACTCCAGACTTGGCATATATATTACAGCCATTAAACGTCCAAGACGTCTTCTTTTGGACACTCTCATCTCATCTCATGTCTTGAGATGGTTCTGTCTGTACAAGATTTGTTTGAGGAACGACGCCGGCTTTGTTTCCGTGTAAACAGGGCCTAAATAGGAGCAAACAAATGAGACAATGAAAAACGCCTGCACGTGACACAAGAGGCGGAGGGTGTTGATTGGATGACACAAAGGAACCGAGATGATGAGCACAATGACAACAAAGAGACATGACAACTAAGACCAAACCAAAACACAAATCATGACAAAACACAAAACAACAAAACTAACCAGACCCAAATCAGAACAATTTATTCAGTATTAGTGTTGTTCCGATACCGATACTGGTATCGGCAGAGGTGCCGATACTGCATTAAAACAGTGGTATTGGTATCGGTGACTACCCACAGGTAACATGCCGATACCATTAATTCCAACGCTAATATAGGATTTTGGATGCAGCATCTTGTGTCTTGCTGGTGCACGACATTCACTGGTATGTGACATGTTCACTGCATGCCGATGTAAGATATCCTATTGGCCCTTGAATGCTCTGAATCAATGACAGGATAGCTTTTTCATGTTGAGGAAAAAAAGATTAAGGATCGGTATGGTATCGGTATAGTCCGATACTGCAAAGCTGGGTATCGGTATCGGGAGCCAAAAAAACGGTATCAGAACAACACTATTAAGTATTATTAAGTGCTTTCTCTGTTTTAATTCAGACCAACTTATTAAAATAAGTTATCGATTGATTATCATGTGTTCATGGAACAAACTCATTTTTTTTATGCATAGAAAGCCCTTGATTTTAATCTGTACCGACGAACGGCATGAATCATTTTTTAGTCAATTTTCCTCCAAGTCAAGCACGGCGTGTCCGCCTTGATTTTTATGCAAATGATCAATGCCACTACGATCGGCCAGGAGCTGGCTAGATTCTATCCCATAACGGCACACAATGGCGCATACGTACAAGAAAGGAAACTTCGCCCATGCGCACAGTTAGATTGTACTTTTCGCTAGACTTGCGCTGGGAATGAAAACCACACAACGGTACCAGTGATGTCAAAGGGGATACTGTTAATGTCTTTAAGATTGAGGAAATTGAAATAGATATTACAGCATGGAATTGCATTACACACATCTCTGTACTGTCTGTTGCTCAGCAAAATAATTGCCAAAAAAAAATAAAAAATGGGTGGACACCAAAGCGTAAACTGCATCCAATCTTTTCGTATGTCTATTTTTGAGATATGACCCAAAATTAGCATCTAGGAAAGGTTGCCAATGTTGACGCAGAAAAATATCTGGCTTGGTCTCTAATTCAAATGAATCACATGCTCGATATGTTGGTACATACATCAAAACACGGCAAACTCAACAACAAGTGAACAGTTGTAATAAAAGAAGAATAGAATTTACCATGATAAGTGAACCATGTGTATCTATCCTCCCTCCCTCCACATCACTACATTTGACGCACATCATTAGAGATATGGGTGAGTAAGTACACATATTTTTTTACACTATACTATTGTTTGCATTATTTACCCGACAGACATATATACAAATACATTACATTTATCTTTCTCAAGTTAGAAATGTTACAATGTTACTAAAACATTGCATGTACAGCTACTGGTAATATATTTTTATGACAAAGATATGTATTTGAGTGGTTAGCACGTCCGCCTCCCAGTTCTGAGGACTCCGGTTCGAGTCCAGGCTCCGGCCTTCCTGGGTGGAGTTTGCATGTTCTTCCCGTGCCTGCGTGGGTCTTCTCCGGGTACTCCGGTCTCCTCCCACATTCCAAAGACATGCATGGCAGGTTAATTGGGCGCTCCGAATTGTCCCTAGGTGTGCTTGTGAGTGTGGATGGTTGTTTATCTATGTGCCCTGCAATTAGCTGGCAACCAGTTCAGGGTTTGCCCCGCCTACTGCCCAAAGCTAGCTAAGATAGGGTCCAGCAACTCCGGCGACCCTTGTGAAGAGTAAGCGGTCAAGAAAATGGATGGATGGATGAATGGATGGATGGATGGATGGATGGATGGATGGATGGATGGATGGATGGATGGATGGATAGATATGTATTTGTGTTTTGGATGTCTCGAGCTTGTGAAAATAACATGCTAGGTGTGCGTGCTTAGAAACATAGGCAACGTATGTCGTGTACAGTTTTGGTATGATTGAAAATCAATTAGTGATTCCCAGCCAGCGTCCCCTGGCACAGTAATGTACTGTGAGAGATCATCAATGGTGGCGTGGGAAATTTTCTTCTCTTCCATTTGATGGCAGGGAGTACAATAAACCTGTTGCCTTTCATATAACAGAATAAGTCATGGCTTCCTGTGATTATATTAGCTTTGCGTTTAATAAAACAGCCCCTGATTTTACACTGAGGGAGTCTTTTTTTTTTTTTTTTTTGTAAACTATGACGAGATCATCATTTTTTTTTTCAGTGTTGGACTGGTGTGAGATTTTTCTAATATAAAATGGGTGCCATGGCTCACTTAAGGTGGTGTAAAGGTGTAAAATCAGTAAACAAATATATAGCCTCAGTTTACAATAACGGGTGATTAAACACTGGAC
Source organism: Festucalex cinctus (assembly GCF_051991245.1). NCBI lineage: Eukaryota > Metazoa > Chordata > Actinopteri > Syngnathiformes > Syngnathidae > Festucalex > Festucalex cinctus. Next base: position 19,739,288 of record NC_135428.1, read on the forward strand.
TTTCTCAAAAGAACATGAGACAATTTCAGCTCATTCAGAACACTGCAGCTCGAGTTCTGACAAAAAACAAAGAGATCAGAACATATTACTCCAGTACTTAAGGATTTACACTGGCTCCCAGTCAGCTGTAGAATCGATTTTAAAGTTCTGCTACTCGTCTATAAATCACTAAATGGTTTTTATTATGGTTTTATTATGGTTTCCAGCAGGGCTCTGAGATCTACAGACTTGGGCCAACTAGTGGAACCCAGAGTTCGAAGCAAACATGGTGAAGCTGCATTTTAGCTATTATGCTGCACACTGATGGAATAGGCTACCAACAGAAGTGAAGTCAGCACCGAGTGTAAATGCTTTTAAATCCAGGTTAAAAACTTTGCTCATACCTTTAATTAGGGACTTTTAAACAGCTTTAATTAAGTTGTTTTTTTTCCTCCTTTTTAATTTTTATTTTTATTATTATTTTAAACTTCCTTATTCTACATGTTTTAAAGTTTGTTGAATAACGTTTTAAGATTGTTATTGTATGTTCTTTTTAGTAAATTTTGTAACCTATTTTGATTTATTTTTCTTCCTCTGAATGTTAACTACTGTTTGTTGTAAAGCACATTGAGTTGCCTTGTGTATGAAATGTGCTCTACAAATAAACTTGCCTTGCCTTGCCTAAACACATCATATTTTCTGACAAATCCCCAAATCAAATTAACACACATTTAACAAACTAAAACTTACTTCTTTCATCAACCGAGATTTCAAAAGTCATACTACAATACACAATGTCCACAGTAAAAAATGAAAACAATCCCAACTGCTTAAATAATGATTTAAAAAAACAAAAAATTGTAATATAGTGCACCTAATATCGTACCTGATTATGACTTATCCCAAAGACAAGTTTATGTGTTTTTTAATGTGACAGTAAAAACACTTTTTTTGTATGAACTACATAAGTACTCCTAATCTCACGAGGGTTATATCAAATTATATGTCCAAATCATCAGTATTCTAGACTAGGGATGTAACGATATCCAAATATCACGATACGATATTATCACGATGTGACGCTCACGATACGATAATTACCACAATATTGTGGGGAGGTTGGCGATATTTACAAAATATCACAATGTTGTAAAAAAATGAGCTCATACTAAAAAAAAGCACAACATTGTGCTTTTGTACATAACAGCAATACATATAAACTACCTCCGGTTTCTAATAACACTTAATATTGAGGCACTTACTCACCTAATGCAAGCACACATTCAGTTCCACCATTGACTCGCTTCACAAGCATACTGCGATCCCCTTCATGTGACAATTAGTGATTTTAAACATAGAAGGGCTAAAACATCTCTAATGAAAATTAAACTGCACTAAAAAATATAGCCGCCAGATGGTGCTAGAACTGCACAAATGGAAATCAACCTGACTTTTTTTTTTTTTTTAACAGATGTGTGGCTTTCAAATAGTGATAGACCGATATGGTTTTTTCAAGGCCGATACCGATACAGATTATTTGTAGTCAAGTCGGCCGATAACCGATATTTCAAGCCGATATTCATTTGCAGTAAAATGGGGAGGGGGGGGAATTCTTTCAAACTATATATAATTTCTCACTGAGTAACAAATTCGTGTGAATGTAGCTCATTTGGGGTTTTTGTTAGGGTTCGTAAAAACGTTTCAAAAAGATTTTTGCGGTGAAAAATTGTGTGAATATGTTCCAAATGTGTTTACGACAAATAAAAACTGACTGCGAACATCTTACAAATCCTGATGAAAACTCCAAATTCGCTACGTTCGCAAGTATCCCCTGCTCAGTGAGCTTTATCGGCCTTCAGATTCAAAACATGGCCGATGCCGATATTTGTCAAAATGCCAAATATCGGCGCCGATAATCGGCCGGGGCCGATTATCGGTCTATCCCTACTTTCAAATATCGTGAACATGACGGTGACGATATTGTAGCAGTTTTAATATCACAATATCACGATATTGCCATTATTGTTACATTCCTATTCAGTATGATTTGAATGTTTTGAATGTGGTCTTCATTAATTTTGCTGTGTGACTGTCTGATGTCTTGCTATAAAACTGTGTATTCACTGCATGTACACGTTCATGTTGAGAATTACTGTATAATTGGTCCAGCTGATAGCAATGATGCCTGCAGCATCTGCATTCAACTCTCTGACCTTTAACTGACTTCCATTTGCACGACAACTGCCTTAGGGTGTTCAGTCTTCACGCCATTATATGATACAATCCAATAAAACATATTCTCTATACAAGTAAACGATTGGCACATTGTTAACATGGGAGGGAAAACGATGACATATTTTATCATGCACTACATAAATAAATTTGTTAGTTAGTTGCAGTAGGGCTGCTCGATTATAGAAAAAATAATAATCACAATTATTTTGGTAATAATTGAAATCATGATTACTATTTTTGGTACTAAACAAGAAACTGTTTAAACATTTAAAAATATGACAAATAAAAATATTTGAAGCGATATAATTATGTAAGTTCCTTTTGGACCAGAGAAGATTTATTCAATTTGTTATTTTAATTCAGCGATTCCATGTCCATTCTTTGGATACTTTGAATTTTAAAAAAGCATCTGGGAAAGAACAATTGGGAGCTTCAATATCCTCAGGACTGTTAATACATTAAAAAATAAAATAAAATAAAAAATCTGACCATGCTGATTTTTGTGAAATGTAGCAGTTCAAAATGAAATTAAAAAGATTATTAACGTTCACTGAATCCAATGTTTGGCACATAGACTCCCATTATAATTGCTAATTTTTGATGCACTGTAAACGGCATGTGTTATAATGCATTTCCCGTGATTTCCGCTTCAATACGTTCAGTTGTAGGTCAATAGACTGGGGAAATCAAAAATTTGGGTTTGAATGTGTTTTCACCCATTAACCACTGAGTTATTTTAAAATTTAAAAAAAGGTTAAAATATTGCAAATATATAAATTTAAACAACTCAAAATTAGTATTAATAATAATATTTTTGTTTACGATTATGCCGACTTTGTAATTATGGAGTGTAATAATTGAAATTGTAATTGAATTTTGATTAATTGCACAGCCCTAAGTTGTAGTTTGCTCGCAGGTAGATGCCAGCCTGCTTTGTTCCTGGTGAAGGATTATCTTGGCATGACAATAATAACAGACAAGGCTGGAATTTTAGGTCCATTGGGATGTCATCGCCTATTGCCATCTGGCTTGTTGATCCATGTATAAAAGACTTCCCATACATCAAAAATTCAAAATAAAATAGGAATATTAAAAAAAAAAATCCCATCAACAGTACAGTACATATACTCCCTGCATATAATTAAATCAGATCACAAACTAAACTTCTGCGATTGGCTGGCAACCAGTCCAGGGTGTCCCCCGCCTACTGCCCAGAGCCAGCTGAGATAGGCGCCAGCACCCCCGCGACCCTTGTGAGGAATAAGCGGTCAAGAAAATGGATCTTTCATTGTCAGTACAGATGGAATGACATTTTAATTAAAAAATATATTTTAAGCGCATCTGAAAAAAGCTCAGCTGAGAAAACTGCACACATTCATCATGAGCACAGACACATTTTAACTTACATATAGTGTAGTACATTTAGTCTAAAGCCATTGTGCAAATTGTCAACAACAATACTTGAGCAACAGCAGCAAACAGATGAAATAGATTAAAGCTTACCAAAGAATAATCACATTCTTATTGACTCTGCCCTGAAATCCTTTATAATAATTTTACGCACATACGCACACACACACTTGGACATAAGCATTTTCAATTGTACAACTCTAGCCGACGGCCCATGGGAGCAAAGTACATGAAAGCCCTTTGGTCTAGTTCTATTTCCCTTCGACACGAAGAACAAACTATTTGTGTGCTAACGCATAAGAGTTATCGAGGCAGATTCTGTCTCAAAGGCAAAACTCTTTTAACATCCTTAGTGTCCAAATATAATGCTACACTATAATATTAAACAACACTGGGGTGGCAAAAAAAAAAAAAAAAAAAATCACTTTTTTGATTACTTGAAGGATTTACAATACAGTGCAAAATGTGTGAGCCTGTGAGAGATGACTTCAGTTCAGAATAATTTGACTAGATGCTGAGTAAAGCATCTGTCATGATGCCCAAATCAATCTATTATCTCATTTCCTGTTTATATATTCTAACTGTCCAATAAATTGTGTCCAAAAGGAAACACAATGCAGGAGAATGTCACTATAATGCTTGTAATGCTATTTATAAGCATGCTAATGCTTCACAAATATAATAATCTTCAGAGAACATTTAAATGTATTCCACTGGTCCTGCAAGTATAGAAAATTTGGGCTAAAAAAAAATAATCTAATTAACAAGTAAATAAATCATGAAACATATCCACAAACCATAAAATAAAGCATAAAATAATACATTACACATATTAAGTTTTATTTTTAGTATATAAAATTGATTTTATTTGTAAACATTAGCTTTTTTGAAGCAATAAATACATCACGAAATAACTTTTTCTTCACTTACAGCTAATTTATGTTTTTAAGTTATCCATACCCAAAAACTAGTATACCGTAGTTCAATTTAATACAAAATTAATAGTACAAATTACTCATAAAAACATAGAAAGTTACGCCAACTTCAAAAAGTTAAGTTAGTAGTAGTCGTTTTTTTTTTTAATAAAACTTTCAGTATTGTGTACTTAATAATAGGGATGTAACGATATCACGATATGATATTACCACGAAATGAAGATCACGATACGATAATTATCATGATATTGTGGGGAGGTTGACGATATATAAAAAAAAGGTCACGATATTGTAAAAGAAAATGAGCTCATACTAAAAAAAGCACAATATTGGGCTTTTGTACATAACAGCAATGCATATAAACGATCTTCAATCTCTAATAACACAATATTGAGGCACTTACTCTCTAATGCAAGCCCACATTGAGTTCCTCCACGTATTGACTCGTTTCACAAGCATATTACAATCCTCTTCATCTGACAATTAGTCTATTTTCAACAGAGAAGGGCCAAACATCCCTAATGAAAATTAAATTGCACTACAAAACTAGTCACCAGAGGGTTCTAGAACTGCACAAATGGAAATCAACCTGACTTTTTTTCTTATAAGATGTGTAGCTTTTAAATATCGTGAACATGACGACGACGATATTGTGGCAGTTTTAATATCACAATATCACCATATTGCCGGTATCGTTACATCCCTACTTAATATATTTGATTATTTTGAATTTTCGAGTTTACAGTCAGAGCAGAAGATGGCCTCTGAGCAAGAATTGAAGATAACACATTTTGGGAAATTATGAGTAATATCTTAAACCAAAAAAAAAGTATGGTCTATAATGAGCAATAAAGTCTTCAGATTCTTCAGATCTTTATAATCAATGACGTACAGGTTGCGATACCAAATACCAGGTGTGTTTTTGATTAACAGTTATCATAGAAGTAACATGACAAGAATGTAATATATAAATCTAATATAACATTTATTTGCCAAAACGATATCGGTGTTTCATCAGTTAATGAAAATAAAAAGCCTTTCTATTTATTATTATTATTATTATTATTATTATTATTATTATTATTATTATTATCCATCCACCCATCCATTTTCTTGACCGCTTATTCCTCACAAGGGTCGCGGGGGGTGCTGGCGCCTATCTCAGCTGGCTCTGGGCAGTAGGCGAGGGACACCCTGGACTGGTTGCCAGCCAATCGCAGCATTATTATTATTATTATTATTATTATTATTATTATTATTATTATTATTATTATTATTATTATTATTATTATTGCACCACAGTGGATTAGTGGTTAGCACGTACCACGCTTACTGCCCCAAGTCAGCTGGGATAGGCTCCAGCACCCCCCGTGACCCTTTTGAGGAATAAGCGGTTCAGAAAATGAATGGATGGATAGATATTATTATTATTATTATTATTATTATTATTATTATTATTATTATTATTATTATTATTATTATTATTATTCATCCATCCATCCATTTACTCGACCGCTTATTCCGCACAAGGGTCGCGGGGGTGCTGGAGCCTATCTCAGTTGGCTTTGGGCAGTAGGCAACCCTGGAATGGTTGCCAGCCAATCGCTATTATTATTATTATTATTATTATTATTATTATTATTATTATTATTATTATTATTAATAATAATAATAATAATAATAATAATATCATTGTGTAACATCCAAATGCATGCATAATAGATAAATTATTTAAAAAACACGACAATATATTTATTTAAAAAACACTACAGTATATTTGACTGCCAAACGTTATAAAAAAAACAAAAAACAAAAAAACAGTGCCAGCCGATTTAGAGCATTTTAACTTATCTTTCAAGTCAAAAATAATATTGTTTGCCTTTACTACATATACAATGTGGCTACTAAATGAAAGATCACATTCCATTCATCGGAATTTTACTAATCATTATTAATCGTCGTTGGCAGTCAAAGAGTTTTAAGAAGGTTAGTCATCAGTGACTTGTAATGCAAACCTAGAGAGCAGAGCCTTAGGGGGACAGTGCGGTTAAAATGACTGCACCTGATTCATTTCAGGGTCTTATTTAATTAACAGATTAACAAGCATTATGCACTACAGTTCAAATGCATGCGAGCATAATTAGAGATAGATCTATTTTTAAACATACACATTTCACAGTTGTGAAGTGTGCAATGGACATTGCACTCATCTCAGATGTCAGTGAGAATATTGACAAACTGACAGATGGATGCATCTCTGCATTACATGCATGACTGGAGATAATGATGCATATTGTGAAAATATGTGACACTCTATGTCTTGCAGGGATTTGGTGTCAACAAATTGTTCCGTGGGATAAGTATAGGGGTCTGCGAGTAAAAAATGTCATTATTTCTAAGTCAATGGAACGGGAACCTTGTCAAGCAGACTTCTACAATTAAGGACTCAATAAGATTTTACAGTACTTTGAAAGCTGTCTTTGAGAATAAGGCCAAGAGGGCTCTTAAAAAAATCAGATGTAGTGCCTGTCAAAGGAGTCCATTATGAGTGGGCCCACAGTCTTCAACAGCACTATATATCATGGCCATGAAAAATGGTTAAGTGACCATTTTATAGCGAGCCTGGAATACACAACTGGAGCCTGTTGTAAGGAGAGACCATTTAATTTGGAAGTAAAAAAAAAAAAGTGCTTCTCAAAAATTATTGCAAAACTTCAAAATATAGATTAGATGCCATCTTTAACACTGGAGTTAACCTTTAATTTCTTTGGAGGTTGTTCTGTTCTTTTTTGTTCCAATTTACATTATCCATCTCTTCAATTTGTCACCAATTTCCACCTGTTTTTAAATAACACAGGCCTGAGTTTATTTAAAATAAATTATGTTGAACAATAATTTAAAAGCAGTAGCGGCATGGTGGATGAGTGGTTAGCCTGTCCACCTCCCAGTTCTGAGGTCTTCGGTTCAAGTCCAGGCTCCTTCCTTCCTGGGTGGAGTTTGCATGTTTTCCCGTGGGTCTTCTCTGGGTGGGTGTTCTGGTCTCCTCCCACATTCCAAAAACATATATGGCAAGTTAATTGGGTGCTCCAAATTGTCCCTAGGTGTGCTTGTGAGTGTGGATGGTTGTTCGTCTCTGTGTGCCCTGCCATTGGCTGGCAACCAGTCCAGGGTGTCCCCCTCCTACTGCCCAGAGCCAGCTGAGATAGGTGCCAGCACCCCCTGCGACCCTTGTGAGTAATAAGCGGTCAAGAAAATGGATGGATGGATAATTTTGTGTTTGTGTTTTTGTTGGCTTGGTTTTAGTTAGATTGTTGTTGTCATGTTCCAGTCAGCATTGATGGTGTGCCACCACAAGCAACTTGCACTTGGCCCAGATACTCCAATGAAGTGGTCCTTTAGTGGCCCACATCTGGAATCCACATTGTGGGCCACATAAGGCCATAGCTTGCCCGACTGTGGCCCTACGCTGGGCCAGACAACTGGTGCCGGATATCAGCCTTAATTCAACTTTAACTAAGACACTTCATTCATGTGCCATATTTGACCCACATTAAAAAAAAATAAAAATCATTTCAGTATTATTCAAATGGGGACAAATCAGGGTTCAGTGCCTTGCTCAAGGACACTTCAACATGGTCACCAAGGGTGAGGATTGAACCAACAACCTTGCAGATGGTTGACAACCATTCTGCCACTGAGTCATCCCAGTCCAAATAAAATCTGTCACTAGTTTCAACATTCGGATGGACACCACACTGATCAATACTCCCGTTTTTAATTGTTTATTTTATTTATTTTTATTTTTTCTGCAAGCAATGAAAAGGTGAAAGAAATGACAGCAAAATTCAATTTTGAACAATGGGTGTGAGAATATGTGCTCTTAAATACTGTAGTTAGTATATTGCTACTGTATTGCATGAATGTTTGTTACATAACAGTAATCCTTTTGGTTCTTTGATGCTTTGATTCTTTTATGTCTTCTTCCACACTGGCAGACAAGGCTTTGGAGTTATTCCTCCATAAATATAATATATATATTATCTTAATTATCTTATTTGTTGATCCTAAAGATACTGGAAATACTCTGCCAACACAGTGATTCAAAAGGTTTGATGAATGCTGTTCACATATTTTTGAATGAATCGCATTAGCTAGCTACCCTGCGTGGTTAGACGTGGTCTGAGCAGGTGTTAGGTTTAGATCGACTTTCTTCCACCAAAAGTCACTTCGCCAGGCACATCTTCAAGATACTCCTTGTGCTGCGCTGGCCCGTCCAGCTCGAGGAGACCGCAGTCTTCCAAATTAGCAAACGTGCAGCAAGCCTGGTGTTGTTAAAAATGAGTTGAAGTTAAATCCACCAGCATTTGTGCCACCATGCAGGTGCACAGTCTGTGAAAATAGTCCAAGATTTCAAGGAAGCACTTTCAAGTCAAAGCAAAAAAAGATGTATATATAAATAACTACAAAATAATAAAGTACTGAATATTAATAAAATGTATTGTGTTTGTGTAACTTGGCTGCACTGTTTTGCTTGCATTTACATTCCATTTTATTTTGGTCTCTTTGGATAGATAGCAGACACTCTTCTGCGTCAGGGGTTACGCGGGTTGGAAATCTCAGTCAAGATGTTCCAGTCACTCTTTTTTTTTCCACTGGGCTCTGCTCACCCCCGGTGCAACTGCAATGCACAAGGCCACAGTAGTAAAACAAAACAAAAGTCTCCCACTTCGTATCAACTATGAATTCTTGGCAACTTAACTGATGCTTTCGGTAGCTATGGAAACCTACTAGAATGCCTCTCTAGCCCCCACCCCTGTCTCTCGTGCTTGCTCCATCCCCACCTCTCTCTCTCTCTCTCTCTCTCTCTCTCTCTCTCTCTCTCTCTCTCTCTCTCTCTCTCTCTCTCTCTCTCTCTCTTTCTTCCCCAATCCCGCCCACCTTCCCTCCCTCCCTCCCTCTTTCACTCAGTCCCATGCCAAATCTGTTTAGGCTACTTTGCGCATGTACTGCCGGTCAAAGCGATCATAGCATCGACTCCCAAGATGGCGAAAGCACGTCTGGCTTGGCTCCTGACTCTCCTCTCAACTCACTGTAAGTACAAAAATCAATACAGCATACTCACATTTGTTCCTTTTAGTCACCGGAAAGCATGTCACTTAAGAACAGCTACTTCTGACCCTGTTTGGTCGTGATTTGAGTTCAGTGGTAGACATGAAAGGGATCCCGTCTTAGAAGGTTCGTTCAACAATATAAACTCATACCAGACGGACGAACCTCTTTGATCTCTTTTAGAGGCTGTATGACTTTGTGTCTTAACGAAATATGACAAAAATGGTCATTTTGGTACAATTTACTAACAGAATACGAAGTAAGCATGTCGAGTGGTTTTAAGCTGCTTTGACCAGTTCATTAAAACCATCGTTTCCTCGCAGACTACCGTTTCGTCGTATTATGCATTTATGTATGCCCGTGTTTGCATTGCGTGCGCACCCCATCGCGTTTTGCTGACTTTTCCGAAAAGTTTCCGTCTTTTAAGTTCAAAGGACGCTTCAGTACTTGTGAATTAAACATGATTCGTGGACGTGCCGTTAACTATTTAGCGTGGCTGTGGGGCCGCCGCGATGTTCGAAGTAGTGATGCGAGATAACGGTTTTTCCTGCCGGCTGAATAAAGCAGGCAGTCCGCGGGAGGAGTCAGGCCATGCAGCGTCCTCTGCACCCTCCTTTCACCGCACTCGTATGTGAACTCTTTGAAAGTGCAACCCCAACCGAACGGCCGAACAGAATCGGCTCTGTTAATCGCCGTTTTCTCAGCATACAGCTGGAAGTGATGAACACACACCTGTGGAGGGGAGCGCTGAGTTTAAACAGAACGGTTCGCACCATAACAAATGAGGAGTCTCATCGACCTGTTTCGAAAGATTACTGGAAACTAATATTCTCAGTAGCCTCGTGGGTTTTAATGACTCATCGTTAAATGAGCCACTTGTCGTGGTACGTGTTCACTGCTGTGCTTCCTTTTGGCAATCAGGGTTGTTTATGTGACCTTTTTTCTTCGAGCCTGATTTTAGTGGTGGCCAAGCACGCAAATCAGCAACAGGTTCGTGTATTATTATTTTTTTATATATAGGCTATATACAATTACCAAATGAAGTAATTTGTGTAGAGTAGTTAAGTGCCCCCAATAAGGACAATGCCAAAAATTGTATTTTTAAATATTTGATTAAACACTGATTTGCACTTAGTTTTCCTTCCTGGTGGATAGGCCTACATAGCAGTAAAAACTACCATGATTTGGCATGAATTGCGTTTCTCTGCCTTAACCTTTGGACACAAGTTTGGAGGAACAGTGGACCAAAATAGCAATCAAAAGTTCACGTGTATAAATGGTTTAATCTTAATCACAGTGCAGCCTTTTTTAAAAAAAAATATATATTTTGTGGCTGCACACATGAGAGAGATAAAGGGATAAAAGACATGAAATAGATGAAAGACATGAAATGGTTGAAAGAGTAGATTTCTTGTTGCTGTGTAAAGTTTTGTGTGCAGAGGAAAAGAGACTCGCAAAATAAGTTAGTAATTCACAATTGAATTTATAGTATACTGTATAACATGAGGCTATGGGGTGTTAGTCAGTACTTTTGATAGCGTTTCCCCCAAGTAAATCTGTGACAAGGCATGGCAAGAGCACAATTGACATTTTCAGAGGGAGCAGTGAGCTGGTGAAGATTTAAGAATTTCTTTTGTCTTGCTTGGACAGGGGCTTAGCCATGTGGTCAACTGGCTCAGAGCCAGCATTGCCTGTGTCTTTAGAAACAGCATTAATCTGGCTAAATTGAAGCTAGCTAAAGGCTGTGTTGTGAAATACTAATAGCCACTGATAGGCCATGATAATACCACTAATTGAAATGCATTTATTTTTGGAGTCACACTGCTTCAAATGTTGCTTTCACATGGTTGCATTTTTCTTCAGGTCACCCAATCTGTTATATTAGTGTGTTATGAGATGTGCCTTTTATTTGTAAGTTGCATTTGCAATCTATGGACTGCTATCCTCTTAATGGTCACATAGCCACTATATTCCAAGTGAATGCTAAAGCCAATGTGACTGAACATAGCTACAAATATCATTCTCGTCATCTGTCAATGGAGCCGAAGACACAGGCCATTGTTATTTTAAGTGCACATGCTTACAGCAGACTTTCCAATCTGACCTAATGGAATGCATTGACATTTTACATTGTTCGCTTCATCTGAGCAGTTTCATTTTTTTCTTCTCTTATTCCAAAGAAAAGCATCTACTCTCACTATCCTTGCCAAGAGTGGAGCAAAATATGTGAGATCCTGGAAGATGCTCAAAGTGGATTAGTATTGATCAAATACAAACTTTGACTCTTGTCTATAGCATGGGTGTCAAACATAAGGCCCGCGGGCTGGATCAGGCCCACAAATGGGTTTAATCCGGCCCGCGAGATGATTTTGTAAAGAAAAAAAAAAAAAAATTGTAATGTCGGACTAATTAATCAGCCGGCCACAGTCAAACATATAAATTTGTAATTTCACAAGCAGCTCTCAGATGAGCAATGCAAGTTGTACGGGGAATCTTTGTCCTGGATGTCATTATACCACACACAATTAAACTACGGTTTATTTATTTTTTATTTTTTGTAATCATACACCGACATAAATCAATTACTGGTAACATTATATTATACATGATAAGGATTAACATCCTTATAACAACATTAACTGCGCCACGCAATGCATTCTGGGAACAATATATATGCAAAACCGGTCGATTTAACACGTCCGGAACGTATACCGTAAGTAAGTATTGCCGCGTTCCATTTGCATTCGTGTTATTTTTCAGAACAATATATATGATTACAGTTGAGCTCCGTAATTTACGGCAGGTCCACATAATTTTGCATTTAATTGACAACAATTGACAACAAAAGTTTTATAGCGTTATTTTCCCGATGCGGCCCACTTTATAATATATTTTTCTCCATGCGGCCCCTAAACTAACATGAGTTTGACACCCCTGGTCGATAGGAAACACCTAAGTTTTCCTATTATTTTAATAATTTGACTCAAGCGGTTGTGACTAGCATGGTGGAGCATAATTACACTTAGATAAGCATTTAATTATATTCTATCTATGACTATCTGTATTTCCACTCATGGATAACAATTAAGTCCTATTGGAGCCATCTCTTTATCTGAGTGATAAGATAAGTTAGGGAGCTGTCCATTAGATGGTTGTTTGTATGTACTCCACTGATAAGCCATTTCATCACTCGACAGAGATTTAGACCCTCTGAAACCTACACATAACTGTGGTCCTCTTCGGATGCCACTACTCAAGCACACTCTTAAAACGTTTGTCTGAAATAATGCCTTAAAACATTTGTCTAAAATAATATCAAAGGTCGATGCTTCGCTCATTGTTTGGCATGTGTAGTGCAGCCGTTTGGCGAGACAGGAGTCAATATCCCCTAAGCTAACTGCTGATAGTCGCTCCCTTAGGAGCAGTATGTTGTCAGATGTTTCCTGACGCACCCAAAGCTTGTGAGCAAATGTTTGGAGGACACACTGAATGGCACGTAATGCCCGCTATGGGCAAGTCACATACAGTCTGACATTTCACTGTAAAGAGAGTAATGGACAAGCAGTATCAGGCAGCAGACAAACAGAAGTCCCTTGATGCTCTCTGCATTTGTTTGTTACAAGTCAGGAGTTATTCATATCAGAAACCGCTGAGTGAGAGTCGGCTCTGGCATATTGACATTTTGCTCTCGGCTCAGATGTCACAGCGAGAAAGGAATGATTTTTGGGGACTTATCATTTCAGAGTACTGCTCACTCAAATTTTTACAAAGTTGCTGATTGATGATTTGTGACTGGTCATATACCTTACAGGCTGTCATAAATATTGTTCTATAGACTATTGTGGCCCTGACACAGTATAAAGTCAATGCCGCACATGGCTGCTTACTCTGGAATTGCCTGAAACAGCTGAGCAGGAGTGGGTGGAGGTGTTTCAAGCAGTGGCATGGTCAGGCGTCACCAGAAATATCTACAGCGTCCCTCCCAAACCTGAGTGTCCATGCAAGCAAATGTAACATTCCAAATAGATAAAACATGGAGCCTGAAAACCTCCTCTATTATGTGTAACAATCTTAGCCACCTGTTTGCCTGAAAGATAAAAGGCAGCCCTGTTGATGAGTTTGCTTATATATAAAGGAGGGATAGCTGTGAAGAAAGCTCAGGCATGTTGCCAGATGAAGGCATTTGGAAAACATGTTCGGTGTGATCATGAACCATCCTGAGGCACAAATCAATGTTAACTTGACATAGACAAGGATCCGCCGTGTCCTGCTTTTATTACAATACTGAATTCACTGTAACATATAGCAGATGTTTATGTTGAAAAGCACCGCTTGTACAAAGTTATACAAAAAGTATTCATTTTAGTCTTTGTTGAGCTGTACGATGACCTCTTAGGAGACAATTGCCCTCCTGGCAAGCTTGCCTGTCATTTTTCCTTTCACCGTCGGTATTTATCTCTCTATGCTGATTCCATTTGTTTTGGGGTTTTTGTCTTTTTTGTCTTTCATAGAACCAATCAAAGCATTTGCAAATGGAGTTGGCAATGTAGCCACTCACCATACAGTTGTGCTTGAAAGTTTACATAAACTTATGAGCACACTATATCCTCCTGTCTACCAGGAAAAAAATAAAATGTCCAGTCATGTTTATTTTGATATTCCCCAGTCTTTGTGAAGTAATTGGAATACTGCAAAATAAATGTTTGGAGAAAAAAAAGTTTTTAATTTTACTCTATGATGTATCCACTAGAGAGGACATTTTTTAAAACTTAAATGCTAGGCTCAAATACAGTTAAAATAATTCAAACTATACTTTGTGTTCTTAAGAGTCTGATAAAAAAAAAAAAACATGCCAACAACATTAAAAGCCTAAATTTGTTCAATAAAAAGTGTTATGCAGTACATTTACTTTTCCTCTTCCCTAAAAAGTGCTTGCACTGAGGGAAGCCATTTTTCTTTTATGATGCAACCAAAGGTAGCAAAGCCCCACCCCTACACATTTGGTATCATTGGAAAGCTCTGAATGTCCTCTATAGAGCACAAAATTAGTTAATTCAATCGTATGCACTGGGTGGGAGATATTCAGGTTTAAAAAGGTCCACTACAGAGGACAAATTTGAATTGCTGGTAGTCAGGAGGATATGTGCCCCAACAAATTAATGCTAGAATCATCATCTGGATGCTAGAAGAAACTAAATACAGCAAGATATTTCAGTGCATGAGAAAAAGCCTTAATGCCCATAAAATACAAAATACTATTGCTGTGGCATTATAGAAGTTGACATGTGGAGATGTGCATGTGAATTTTGGTGACGATTCATAGCGTTATTGTGTCATTATTAAGCAATGTTTTGCTTTTGTACACAGTTTACACATTTTACAGTTGTGCTCAATAGTTTACCTACCCCAAGGGTAGGTAACCTTTCAAGTACAACTGTAGTGTTAACTCAAAGCAATGGGATTTTATTTCTACAAAACTGTGAAATGTGTTTGTTACATTTCCAGTCTCAGTGTGCTCTCATGTCAGTTGTTTTTATAGTTAAGGAGGGACGTTGCTGTGGATTGTTAATGTAATCTGACATATTTAGATTAGTCATTCATGCTCACATATTCACCTTGGCCTAAACGCGGTCATGTTCCAAAAATGGCACAAGCCGGTACCTGTTTCAAATTTCAAGAAGACCAGCATGTCAAAAAAGCCATAACACAATGACCATGTTTACATGGAGTCATGTAATCTGATTAGAATGAATCCAAATGGCCAAACGGAATGAAAATGCTCCATATAAAGTCCTCAATCAGAATGAAATTGCTGAATCCAAATGGAATTTCAATCGGATTGACAGAGGTTCCTTTTGCCAATCTGAACAAGCATCATGTGAACAGTTTAATCGGGTATGCGCATGCTCTATTTTGATGTAAATGCATACTTGTGATGTCATCCTTTCCGTCCATTGAAATGGCAGCATCTTGTTTTGGGAACTTGTTCTTTTTTTAATCAAGATATTGTTTCAAGTCTTAAAACTATCACAGCTACTGTGCTAAATGACAAATTGCTCATCTTAATAAATCGGGATCGATTTCCGCCGGTCTCATGGCTGCCGTGGGACTGATCAGATTAATGGACCGGAACATGTAACGGAAGATCGGAATGGATCACATCACATGTAAACAGGTGACCACAGTTCTTTAATCGGAATGATTTCAATCAGAACGCCAAAAAAAGTCTCTCTCCATGTAAACGTGGCCATTTTAATGACAAATTTTAAAGATATCAGTGGTTATGACCAAAAAAAAGAACGTTTCCTGTTTAGAATAAGAATTTCGAATGATCGCTCCTGCCCAGTAAGCACACTGGCACTATAGCGATTTTGTTTCAACACAACATATGCTGTAATTGTTCAATATTTCTGCAATTGGATCATCATGGCTGTGTCCTAATCTCCACCCACACTATATTGTAGTACAATATATAGTGCCCGCATTCTGTTTGGCGATTCGGACAGCCAGCTCACTACTTAGTGCTCATCGCATATCACATGACCACCTTACGTGTCATTATGCACCGGCGAATAAATCTCTGACTGTTTATTGTCAATGATGTTTTAAAATTGTAGTTTATTTTCTTTGTTGCGCACATTTTCTGAAACAAATTATGTATGTACGTAGAATGTATCGCTTTGATTCTCATGCTTGCTCTCACACCGTTTTATTTCATCCTCGCAATCCATCTATATTAAAGGGTTGAGTGACCATCGATGGCTCACTACTTTTTCATTGAGTGCATTGTGGGTAATTTTGAGTGAACTACTTTTTTTTTTTTTTTTTTTTTTTTTTTACATTGGGGGACCCCTACAAAATGACATGACCCCTAAATAGTGCCCTATATGGGGAGCAATGCGCAGATTCGGACATAGACCATGACAATAGGCAGGCAACTACAGCACACAAATTACTTTGTTTGATGATATTTATCGGGGGTCACATGTTCCCTTCACGGGAGAAGCACAGTATTCCTGCTTGTGTGTTTGCTGGATACTTGACAGTACATCAATCGGTCAAATGAGACCACCACTGATCAAACATTGGGAAGCTGCCGGTTAGTAAACCAATTAGCACTTTCATTAAGACAAGACTGAGGCAATGAACTATAGGGAGCTTAGCCAGTGTTGCCCTGAAAGACTTTCACACTAGCAGCCATAAACAGATAATGGCACTGGAGTCATCTTTTGTTTACCAGGCTGTAGGGGCAATTATTGCCTAAAAATAGCTGCAAGGTAGACCTCTGACAAGCTCAGGTGTTTGTCACAAGTTTATTCCAAACCAATGGGTGCACCTGGAAATGGGGTCTTTGATAATACTTCTGGAAAATGACTTCTCTCAAACAACATCCATCCATTCATTTTCTATGTTGCTAATTGTCATTACGGTCGTGTGTGTGCGTATGGGGGTGGGTGCGTGTGTGTGTTCTTGTACATATTACATTGTGAGGAGCAAAATACGTCTTTATCCAACAGAGTGGGGACATTTTGTGAAGCGAGGACATTTTGGCCGGTCCTCACTTCTCAAGACCTCTTTTTAACGGTCAAGACTTGGTTTTAGAGTTTAGGTTTGAATTGGGTTATGGTTGGGGTTAGGGTAAGAGTTAGGGTTAGGCAATCAGTTGTGATGGGTAAGGTTAGGGTAAGGGTCTAAGAAATGCATTATTTCAATGGATGTCCTCACAAAGATATATGTACAAGATGCGTGTGTGTGTGTGTGTGTGTGTGTGTGTGTGTGTGTGTGTGTGTGTGTGTGTGTGTGTTCTTGTACATAATACATAGTGAGGACCAAAATACGTCTTTATCCAACAGAATGAGGACATTTTTGTGAAGTGAGGACATTTTGGCCGGTCCTCACTTTGCAAGACCTCTTTTTGAAGGTCAAGACTTGGTTTTAGAGTTTAGGTTTGAATTGGGTTATGGTTGGGGTTAGGGTAAGGGTTAGGTTTAGGCAATCATTTTTGATGGTTGCGGTTAGGGTAAGGCTCTAGGAAATGCATTATGTCAATGGATGTCCTCACAAAGATATATGTACAAGGATGCGTGTGTGTGTGTGTGTGTGTGTGTGTGTGTGTGTGTGTGTGTGTGTGTGTGTGTGTGTGTGTGTGTGTGTGTGTGTGTGTGTTGGAGGCTACCAACTTCGGGATAGAGGAGGGGGTAGATCCTGCCTGGTCTGGTCTAGTATAGACTAGGGGTGGGCAATCTTGCAAAAATTGAATATCACAATTTTTTAATTATAAGATCACAATTTCGATTTTATCATGATTTTTTTTAAATTAATATGAAATAAAAATTAAATTAGAGTATTGAATAAATACTAGGGTATTAAAGGGATAGTTCGGCTTTTTTGACATGAATCTCTATTTCATCCTCACCTCCAGTGTGTTCGATCAGCACTGACTTACCCTTGACAGTGTTCTGTGACACGAGTTCTGGTCCGGTGTTGGACGAGAGGAAAATAGTCCAGCAAGCTGGCTGGGGTCACGGAAATAAAGGGTTTTTCTTCCAAAACAATTTGTGTTCAAAAGAGTGATACATTTGCATCATTAAACTCCTTTTCTGAAAAACAAGTCAGAAGCCATTACCACCAGGCACTACTTTTCTGTTCGTTAGTATCACTGCGCGGCGCCCCGCATGCAGCTGATAGACGCGCACTAATCTACAAGTTGTTTGTCTTTTCGACGGCGGAAGGCACAACTTTCAGCTGTCTGCTGTGCGTCTATCAACTGTCTGATCAGACGATTCCACAGAAATGACAGATCGTGAGCCCCACGTTTCGTTTAACGATCTAATATCGTAATATCGCCCACCCCTAGTATAGACAAACATAAACAACCATTTTCACTTAGATCTTCCTGTAAACAAATTCAAACATGTTAATGACAAATCCAGAATTCAGAAGAAAAACAACACAGATATTAATGACCCTGCAAACTTATTAAAAATGTTGATGACAAAAACTAACACTGATGGCCAGATGTCATTTGTCTTTTATGGCCTTTGATCATAACAATCAGACATCGAGTGCATGCTGTGACAACCGTATTAATTTCGATGGATCATGTAGAATATATCGCTTCTTTGCAACATCATCAAGCTACATTTTTCATAATAGTAATAAGAGAGAGATCCTGAGGGGTCGAAATTATATGTTCAAAGCATCATTGCTGACTTCATTGCACAAATGAATGACTAAGTACATCCACACTTGGCAATGACGGTGTAGTTCAGTGCTTGGGGTAAAGCATGATGCACAAATCTTTGTGCCCATTTAAATGAGTTATTAGCGATGTGTTTGCGTGCATGTGTTGTGTGTGTCCAAGAGTATAATAAGGCCACACTTAGCACTACTTTGTAACACTAACTCAAGTCCACGTTGCGAGCAGAATAGGTCACAAGTATTGAAACCTCAGTGTACAGCTGAGTAATAATTATGCCAATAATTACAATTTGGTTCTTGTGGCAGTACGTAACGAGTTGGACATTATCTCCAACGTGATGAGAAACCAGATGCCAGCTTCTATTTATGGTAAAAGATGCACTGTAGAGCACATGATCGCATATGATCGAAGCGTTGAGCAACGGACGATAGCTTGCTATAAACAAGTGATTCTCATACTGCTTGACACAGGACAGTAACTAGGGAGGTGTGTGACCTGTTTTTTTTGGGGGGGGGTTTTTGTTTTTATGTAGCAGGACAAACTCTAGTTTTGACCCTGACTCATTTTGGTGTGTGAGTCACAATAACAAATCACTCACACCAGGAAATCTGTGCCATGTTTGAGTACGCTTGAATCCTAAAGTCTGGTGCATTTTGCGAGTAGTTCACTCTACAAGGGAATGTTGTTGATTTTCTTTCACATTACATCGTGTTCCCCAATTCAGCGTTTTTGTTACAAATCTCCAATTCATGATTCATGTTTCAAGTGGGATTAAATTAAAGTGAAATATAAAATCAACAGTTACTATAAATTTGCAGATTCAAGAATGACCATCGCCCCCTGCCCTCGCAGAGCGTATTTGGCTTTTGATGATGTATAGGTTGGATGTGTACGGATGAACGTTCATACTGCTGATGCATTGGATGTGTGTATTATCCACATACGAAAGAGGCCCAGGTCAGATTTGACAAAATCTTCACACTGCAAGAAAAACCTGATAATTGTCGCATATTGGAAAAAAAAAAAAAAAAAAGAAAAGCGGAATTGAGCTACAGTGAGAACATATCTTCTGTAATGATAAGTTTGGACAGGGGTTGGACTGAATTTGGTTGTTGATTTCCATGATGTGAATTGCTTAATAGTGAAGCCAACTGCTCTGAGACAGAATTGTATCTTTCCCTTGTACTATTGTTACTTTGGTCAAATGATTAAAATATTCAAGAAAATTAGACCATTTAGCCCCTCAAGCTGTTGTTGTTGTTATCTTTTTTATTTTTTTCTATTTTATTTTTTTTAAACCATTTCAATCTTCTGGAAAGACAAAACACTGTATTCATAGACTTGTTAAATAGAACAGGAATAAATACAGATGAAATAGTTGATAGCTTGCAGCATTAATGGACTTTCTTGATTCTGTTCGAAAACATCACCTGTATATGAATGGCCTGTGCCTTTTAGGCAGTGATGGGGCTCATGCACAAGTAGAAGCTCAGATGTACTTCACACACACACTCACACACAGGGCTGTTGCCACGTGTGTATGTGAGCGCATACTTTGGGGTAAGTAAGTGCCTCAAATAGTTGTGAGGATGCCAGGCATAGGCCATGCGTTAGTAGCATGGTGGCTGGCCTCTGTCTGAGCTCCAATAGAATGTGGGGCTTTGCATGTGGGCCTGCTCTCTTTCTGTGTCAGAAACCAAAAGTGAAATAGAAGCTATTTGGGTGGGTTTCACCAGCCTATGTTTATCAGTTTATCATGTGTCATCACTGTAATTAATAACTCTTGAGTTGTCCAGATTTCAGCTCTATATAGAACTTAACTGGAAGAACAGAAAGAAGGAACTGAGCACTAAATAGTGAACATTCTACATCTGTGTGAAGGGATTTCATGACTTTTATTGCATTTTTTATGTTTGTTGTAAAGGTTGTAATTGTGGTTATTACAAAACAATTCCAAACATTAACCTTCATTTCCTGAAATCTTCAGCAATTGTCCAAATGACCAACGTTATCACGTATGCCATTTCCTCTGTCTTCATCAGACTTCAACATGAATTCCACGGTCATTAGCAAAGCGTAAACATATGACCTTAAAAAGCTGGTCTAGAGCAGGGAGATGCTTCCTCTGAGAGCCATAATTATCACAGCACATTAGTATCATGGACCTCCCAAGACTTAAAATATTCATTACGTGCCATACAGCTTCAAATATAATTAGTCACTGTACACTCGTGATGTTTTGAAAAGTTTTAGTTTACAAGTTTTGCACTTTGTTACTATCAGAAGTTTAAGTCACTACTTATCTAGCCTTATGTTTTGTTAACTTGAACAAATCATAGATAAAATAAATAAAAAAAAGAATTCTTTATCGCTCACTTTCACTCCCTTCACTGCACTGGTAATGTGTGCCAAATCGAGTTTCCATGTAAACTGAAAATTATATGATTGATCAAAAGTGCTGAAAAACTGCTCTTGGATCACTGTTCTTCATGTTTGCCTTTTTTTTATGAGATGTTGTCAGCTTTACAAAGAGTACAGAGATGAGTGATATTTAGTTGAGAAAATTCCTAAATAATAAAGGATCCTACAGCAGAAAAAAAGTAACTTATTGAGTAAATAAACAGGAGAAATCACAAGAATAAGGCAATTTAGCAGAAAGGTTAACTTTTTGAGGCATGTACAACAACTGAGATTGCGTGTGTGCTTTTTGTGGAAAATGAATCACAGAGAAAAACAACCTGCTGCCTACACCTACATTCTCTGCTCCCCACATCAAAGTTAAACCCTGTGTTTCACAGTTACTGTTTTTCTTGCGCATGCTGGTTTGACACGGAAGAATTGGATGGTTTTATTAGCTTTCAACCTGACTTTTATTGAATCTGTATTTGTGCTGCTGATGGATGTGTCGAAAAAGCCTCCATACGGCCATTATAATGAATACCCATCCACCCTCCTTCAGCAACCCAACAGTCCCTCCACAAGGTTTACTCGTACAGAACTGAGCAACTAGTTTTAGCTCTTATTATCAACATAGCGATAGATCATTTGTGTCAACATCTTTGGCCAACTTCTTTCGGTTGAGCGTGTCTGTGGTAATGTTCCGCTGTAAGAGGAGAATCCATGATTTTCTCGGATCTAAACTGAATGTCCAAGTCCCAACTGAGTCAGTGATGCTTCGAAGGAACGTGAGCTCATGTTTGTGCATTTTAGTGTTAGTCATGGCTTATGAGGGCTGGGCGTGTTGAGCACACTCTCAAAGAATTCTATGCAGTCAGAATATTCCTTGCAGGCCCATCCCACTGGCTTGTGACGCATTGCTAACAGATGGGATTCTACACACTGTCATGAAGGTGCTCGACAACTAACCACTTATTTTTCTAAACAGACTTTTTGTTTCTACTGTAATTTAAAGTGGAAGTCTACCTCAAAATATTCTTGACAATAGAATGGCGTATGTGCCCCAACTAGTCTAAACATGGCATTCTGATAAGATTATTGTTTCTGGAATATGAGTTAAGCAGCAAAATTCACCCATTTTTATCCAACTCAGAGGGCGGCCATTTTGCCACTTGCAATCAACTTTTGAAAATGACATCACAGTTGCTCATCGCTAGGGTTGCCAACTTTCTCATCCCGAAATAAGGGACAGGTGCACGGCACGGTGCCATGGTGGTGTGAGCATGATGTATGAAATCAGTGTATATTCTGATTAGATTCGAAATGCACAAAGGTTGTACATTCATTCCCTTTAATCCTTACTGCAGGCCATCATTATGTAACCTCATACAAAACCTCAAAGAAACCACAATTTGCCTCTTTACCTAAAAAAAAAAAATTATAATAATAAAAAACCAGGTGCAAAAAAAAAGAAATGCAAAAGAGGAGCGTCACTCACCAAATTTACTTTTTCCATGGATACTTGTAACAGCAGTATTTTCTTTCTTACAGGTTTATCCATTCTCTCTTCCTAACCGACCGGACAACACTACTTATCATTATTATTATTACTATTATTACTATTATTATTATTATTATTATTATTATTATTATATATATATATATATATATATATATATATATATATATATATATATATATATTTTATTTATTTTTTTTTTAGCAGCTAGCCACTTGCTCAGTAAAAGCCGCTACAACAAATGCACGTGACGATGCCTGATGCCTGTGATTGGCTGCCGTTTTAGCTAATCTAGGACCTGTAGAGTGTGGTTTGCTGTGTTAAGCGCTGATTGCGAAACTTGCCAGCAAGCTAAATTCTCGCAGTGTTTGTTCATAAATAGTATGAGAATACATCTTGTATTGCTCCCGCTGATACGTTCGAAGCTGACGTATTAACGTATTAAGATTGGCGTTTAGAGTGTAGGCGACATGAAGCTGTGATGAAACCAGGAAGTGCCCCTCTCTCTCTCTCGTTGCCTCTCTTTCGTTGTCTCGCTCTCGCTCTCTCTCTCTCTCTCTCTCTCTCTCTCTCTCTCTCTCTCTCTCTCTCTCTCTCTCTCTCTCTCTCTCTCTCTCTCTCTCTCTCGTTGCCTCTCTTACCTTGCAAGATCTACACATAATGTCACACTCAGCGACTCATTTGATTGGCTACGAGCAACTTCCTTGTCACTTGTCAACCTACAGGAGCAGTTGTGGTCCAAAAATGGCAAAGATGCCGTTTGCTGCATTTAATGTAAGAATTGAGAATTATTTTACGGGACTTTTGAGGTTCCGTACGGGACGTAACAATTTAGCCCAAATATGGGGTATCCCGGCTAATACGGACAGTTGGCAACCCTACTCATGGCTGAAGTTATGACCAGTCATAAACTTGCTTCAGAAAACAGGTGAGCTGTGATTGGTCATTACTTGACCCCTCAGCTATTGTGGTGTCATTTTCAGTCAACAGCAACTGGCAAAATGGCCACCTCCAAGCACAATATTAACCAGAATGCCATGTTTAGAGTAGTGTGTCTGCATAGAAAATCCTAATGTAAAGACAAATTTTGGGTTGACTTGCCCTTGAAAGGGACATAATGTTTAATTATTGTGAGACATGCCCAATTTTAAAAGAAACAAAGTAGGATACATGGTCAGTGTTAAGCAACAAACTTCTAAACATTCTAATTCTACATGGAAGCACAGACGGTACACTAATTTGACTCAAATAAAGACAGCAGTTGACTAAGGTTGACTAAGGTTGCCTCTATTCTAGCATGACCATGGCGTTCAAGTGTTCATTGTTTACTAGAGGTGCACCGATCGATGGGCCCCGAATTCCTTGGTTTTAGAAGATCGAGTGATCGGCCGATCACATAAAAATAAACCGATCTTTTCCACCAATCTCATCTCCCTCCTCAGAGGTCTGAAAAAGTCAGCCACTGTCCTCTTCTGCTGAGATGACTAATATGATTTCATTTTTATTTGAGAGAACTACTTCATGTGCAGTTAAAACAACCCGTTTGTATTATTTCGACGATATTGTTCAATGTTTTCCTTTAAAACAAGACTGGAACACTGAAGGCATATGCTGCGTGTAATGGAAAAAAATCGGTATCGGCAAAAATCGGTATCGGCAGGTCAGACTTTTTAAAAGATCGGGGATCGGTGATCGGCCGGAAAATTGTGATCGGTGCACCCCTATTGTTTACCACACCAATTTGTTTGCACAGTGTACCTTTTTCTGTGGAACTGTACGCATGGTAGCATAGTTGACAATACAACTGACTGATTGGCAGGATGTGGCACTTTGGCAGCCCAATACCTACAATACGTCTGTTATTTCCAAGGGAAACCCATTGAGTTCCACTCTGAGCAGGTGATGGAAGCACGGCTCCAGAAGGGGTGCTTCTGGGGGGGTTGGTGTGATGGTTTCCCTCCCCAGCTGTTGTTGAAGTTGCATTCCCTATTCCACAACTCAGCAAGCCTTCACAAACTATTTACTATTTAAGTCTTTGTATGCACATTTGTTGTCTCAGGGGGCCTTGTTTTGAAATGAGTAACATTCCTGATTTAGTCTGAGTTGTGTCTTTCAACACTGAATTTGGCATCGTCTTCCCCAACAGTTGCTGCTTTTATCAGGATGTTTTGCTGAAAAGGCCTTGCATCATTTATATTCATGATTTGTTAAAGTTGAAGCTTTAAATGATCACCAGAGCATGAGTGCATGTCAAAGCTCACATCACCTGTGACCACTCAGCCCACGGAGTCGCTCGTTTTTTTTAGTCTCACATTCTCCACTCGACTGCTTTGCAAGGATAAATGAAACGTTCTGTTTTCCACAGCACTGGGAATGAAGTGGTTTACGGTTTAAAACTTATAAAACATTTCAAATGCGTAATGTTAACATTTTAAAATAATGTTAATGTTCATAATGATTATCACTATATTATATTATATATTTTATAATTCCCACAAAGTCAGCAAGTATAAACTGAACCTCACATACAGTAATGGATATAGATAGCCATAAAGTAATCATTTTGTTAATGGACATAGAGTATAGTCCCCGATAGAAAACCAGCCAGTTGCCCAGGTAGAGGTGGGACGGGAAGGATTCAAGTTCAGGGTTCAGGGTTCAGGACTTACACAGCGGTCTAATATATCTTATAAGTACTTTGTAATAAGCGGTTTGGAAAATGGATGGATTTTTCCTATTACTTTGCATTCAATTGTTAATAACTAGGAGAACAAAAACAGGATTGTGTGTGCATTTTGAATGGAGTCTGCTTAAACAGTATACAAGTAACAAACAGTAGTGATGACTGTTAAATATTTTACATTGATTTTTAAAAGTGTGACAATAAGGCAATTAATGTTAACGTTAATTCACATTGTTGATTTGTGTGCTCGTTGGGATTTGGTGTCACGTGTTACATTATTGTTGAAACGAATGCATTTAGTTTAAACGAGATGACGTGAGATAACTGCACATGCACGCAAATTAAATCAATGAACTACTGAATCTGATGGGAGCCGAATGCACAACTAATGAAAACAGAATTAAAAGTCAGCAGACTTGTGTGAATAGTTGTGTGCTTGACAAAAGCACCCTTTCAGTTCAGTCCTCAACGGGCATTCTTAACCCATGCAGGCAGGAAGTGAGGCAGATTAAGCATTTTGGACCTGCTAAATCAACATGTCTCTGTTGTGTGCTTTTGTGTGGTATTGTTCAGTTGTTAGTTGAGCATTAGCTCATCGTGGCTGTCTACACTCACTGGCCATGCAAGCAGAGTGGCTCTGCTCCCGGCAACGTCGATGTCAACTTGCCATTCAAGTAGGCCATTTTAAGGTTTAAAAAAACAAAACAAAAACACACAAAAAAAAACTACTTGACTAAGCAACCCACATTACTATCCATATTAGCCTGTTAGCTGCATTGTTTTTGGCAGACATTTGTGATGCTGGACTGAAATTCTTGGTTAATTCACAGTGCCAATGCTGATTCTAAGCTTTGGCTCATTGAGCTATTTTCAGCAGTAAAAAGTTAATATTTTGTTGAGAGTTAATTTATTTTTCATGTGCAATTACTACCTTTAAAAGCACATTTTTCCATTTGCTGTCGACTGAAGATTAGGGGTGGGAACCTCTGGCTACCTCATGCTACGATGCAATATGCAATACAAGGCTCATGATCACGATTATCTCACGATATGACGATACCACGATTATCAATATATTGCTCAGGTAATAAATCCACGATAATCTATGATAAAACTAATCATAAAATAATAATAATAAATAGTAATAATAATAATAATAATAATGAATTATAATGAAATAAATAAGTAATCAATAAATAATCAAATACAAATAAGAAATAAAAAGACTAAGCTCATGAGTCTTCTTCACCTGAAGACTTCCGTCCATTTCCCCGCCACTCTTAAGAGGCGCTCCCTCTAGTGGTCCACCAAGTAATTGCTAAATAAGTAATGAACAATGGAGCCCTTATAGTGGCTGTATATTAAGTACAAATATCACGATACTTGCGTAGATGTATCGATAATATATCGGGAGACAAAGTATCACGATTTATTGCGATACCGATATATTGTCACACTCCTACTGAAGATGACATCACCTTTGCTGAGGAAATAGGTAACGACCAATCACGGCTCACCTTTTTTCTGGGTTTGGTCAGCAAAATGAGCCATGATTGGTCATAACCTGTTTCTTCAGCATATGTGATGTCATCTTCAGTCGACAGTAGGGGTGTTCCATATCATATCGTAGATATTTTTTTGGGTGATAAAAATTTGGAATATCGCGAAATTGACGTAATGCGTAACATTATACGTCTTCATGTCAATTTGGACGCTGCTGCATAAAAAACAATGTAGGAGCGTGTGAGGCTGCAAGAGCTGGAGCCAGTTCTGTCACGTCTTCGGCAAAGTGGGAGTGAGCTTCGCTGTGTGGAGACTGTTTTGCTACAAGAGGTAATGCTAAAAAAAAAAAAAAAACGTTTGCAAATTGTGCACTAAAACTGTCGCCGTAAAGTTAAGAGCATGCGGAGGCTAAAGACACTTGAGGAGGACAGAGAAGCAAGCTCGTGTTGTTGGGGGCGAACAAAAGTTCATTAATTACTAGAGCTCTTTCGACGCACGCCTTATGGGAAGAAAAAAAAAACAGACGGTGGTTGGTTAATACTGAAGCGGTCGATAAACAATCCGCGGTGACCGGTAATTTGCCATCTAGCTCATGTGAGTTTGTGATGCTAACCGGCCGTTAAGCTAACGTACTCTCAACGGGACGGTGTGTGCCTTGCTGTCAACATGCAAATTTGTGTTTTTCATACCCGCTAGTAATGTCAACAAGCAATCACGGCATTTTCTTGCTCCTCTGATTAAACAATCAGAGACATTCACAGCAAAATAACGCTTGAGGAGGGTTGCCGACGGTTGCGGCAAAAATAACCACTGCCTAAACAATCGCAGAGGGAAAACATTTTTTTACAATACACTTGCCTGTGATGTACAAAGCATGACGCCACAAACTGGCTTCTACTGTAACATTGGTGAGCCCCCCCCCCCCCCCACCGGGTGGGATGAAGATCAAAACCTCCAAATCTGAGACCATGGTCCTCAGTCGGAAAAGGGTGGCGTGTCCTCTCCTGGTTGGGGATGAGATCCTGCCCCAAGTGGAGGAGTTCAAGTATCTTGGGGTATCATGGAGTGACGGCAGGATGGAGCGGGCGATCGACAGGCGGATCAGTGCAGCGTCTGCAGTGATGCGGACTCTGTAACGGTCCGTCGTGCTGAAGAAAGAGCTGAGCCAAAAGGCGAAGCTCTCGATTTACCGGTCGACCTACGTTCCTGCCCTCACCTATGGTCACGAGCTGTGAGCTGTGATACAAGCAGCCGACATGAGTTTCCTCTGCAGGGTGTCTGGGCTCTCCCTTAGAGATAGGGTGAAAAGCTCGGTCATCCAGGAGGAACTCCGAGTCGAGCCGCTGCTTCTACGCGTTGAGAGGAGCCAGCTGAAGTGGCTCGGGCGTCTGGTTCGAATGCCTCCTGGACGCCTCCCTGGAGAGGTGTTCCGGCGGGAGGGCCCGGGGACGACCCTGGACACGCTGGAGAGACTATGTCTCTTGGCTGGCCTGGGAACGCCTTGGGATCCCGCCGGTGGAGCTGGTTGAAGTGGCTGGGGAGAGGGAAGTCTGGGTTTCCCTCCTAAAGCTGCTGCCCCCACGAACCGACCTCAGATAAGCGGTAGAAGATGGATGGATGAATAATAATAGTTATCACCTTAATTTTATACAAAATATTATCTCCTTGCTGTTGAAAATGCCTCCAATGAGTCAAGTATCCCTTTCACAACATTCTATGACAGAAATGTCATCTATACAAATATCATTGAAATTTTAGAGTGATGCAATGTTACCCATAATCCCATGCTGCAGCCATACAAATTTATTTTCATCATGCTGGAAAAAGGCCTGCGTGGAAATTGCATTCCTAATTAGGATTAAGAAAGGGGTCGGGCAGCCCGGACTAGAATGTGAAGCATTTGTAATGAGCGCGAGTGATGCCATCTGTGCAGTGTGGTGAGGAGCTAATTCTGGCACCAAGTGTGGTGTGATTGAGCACAAATTTTCATGATAGCAGCCCTGAACCAAACATGCTATTTGACATATTTATACTAAAGCAGAAAAACTGTTGCAGTGAGTTGAATTATCCAACAACCAACCCCGCCCACGGGTATAAGATCTTCTTTAAGCTGATGCCACAGAGCTCCCCAATTCATTCGGACATCCAGCATGTGTGGCATGTCAGATTGTTCGCATAACTGAACTGCTGCGCCAGGGGAGGCCTGCTCACATGGTTGGCCTTGTGCCCGAATCTGTTTTGACAAGGCTTTCTCTGTCTCCTTCAAGTGTCAGACCTGGGCTCAAAATGAGCCGCCAATTATTTCATCATTAGATTGTCAGAAACGCTGTGAACGCCTTAAACTTTGTACTTCCTACGGATCCCAATTAGCAGGCTGCGGGGGCTCACTCTGGTGCTGATAGTCTATATATAGACCTGACCTGCTCTCATAAGAGTTCTTTAGTTATCAGCAATAACTGGCCTTGCACAGACTTGGACTGACAGAGAAGAAAATTGTGTCATCAGTTATGGCTTTATGTCACCTTTCACGTTAAATAAATAATAATAAGGACAGTATTAAGTCACAAGGACAATTTTAAGTGAGTGCAATACTTAAGTTGAATACGTTTAAAAATAACATGACACATAATGTTTTCTGAACAGGGTCATGCAGTGCCTTTTTCTCAACATGTATTTTAAATAGTCATAGCCCATTCAGCCACAATAACCAGAAGCCAGTGCTGTTCTGTTTAATTAAGCATGTATTCACTCCTACAGTCTGAAACTGTGTCACAAAACAAAGGTCTACATTGGTTCACTCGGCTGCTGAGACCATGTGAAGCAGTAGTGTGACAACACGACTATTCTTACACACCATCCAGGATCTGATAAGCTCTGCACCAGGACTCTTCACATGACTTGAGGAATGAGTCATTTTGGCATTCAAAAAAAAGTCTGTGAAAATCGATTATTCCAAAATTCTTTACTTACATTGTAAAACAATTTCGCAAAAGTGTTTTATTTGCACCAATGGAAGCTTTGTCTTAGATGGGTGCACACGCTTTCATTTTGTCAGATTTTTATTATTTTTTTTAAAGGGAACACAGCTCAAGATGTCAAAACTCTGTTGTCTTTAAATGTGCTTTCTTCTTTATGATGCTGTTTACTTGATCAGGGAAGTCAAATAAAAAAATATATGTTCTATGCAGCCCTACTAGTCTAAACACAGTATCCTAATTAATATTGCATTTGTGGAATATGAATTAAGCAACAAAATTGTATCCATCTCAGGGGACAGCAATTTTGCCACTTGCTGTCGACCGAAAATGACATCACAGTACCGAAAGGCTCAGCTTGCTAATGTCACATGACCAAACCCAGAAAACAGGGGAGCCAGGATTGGTCGTTTACTGAATCTTGACCACTGTGATGTCATTTTCAGTCATCAACAAATGGCAGAGAGCTGAGATGGATAAAAAAAAAAAAAAAAAAAAGGTGGATTTTGCTGCTTAATTCAAATTCCACAAATGGAATATTAATCAGAATGACTTGTTTAGACTAATGGGGAAGTACGTAACAATATTACATATTTGACTTGACTTTGCCTTTAAACCGAGTAAGCATTCATTAAAAATAATAATAATAATAATAAATAGTGTATAACACTACTAGTACTTGACTATGGGGGCACCATATTTAATTCATTTATGTGTGTGAAGTCACGAGACTGTCAGAACAGCCCATTTTGTTTACTAACAAAACCATCACAGCAGACAAATACAAGTACTCAGCAATGACAAGCTATACATTGGTTAGTTCCACTTATCTAGTCACTTTACGTGTGTGAGTGTTGTTTATACTTTTTTTTTTTTTTTTTTTTTTACAAGCCACAGTAATGATGACATCACTTCACTCATTTCGGTCAAAAATTGATGAAAATTGATTTTCTCCTAAAATAGTAAATCTAAAGGCTGGGAGGCTAACTGACAGCGAGTCCACCTTCTGGACTTTGCAAGTCAGTACAAATCCTAGAGTTTGTCAGTCTTTGTGTAAAATCACGTGTGTGTATGCTTCACTAGTCCGTGTTGTTTGTGAATTGCGTTTGCAACACAGTAAAAATGTGATATTTGCGAGCTATTTACGAGGTTGTTTCATTTTGCATTGGATGTATGGCATGCACTCGAGACCCAACAATTTATATACAATTACCGGGTAAGTGGCATTTTTATCATTGTGCCTTGTCAGCCTTAATTTATATATAGCTTATTGCCCTGACCATATGTACATCTTATCCTTAAGTTACAACAATTTTTGGTTCTCTCGTTAAAATCTCACTTTTCCTCATAACTAGTACCCTTTTAGTAACATTGCAAAAACAAACTAAACCTAAAATCCCCATGAAAGAGCAACACGTCCCCAGAGGTTTTGAGGTTGAATTAAAAAAAAACTGAAATTTCAGGGGTGTTTGACTTTGGATGTTTCTGAGTATAGACCCTTCTAGTGTGACGTCACGCTTAAGTGCGCCCCTTGCGGTGGAGGGCAGGGCGTCAATACGAGTGAATTAGAAAACAATCAGTGTGACCTAGAAAATAGGTCAAACAGTTGATAAATCAGGAACCAACGCAATGGTGAACTTGTGCGCGGCTGACGGATGCTCTAATGGCTCAAAGAGAGATGAGATCATTCTTTCGGCTGCCGGCAGCGATTCTAAACCAGGCGGAAGACAGTGAGGAGTGAAAGACGAGCACGGTGGCTAGCGTGAAACTACGACGTAACTGCTTTGCACCCACAAAAAGTACGAGGATATGCTCAGATCATTTTATATCAGGTAGTTTTTCTCTTTTTCATATACAGTTGGTCATAACATTAGCCTCTGATTGTAAATTCGAGGCAGACGTGATGAATATGCCATGTTAGCTTTAGTGAAACAATCATTCATACTTTTGCATAAGTATTCAAGTCATTTTGAACAAAAAGTTACTGATTTAACATGATTATCACAATTAACACTAACTCGAGCCTGATTTCTGCTGAGGAATGTGTTGTAAACGTGTGTTCTGTTTTTTAGCAGCTAGCTAGCTAAGATAGCTCAAAGACTTCGATATACAGCAAGACGAGTATATCCGGACACAAACGATTTCATGAATGACAATTTACACCATGAAAGTAGTGATCGACATACTGTTTCAACCAAAAACAACATACGTTAGGCTTCCACTTCCACTTTGCCCTCCAACAAACTCCATTTTTTTGTAAGCTAGCAGCTCCAAACTATGGAAGCCCAAAAGTGTCAAAATTCAATAAATAAAAAGGCCTTTTTGAAATAACGATCCTTTTGATAAATAACAGACAATTATGTAATGTGGACATTAAATTTTAAAATGAGGTGTTAGTATTATTATGAAAAGTGTTATGCTATTCTTTAATGTGTAACAAATATTTTATTTTGATTAAATATTTCATGATTATTTTAACAACGTCATACTTTTTAAAAATAATGACATTTAATTTATTTTCAAAGTTTTAGAAGATAAGAAAACGTTGTTTTACAAAGTCAGTTTTTATTTCATAATGTCCTTTTCCACAATTGTCTTCTTTTACATAATGGCGTTTTACAGCCGAATGAGTTGGCCTGTCAATCAAAGTCAGTGGGTGGGACCACCTGTGTGAGCCGAGATCGCCGTGACGCCTACCCCGTAGCCTGACGCAGAAGTTTAACAAGGCCTTTACGTTATGATCCGATTCTAAACGATTTGCTACTTCTTGGAGTACTTCTGAAAGTGACTTATCTTCCGTATCCATGCTTTAGCAAGCCTGTGACCGCCGTGGCTCCTCATCAGGCGCTAAACTCTCCACGCGTGAATCGATACTGCAAGTGCTGCTGCTCATGTCTGTATAAGCGACTCAGCCAATCACGTAACTGGCTCCGCCTCATGTCATTTGATTGACAGGCCAACTCATTCGGCTGTAAAACGTCATCATGTAAAAGAAGACCATTGTGGAAAAGGACATTATGAAATAAAAACTGATTTTGTAAAACAACGTTTTCTTATCTTATAAAACCTTGAAAATAAATTAAATGCCATTATTTTTTAAAAAGTATGATGTTGTTAAAATAATCATTATGAAATATTTAACCAAAATAAAATATTTTTTGCATATTAAAGAATAGCATAACACTTTTCATAATAATACTAGCACCTCATTTTAAAATTTAATGGCCATTTTTACATAATTGCCTGTGATTTATCAAAAGAATAGTTATTTCAAAAAGGCCTTTTTATTTATTGAATTTTGACACTTTTGGGCTTCCATACCAAACGACTGGTTTCAATGAGTTGCAGTAATGTAGTGTCCTACTCTGGATGTTTTTTTGTGACACTTGACGTATTTCCCACCTAACGAAAAGGCTTGGAAATGAAGCTCTCTATATTCATTTGCTATGGGATGTTTGCCCTCCGGGAGGCGCAGCGGGAGCCAAGCAGTGACGTCAGCTGGAAGGGTCTATAGATAGTACACATTTCTTTATGAGCCCAATGTTGATGATATGAGGGGAAAGGCACTTTGTGAAAGGTGGAAGAATAGGCGAAGTTGCCTTCATTTACCACCCCTGTGAACTTGTTGTAGTTGTTGGAAGTCAAAGCTGGAGCAGGCCACATGCAGACTCTAACACTGACTCAATGTGACAGGTTCCAAGGCATTCAGTGACACCATCGCCTCCCCCCAACTCCCCTCATTGGCTTTGGCGGAGTATTTGACCCTGCCGCGATCAGAGGGCTGACCAGCAGTAAGGCAAACGCCCTGGCCTGGCCTAAATCGGCTCCCAGATAAGGGCCTCCAGTAGTATAATGTAAATGTGGCATAAATGAATACACAAAAAGGCCTTGTGGCAGAAAACTGCACCTTGCTAGTCGACACCTGGATAACAGGAAAGAAATTTGAATTACCTGCTGGTACTAGCCTCCATCTGCTACTAAGACTTGTCTGGTTCAGTTGCGAGTCACTTCTGAGTCAGTTAGTATGAATATGTATTTAGACATTGGGAAATAAATTAATGGGTTATGTTGCAACCTCTTTCGAGTATTTAGTCATGTGTCTTTAATGCTAATTGAAACCGATTTTTAAAGGTAGGAATTGATTGATTGATTGATTGATTGATTGATTGATTGATTGATTGATTGAAATTCAATCAAAATTAAATTCAATGGTGGCCGCTTTATGTACAGCGAACTGCGGCTTGAATCATGTTGGGCCTATTGCCCAATGGGATTGTTGCGCATGTAGCTAGCTTCCTGTGTTTGACTCCCCTAATAGAATAGAATAGAATGGAATACCTTTAGATATCCTAAAAGACGTTACCCAAGCAGTAGTGAGCCATACGCATAAAGGTCTGGAAGCTAATGGAGACCATCTTCTTAAGCTCCTCTTGTAATTGTAGAGGTCATCTCATCACAATCACCACAACAATAATGATCAGGTTAGAAGTGCTTGGTTGATTGTCATCGCCTTGTTAAACTTTACATCATCCACCCATGAAGGTCTGTTTGTGAAAATCTACTTTGTGCGCTTTGATCTTTTGCAGGACACCTCTAAAGCTGATTTTAGAGGGAATGAGAGGAGTTGCTTTCATTGGCTCGAAAGCTAATCAACTATGTTCACGCCCACAACAGCGCAAACATTTGTTTCTAATTGCACTGGTGCGAAAATACTAAAAGAAAACTCCACCCATGCTCACAATTAGACTGCACTTAACGAAAATCGAGCCCGTTTTGTTTTCAGGGGAGGAGTACTTCAAAGTATAGTATTTAAAGTATGCCACACAACATTCTATTCATTCTCAGGATTGGTTTATAGTCTGTGGTCACACGTTCTATCATCCAAGAAGGTGTGAGCTGGTTGAAGACATACTTATGTTGGGAAGGGGACCACAGCTGTGACAAAACAACCTCGAGGCAATACTCACTGGGGTCATTCCCTTTACAAACTCAGCCCTTAAACCTTCCAATTGCTCTTGGTGTGTCACAAGGTTACTTTTTGCATGGAAGAAGAGTGTGTTCACACTCACTTTCTCCCACGAATACTTGGAACAGGTGGGATCCTGTCATCTCACAAGTGGGCGGAACGTTTTGTGTGGGAGCCTGTACAGCACGTGTTTTGCATTCTGTTTTAAAAAAAACAACAACAAAAACAGCCATGGTGCTTATCATGGTTGAAATGGAACACATTTTCAACAGAGATATACATGTACGATTTTATATGGAGAAACAAAGCTTGATGGTAAAATAATTGGATTTTGGTGTCTTTTCTGTATTAGGCTCAAGACAACAACATGATCACTCGCACTAACTGTTGAAGTGCTGACAGCGATGTGACTGTCTTGTTTATATGCTGCCTCCAAACAGTTTTGTCCTACCCTCATTTCTGCTTTGGTCATACATTTCGCTTGAGGCCTGCATTCACCTTTTGTGCTCCATAAACTGAGCAGTCATGAACGCAGTGCCGAAAAAGTGTAGCATGATTTTTGGAAAATAGAAACATTCACTTGAAAGGTGGCGCATGTAATTTGAGCAAAATTGTCTAAGTGGATTGATAGTTGGAATGAACGTTACCCCATTAAAGCCCCAACAACCACTTGAAGTTGTGACAGCTTAGTCACAATGTCTCATTAATCTCAGAATCACATAATTAAATTCTGATATTTTCCATAAATCAGTGATTTTGTTTTTATTTTCTTCATAGTGTGTGCCTTCATTAAGAGTTCTACGTGTGTACCTACCACACATTACTGAATTTATAATTAACTTTTTGTGATGGGCAGTTATCCATGTTACCTCTAAAAGAAATATTTATACCTTGTGTATTACGATTGAAGTTTGTGTTGGTGCATCATAATTAAGAGTTATGTCTACTTTTTACTCACTCGGTTGAGGTAAACAAATTCCTAACCATCAAGCCTATGGTATATTTTTGCATTAAAGCCGCATAAAGGAGTTTGACACTTTTTTTTTTACACACAACTGGACTAAAGCTTAAATGCAGCCTCCATGATGCTCGTGCATGAACCGCGCAGGCCTGTACGAGCACGAGCAAACAGAAACTCCTCTAGCAAGAGGCCACTATTTGCACTCTAGCAAAGGTGACTTCGACTGATAGAATGATAGAAAGATAATAAGACAATGCTAGAAAGACCAATTCTGAATAAATTGCTTGCACGGATAATCTAATTTTATACTGTGATATAGTGCAGTTGCTTGCAGGGAATTTATTATTATCTAATAATATTTTAGGCCATGATTCTACGTATAGTTGAAATACACAATAAAGCTCAAATTCATGGTTCTCATAATACTTCAAGCAACTAAAAATGAAGTCTTCACCTTTTCAAATGTATTCTTAAACGCATTGGAAATGTGTGTCTGTTCTATTCATATAAATTGTCGACTGGAAAGACGCTGAAGTTGCGAACAATACTTACTGTAGTCTATGTATCAGCCATACACAGATCATGTCATCAAGATCACATTTAACATGCTCAATAGCAATATTAGCATTTGATGTCCACCTTTATTTGTCATCATTATTGTTTACATCTTTACTTTGTTATCATATCTTACCTTCTCAGTAGAAGTAGAAAGGAAGCCAACTTTGGTAATACCCAGAAATGTTCTCAGTATCTTCCACTGCTCAAAAGTCGCGCCGATGTTTACACAAGTCCTCTGTCTGCGCCTATCAAACGCTATTTTGGCTTCTAATTGAAACTACCTGGAGACGGGGGCGCGCATTGTCATATCCTTTGAAGAAATTAGCAGAAAATTTGAGTTTTCGCCCCAAATACTTCTATTTAGGAGAGACTTGTAGGCTTATTGACGCAGTTGTTGGAGACATGTTAGAGCTTGCTCTACACATCAGGACATTGCTTCTGTATATATGTGTAAAAATCTGTACAAAAATCAATATATTCAACAAAATAATTAGGGTTGGGTATTGATTCTAATTTCCTCATTCGATTCAATTTCGATTCACGAGAGTTCAGCTTGATTCGATTTTGTTTTCCGATTCAATTTGATTTACTTAAATTCAATCAATATTGATTAATTATGGACCATCAATTCTTCTTAAATATCAAGGACATGATAAAAAACTCCACAGACATTAAATTCCAAATAAAATTTTGGGGAGGCAGTAACTGTTTAAATGATTTAGTATATTAATGGAAGTAACACCATGTTATAATCAGGTGTGCCACAAACATTGACATCAGCAAGGACGAGATGAAAATATTTTCATAATTCTAATTCAATAACTGTAAATATGAAATAAAAAGATTCTGAATGAAAGTGCAATAAGTCAGGTCTTTCATAAATTTAAGAGAATACTTTTAAATTCATGTGAACCATACATTTCAAGAAAAAGTTACAAAAACATTTGGCCTTTTAAAATGGTATTTTCTTATAGATATATGGGAAAAGATATATCGATTTATGGTTTAATGTACCATATTTTCATGACTACAAGGCTCACCGCATTATGAGGCGCACCTTCAATGAATTACATATTTTAAATATTCTAAAGACAATAAAAATACTGCAGACTAAACGTAAATTATAACAATGAAGACTCACTAGGAATGTAATGGGTTCAAAAATAAAACGTTCGTCTTTAAAAACCTGTAGAATTAAAATAGTTTCTTTATAATGCATCAAGAATGTAAGATTGTTTTTCAATGATGTATCGTGTTTTTACGAACGCGCACTATAACGCAGGCATATAAAGGTATTTTGTTCTAGTGGGGTTGCCATAGTTAGCGATCCAAGATGGCGGGATCTTCGTGCAGGTCACCGATGGCGTCTTGGCAGTGAGACCTGTTGCGGCTCAATATTGATCCATATATAAGGTGCACTGGATTATAAGGCACATGGTCAGCTTTTGAAAAAAATTGAAGACTTTTTAGGTGCGCCTCATAGTCGTGAAAATACGGTATTGATATAGGGCTCAAAAACGAAAATCGATTCAGTATTGATTATTCGATTTATTTATTTTTTATTTTTTTTAAATCCAGCCCTAACAATAAAACATTATTAAGTAGGTACGGTTGTGAGGGTCAGTTGGAGTTTGGAATTGGTTTGCGATCGTCCAGTTGTGCATCCTCAGCCATGTCGTTTTATTATAGGCTACGCTGCTGGCGCAGGTGGATATAGATATTGTACTGGATGATATTTGTACATGAATAGCTTTCAGCCCAATTATCATTTTCCACAATACACTCAATGATCTCCCACAACACACTAATGTGCTGCAGCATAGTGGTTGCTTGTGTAATTAATCCGGTACTTTTATTCTGGGACTACCACTGTTTTGCTCACTAGTGAACACTAACAAGAAAAAGTGTAGAATGGAAAGAAATTAAAACCATTTTATTATGTTGAATAGACTAGGCCAAAATGTGTCCTTGACCTGAGGTTTGCATCCCTGTTTGCCTGTTTAGCTGCGTTTAAATTGGGAGTGCAGCATTGAATAATTATGGGGTATACAGGACATGCACCTGGCCTGCAACGTGGTGCTGAATGCACATGCTCCTTTTACCTCTCATGCGAAAAGGTGGTAAAACCTCTGCTGGCCTTTAAGTTCAAACAAGGTCAGACATTTTTAGACACATGCAGTATGTCATGTTGTCATTTTTATAAACTGTTACAAAATATATCAGTTGGAGGACACAGCCTCGGAGATGTGAGTGCGTCTTCTGGCAGGGTGATCGGGGAAGAGCAGCAGCATTCATTCCACTGATTTTTGTCAGACTAGTAGAGAAAATTAATCTTCTGTGTACATTTATTGAACTGACTGTACTCAGCTGGATGAATAATATAGTGGATTAAAACATAAAATCCCAAACTGCTCCATATTTGGTCATAACAAGTTCTCATTTCATTGTAGCTGAGCAGTGCTCGCTTAGAAAACAGCAACTGGTTGATATTAGTGGAAGTGTGTGTATACTTTGATGTTGGTGCTTTTGAAAGGGCGTGGGAATAGTCTTTGCATGCACGAGGCAGAGATGCTTCACAGGGAATATCACTAGGTTGCTTAATTGAACCTTTCTATTTATGATACCGACCTCACCTCTCTGGATTCAACACGTAACTCTACAGCGAATGAAAGCATTTTTCCCAAGGGGAACAACAGAACAAGGAGGGATTTATTATACAGTGCATGAATCAAGAAAACCCCAGCTCATTGTACTATTCAGTGCTGTAAAACTTGAAGGAGGGGGAGTTTAGAAAGGAATTAGACAAGATTACAGAGAAAGCCCTGTGCCCATGGTGGGGTCGGCAAGGAGGATTAAAGAATAACTTTGATACACATTTGTTGACTGCCAGATCTCACTCAGCAGAGAAAACAAAGTGATCCCAA
Source organism: Festucalex cinctus (assembly GCF_051991245.1). Taxonomy (NCBI): domain Eukaryota; kingdom Metazoa; phylum Chordata; class Actinopteri; order Syngnathiformes; family Syngnathidae; genus Festucalex; species Festucalex cinctus. Next base: position 19,778,644 of record NC_135428.1, read on the forward strand.
ATATAGGGCAGTGAAGATCCACGTTGCTACCAGGCTCATGGTAAATGGCACTTCATTTATATCGCTCTTTTCCACCTTACAAGGCCCTCAAAGCGCTTTACATTTTTAACTACCCATTCACCTACTGATGACGCAGCACCAGGAGCAACTGGGGGTTCAGTATCTTGCTCAAGGATACTTCATAATGTACATCATCTGCAAACCGGATGGTACCTGATCACGTTTGGCTCTAGTCAGTTCAAAAAGTAACATTTCAAAACCCAGAAAATGGAAATATGGAGTTAGGATCTTTTAAAATGTGTTACACTGTTGTGGGGAAACGTGTCTCTGGTAATTTTGTGCATTCATCCAGAAGAAGGTAAAACATTGATGTTGGATTAGAGCGCCTGACTCACAAGCCACTTTTCCGGTCTGTCCAAAAAGGTGTTTGATGGGGTTGTAGTCCAGATTGTGTTGTGTACTGAGTGGCGAGGCAAGTTCCTTCACACGTAACATATCCACCCCCATGTATTATTGTGAATTCAACTGCAATTAGGGGCTGAGCAATTAATCGAAATTCAATTACAATTTTAATTATTACACTCCACAATTACAAAATCGGCATAATCATAAACAAAAATAAAAGATTATTAATAATAATTTTGAGTTGTTTCAATTTATATTTTTGCACATTTTTTATTTTAAAATAACTAATTTAATAAATCTTGTTTGGTCCAAAAACAAGTTGGATAAATTGTTTTTCTAAGAAATTTTTCTTATTTTTTTTTATTTTTTTTATTTTTTTTTACACATTTAAACATTTTCTTGTTTTGTACCAAAAAACAAATAATTGTCCTGATCGTGATTTCAATTATTACCAAGTGAATTATGATTTTCTTCATAATCGAGCAGCCCTACCAGAAATTAAATACAAACACTTATTAATCATTTTCCAGTATTGGATTAGGCATTGTGTACAAAGAATAAAGATCAAATATCTTTGGCATCTTATTCCCTGAATTTTAGTTTAAACTAATGAAGTGTCGGAATTCGATCGTACGGTGTGGGACGCCATGTATGTACCTGGTCACGTGATCGTGATGACGTATCCCGTGCATAACCGGAAGCCGTCTTCCGTTTGTAAGAGACTGGAACATTGTACCATTCTTTTTGTGTGTATGGTGCTCATCGCAAATGCAGCAGATGCTTGTTTATGAGCTAGCTTATAAGCAAACTTAGCTTGTAGCAAACGTGTGACGTCATGCATGTTGAGATCGTGTCTCTGATCAACTGCTGAAAGGAGACTGATTCTGTCTCATCTAAAAACTGCTTCAAACATCAAAGCGTATGTAAGGATGGAAGAATGTTGATTTGTTGTGATTTTATTATATTGGTGTTAATGTTTTATGTTATATTATATTCTGTTTGTTTTTTGTGTTTCTGTAAAGCGCTCTGGAACAGCTCAGGTAGTTTGAAAGCGCTATATAAATAAAATTGAGTTGAGTTGAGTTGAGAATTTAAATGGGAATTTGCTGACGTAATGAGCGAGAAAAAGACGTCTTGGATCCCAAATACTGTTGAAGAGTAAAGTCCTCAACACGTCTGGTTTCATTTCATTCCATGTGGGGGTGGGGGTGGCCGCTCCTAATGTCATCTAAAGTGTGCTTAGCACACGACATGTAGCTTAGCCGAGCAGAGTACCCGGATGTTTACCGTCCATTTGGACTCGCAGACGGCCGGATCTGTCAGTTTTATCCGGTTTTCGGTTGGAAACAAATCTTTCGCGTGTCCTCCATGGCTGTTCTGCTTTTGAAGAAGTGCTTCTTTGTTGTAAGGTGAAATTCCACCTTTGATGTCCGCCGTGGGATGTGATAATTCCTCATGACTTCTTTGTTTCATTATTCAATGTGTATTTTACGTATGCGATACGTCACGATGATCATGTGTCCGAAATGCCCGATACAGTACTTAATGCAAAAATATTCATAAAAAGTGCTATAAAATCATAATTGCTCAACATAAATTGCCATTTTTTTCAGGGAAGAATTGAAATGAACCATTTCACAGCTGGTTAGGTGGTTAGTTTTTCACAAGTCTTGTGTTCGTTTAAGAATTGTCTTATGTGTTCAATCACAGGAGCCAGAGTCTAAATGTAGTTCTATCCCTTGATCTGATTGGATACTTAATGTCTGCAGTGATTCAATGAGCAGAACCAGCAAATTGTTTACCATGTTGCCATTTTATGGCATCACTGTTGCTGAATAGCTTATGTCTGCTTGTTACTGCCACCTACTTGACTAGAGGAGTAGCGCTGTTAGTAGTGGCTCAGGCCGATGCGAAAATGTTGAAAACAAAGGATTTTCCACCTCCAGGTTAGAAAGATCCTTTCCCAAACTGCTTCTTCAGTGTTTCAATTGACCTAAATTTCTCTGGTAAGCCAACAACTCAGTAGGATGTAGGCGGGGTACTGTGTTGGGCCTTATTGACCTATCTTTGGCACTGTTAGTATGGAAAAAGCGGGTGTTACATTTCCTTGCAAGGAGACAAGACAGGATGAGTCTGGCATGGTCAGCGGAGTGTGTGTCACACACTCTTAAAAAGATGGAAAATACCTTTCCCATTAAAAAAAAAAGTCAGAACTTCTTCAGCCTTCATCAAGTTTCTTGGGACTCATTGTAATTCAGCAATTGTCTTTCGTGGATCTGTCAACACTCCTTAGTTTTGGAATAAACAACCATAAATATTGACACCGTCTTGGTCTAGAAATCGAAAAGACTCACTAGCTGGGTTTACATTAGTGTTGTTCCGATACCGATACTGCATTAAAACAGTGGTATCGGTATCGGTGACTACTCACAAGTAACATGCCGATACCATTAATTCCAACGCTAATATAGGATTTTGGATGCAGCATCTTGTGTCTTGCTGGTGCGCGACATTCACTGGTATGTGACATGTTCACTGCATGCCGATCTAAAATATCCTATTGGCCCTTGAATGCTCTGAACCAATAGCAGGACAGCTTTTTCATGTTGAGGGAAAAAAAAACTTAAGTATCGGTATGGTATCGGTATCGGCCGATACTACAAAGCTGGGTATCGGTATCGGGGGCCAAAAAATGGTATCGGAACAACACTAGTTTACATGGAGACTTTTTAGTCATTCTGATTGAAATCATTCCGAATGAAGATCTCTGGTCACCTGTTTACAATTGACATGATCCATTCCAATCTGCTGTTTATACGCTCGCCTGTTTAATCGGAGCAAGATGATGTATCAAGATGGAGTTCTTTGTCAATGTAGCACAGTAGTTGTGATAGTGTTAACACTTTTATTGAAGCAACATCTTGATAAAAACAAGTTTCAAGTATTTAAAAACAAGTTCTCTCCTCGCAGACAGGCACTAGGGAGGCGCCTCCATTTTAGTGGGTGAAAACGAAAAACGTCATGACGCATTTATGTCAAGACAGAGCATGCGCATGCCGGACGCAGCCTCGCCATTACGAATGAAGTGTATAGCCTACATGACACTTGTTCGGGTTGACAAAAGGAATATACTAGGGATGTCACGATACCAGAAATTTAGTAGTCGATGCCGATACCACTGAAATTCCACGATTCTCGATGCCATTTCGATACCACGGTAAAAATAGAAAATAAGCAATAAATTCTGTACTTCAACATACACTCCTTTATTAGAAGTGAACAAACAATGATCCTGTGTGCTTAAACAGAACAATTGGCATGTAGCTTTAAAGCATTAAATTAAAATACTGTGCATTAATGTATTAAACAATAGAGTGAACAATAAAATAAAAATACTGTGCATGTACTAGCTAAGTACAGTAATAGCACAAATAATGTATAGAGCTTACAACAATCAACTCTGCCATAGTATTCAGAAGCCATTTGAAATGAGAGAGAGTCCTTATATGACATAAGGGGTACAAGTGTATAGAAAAAAATAAAAAATAAAATAACTAAGTAAATAAAAATAAAAATAAGAAATATTAAGCAAAGGTGTGTTTCTGTAAGAGGTGTTAATTTGTGGACTCATTTTGGTTATGACTTGAAAAGATGCAAGTCAATTGTTGAGTTTAAAAAAATGTTTAAAAGTAAAGTTCAAGAGCATTATTGTAATGAAAGTGTAATGAAAATTGCATATGTGAGTATGAGGATGTATTATTGTGTATACCTAAGAAATTCATGTACATACGCTACTGACTAATGTACGTATGTTCAAGTGTAATTGTCTACACGAGCAGGATTACACATTCTTTTATTGTAATTTATTACTTTACTGTATTTAATAATGAAATAAGTTAAAAATACAAAGAATAAGGAGAAGGACTAGATACATTTTTAACTTCTTCCTACTCCTTTGGACATGTAAACCATCACAAATAATTGCTATGAGTTTCTTCTTTAAATTATTATTTGCTACTTGTTTATGTTTATGTTATGTTTATATGTTCAATAAATAAACAAACAAACAATCAATAAGTACTAAACACTAAAATACTGTAAAATGAAAAATGCATCACAGAGCATGTAGCATTAAAAAAATTAAAATCTCATACTGTGCTTATTTACCAACCAGTTGCAGCACGTAGCCTCACACACACACACAAACAAACAAAATAACGAATAACGTTTGATATATTATTTGAGGGTTGTTTAATTAATGTTACTTTAGGTGATTCAGTAAATTAGCTGCCTGGCAACTTTACCTAACTTTATTATGCGGGACAGACGAGGCTGAACATAACGCTAACGTTACTTCGCAAAGCAGCTCATTGAGTGTGGGGTCATCATACTAACGTTATTAGTTTAGATATGGACAACAATGATAAAACGGGAATTCAAATGCACTTGCCTTGAATTCTTTGTACAAGTCTGGATGTCCATGTTTCGCTAAGTTTGATGTGTTCCCCTTTCGTCTGGAAACGGTTTCGGCATCTCAATCTCTGCGCATTAACCTCAAATCCAAAGTACTTCTATGCGCGACTTTGGTGTTTTTTCTTCTCAACTAATTGAGGGGCCGCTGCAGTTGAAGACGCTGCAGATGTGCGGGCTCCTGTCATGTTGCACGCATGTTACTTTACTTCCTTGTTATTGTAGCAGCGGGAGGGTACTCACGTGACGTCATTAGACGTCACGTGGGTTGCCAGATAAGCGCCCATATCCACCCAGTTTACATGACGTAAGCTTGTGTGAATGAGTGCGTGTGGGATTAAAATAATAATAATAATAATAATAATAAAATAAATAAATAAACACCCCCAAAACAACACAAAAGACGCGGCCAGATATGCCGCGATATCAAACGGTACTTCGGGTATTGTAGAAAAGGCAGTACCGTCACATTTTCAGAATCTTGGCATCGACTTGGCACCGAAGTATCGGTTCTTGTGACAAGCCTAGAATATACCACCCCTGTGATTCCGAATTAAATTCCATTCGGATTCAGCCTTTTCATTCCGATTGAGATGGTTATATGGAGCATTTTCATTCTGTTTGACTGTTCGGATTGATTCTAATACCTACTGATGATTGAATCTCATAATTCTTTGTAAAAATGGAATGCCTTCTGGGAAGAGCAGCACAGAGTGATAACCATAGTTAGAATAGTAGTGGCTGGTAGTATAGTAGAGAAGATACAGTAGTCTGAAACGTGTGTGTCAACATCCTAGAGATGATACAGAAGTCTGAAACGACATCATCATCTGAAGACAGCTCAAACGTTAAGGTTAAGAGTTTATAGACTGCGCTGCAGTAAATCAAGACTGTAAACGTAATGAGGGCTGCAAATCATTAGAGCAGTAGCCCAGTATGAGCTAATTTTACCTTAAAAACCTTTATAGTCATTGGGATGGGATATGGCTTGTAATAAAGGGAGACACAAATCATGGTGCAATTATTATTGCAGCTGTTAATTTTGTTTATGCTTTATTACTGCATGTAGTTTTTTGTCTGCTTCCTATTGTGCTGGAAATCTGATACATTATTTGTAATGAATAGAACAATCATTTTTGAACCAGTTTCCAACAACACTGGTCGAGCACACAAGTGCCAGGAATTATATCGTGATATGTTTTAGTCTGTGAGCTATAATCGTAGTCTTATACCTTGAAACAGACTGAAATAGTTGGCTAAAGTCACATTCATTACTGGTACGTATATTTTTCTCGTCATATATAAGTTCAGTGACCTATCCTTTTGTGCATGGCTTTCATGTGTTTTTTCCTGGACAGCTGTTTCCATGGCAGAGCTCTCAAGCTTTTTATCTCCGCGTCAAGCACACTTAGGCACCTAATCTGTACTAATACCCGCCGAATTAGTGATGAGGACATAGGGTAAACTGCCCACACTTTTTCAGGCAAAAGAGGAAACCAAAATTCTATATTTAATAGAAAGTTTTTAGACTGTCACGTGGAATAATTTAGTGTCATCTTTGGTTTCTATTTCAGCAGGCATATTCTGATATTTTGGACTCTTAAGCATGCCTGGCCTAGTTATTTGGTATAGAGTTACACAGTACATGGAGTTCATTTGATATTCAATCTTAGAGTCATGTTAGAGTCAAAGTTAGAGTCATGCATCGCATGCACAGGCTTTTGTCAAAATCCTAAACAGGCATATTTTGGCAAAAAAATAAAATAAAAGGCATTTTCAAAAATAAAAACCTATTGCAGAGCACGGTATATTTTGTGTCAAGAAATGCAAACAAATTGGGTTTCTGTGATTATTTAACTGCACCAGTCAGAGATATTCAATGGAGTAAATTTAAAAACATAGCCGCCCGACCCCCCCCAGTTGTTTCTAGGGCTTGGTATCGATTCTACTTCCCTCAATCAATTCGATAATCGATTCTCAAGAGTTCAGTTCAATTCAATTTCGATTTTTCCCAATGTGTTTCACTTCAATCCGACTTTGATTAATTAAGAAACATCAATTGTTCTCGCATATCAACGACATGATAAAAACTCTAAAAATTCCAAATAAAATTTTGCTGAGGCTGTAACTGGTATAATGATTTACTTTTTAACAAAGATGAGATGAAAGTATTTTCATAATTCTAACTAAATGAAAATATAAATTAAAAAGATTCAAAGTGCAGTAAGTCTGGTCTTTCCTAAATGTAAAGAAAATACTTTTAAATTCATGTGAACAGTTAAATTTCAAGAAAACTGTAAGATACAAAAAAAAATTGACTTTCAAATTCTTTTTTCTTATGAATATATGGGGGGGAAACAATATCAAAGTACCGTATTTTCTGCACTATAAGGCGCACCTCATTATAAGGCGCACCTTCAATGTATGACATATTTTCAAACCTTTTCCATATATAAGGTGCACCGCATTATAAGGCGCACCTTCAATGAATGACATTTTAAAACTTTTTCCATATATAAGGCGCTACAGTAGAGGCTGGGGTTACGTTATGCATCCATTAGATGGTGCTGCGCTAAAGGGAATGTCAACAAAACAGTCAGATAGGTCAGTCAAACTTTATTAATAGATTACAAACCAGCTTTCTGACAACTCCATTCACTCCCAAAATGAATAAACAGCTGCTTTATTATTTTCTCTGAGGTAAAGTATTAGTATTAGCTAGCGATCCAAGATGGCGGGATCTTCTGCGCATGCGCGTCACTGATCGTGCATGGTCACCGATAGTGTCTTGACAGCGAGACCAGTTGCGGCTCACTATTGATCCATATATAAGGCACACTGGATTATAAGGCGCATGGTCAGCTATTGAAAAAATTGAAGGCTTTTAGGTGCGCCTTATAGTGCGGAAAATACGGTAATCAATTCATGGTTTAATAAATCAATATCAGGCTCGAAAAAGAAAATCAATTCAATGTTGATTATTATTATTATTACCCAGCCCTAATTGTTTCACATTCACACAACTGTTTTGGGTCACCAGTTTTCATTTTTACATTACCTTTTCCAAAGCATTAATTTAATATGGAAACATTACAATAAATAATATAATCAAGGCCTGCTGGTTGTAAACCAGTTGATGCTTCACTCAGGCTTTTCTTATGAGCTTTTTGAAAGTTACTCCAAAATAGTTCCAAATGGAAGTTTGACCTATTTTGTAATGTCGCTATCGTCTTTACTAAACAAGCTGTCGTCTTTTCATGATCTCCAAAAAGACAGTGGGCTAATCAGCTTAGATTGTCTGCTTTAGCTGGTGACCCTAGAGCCCAGACACTTGTGCATATCCATGTGTCCAGGTCACGTTATCCTATCCTCTTTTTGTTTCAGACTACATACATGGCGTCACTGCTGATTTTATGTCTTACCTTAAAAAGACCGTTGAGTGGGCTGAACATAGGCGCATGTAATAGTCTGTATGTTTTAAAAAATAAAAAATAAATGACAGCCCTAAAAAAGGGATTTTTTTTTTGTAACAGCTTTCAGCACATGTTGCGACGCCCACAAATTGGGTGGAGACTGCTCGATTGACACACCAGCCTGATAGATAGCAGCAGCATTGCTAGCGTTTCCTAGCTTACTTCCTGGCTTGCTTTGTCAGCTTCCCAAACAAAATTTTGAGCATTTATGCATGGATCAATGCACGTAGCGTCGTGCCAAAAGAAGTTTGAGAACATTTTGGACCTCTCGAGTGAAATTGACTCTCACAAACTTGGGAAGGACCTAGCAAGATGAGTGTAATTTTAGCGTGCAATTTAATGATTCTGACTTGGAAGACGAAGGGAAGGGATCGGCTCACTTTAAACAGACAGCCCCATCCTCCACACCAATATCTTCTTTCCTGCTTAAACTGCAGCTCTTCCTTAAACATCCAAGCGGGTCATGGGCTCTACTGTCAGACACCTTCTCACTCTTTCCACTGGCATCATTGACTATGTTTATGACTTTATATGCAGTCAATATTCGGGTTAAGGGCAAAATTACAGTTTGTGAAACATTTGGGATAATTCGTTTACAGTCATGAGTGGACAGATTTTACTCCCGATACATGGTCCATTGGTCATTGTGCACATTTGGAAAACCCAACTGAAACTACATTGGGGTTTTTCCGTGTGTTCACATGTGCTTTCAAAACCTGAATATTGCCAATATTCGGGGTTTAAACGGGTTATCGACTGCATCTGCATGTAAATGTACTCATTGTCTCCGTACGATGGTTCCGGACGTCCCCGCCACGCTAGGGTTGATGGGGCTCCAGTGTGGAGGACCAAAACTGCCAAATTTCAAAATAAATAAATGACTAAATAAATAAATAAATGACTAAAAGTGAAAATAAAAATGAATATAAAAAAAATATAATTCGAAGAGTATAGCCAAAAAAAACAAATATAAATGGAAATAAATCTGTTTTTATTTTCACTTTTAGTAATTTATTTATTTATTTAGTCATTTATTTATTTATTTATTTAGGGATTTATCTATTTATTTAGTCATTTATATATCTATTTAGTCATTTATTTATTTATTTATTTAGTTAGTCATTTATTTATTTAGTCATTTATTTAGTTATTTATTTAAATTTGGCAGTTTTGGGCCGTACTGCCAAGTCGAAATGTTATTCAAATGAGGGGGCGGTCCTAAGCGTGTCTTGGTTGGACTCCGCCGTTGCAAACTGCCTGTCATTGGTCGAGTGTGCAGCTCGGCGAACAAGGAAGTCTCGCTGGCTCGCAATGGAGAGCTCCAGCAATGGACGACTATCTTGTCCACTGTCTGCTGTCACTTGTTGTCTAGCAACTCAAGTTGCAAGTTGAGGTGACAGTGGACACGCTTAGGACCGCCCCCTCGTTTGAATAGCATTTCGACTTGGCAGTACGGCCCAAAACTACCAAAATTCAAAATAAATAAATGACTAAATAAATAAATAAATACAGAAATAAATAAATAAATGACTAAATAAATGACTAAATAAGTAAATAAATAAATAAATAGATAAATAAATGAAAATGACTAAATAAATAAATCAATGACTAAATAAATAAATGACTAAAAGTGAAAATAAAAACTGATTTATTTCCATTTAGATTTATTTTTTCGAATAATATTTTTTTATATTCATTTTTATTTTCACTTTTAGTCATTTATTTAGTAATTTATTTATTTTGAATTTTGGCAGTTTTGGTCCTCCATACTCCAGCAGAGAACTGTCAACACTGACTGTGCAGGTGTAAAAATGATTCATGTCACCTAGTGTCTTAAAACCATGACCAATCATCACCAAAATTCATATCCAAATCCTTACTTCTGCCCACTTCAACTTGGGAAAATATTGATAGGGCCAATATTTTGGAATTTATGGACATTAATTGTGAGCTCCTCTGAAGAAAACTATCAAAGTAAGCCATGGAGAAGCTTATTCTTGTGATATTTTCAGAAGTTTAAGTGGGCATAAGTAGACATAAATTTTGGTGCAGACTGATCGCTGTTTTTGGACGTGCACATGCAATGTCATTGAATAGACAAATTGTGTCCGGTTCCTCTACAGACTCTCTCCAAGACATGGAAATAGGGAGGGGGTGTGGCTATGTTGTAGACTAGAAAATTGAATTTTGAAATTGTCTAGTTTATTTACAGATTTCTCCCAAGCAAAATGATAATATTGAAAATGGAAGCTAGTTTCATTATCCTGATCACAAAATACAGTTTTTTGAGTGAAAAATGGGCCATCCTGGCAAGGTCGTCCCTTTCACACAGTTTTTAAGTTCAATCTACAGTCCCATAGATTTGCAGTTTTGACCTTGACCTTGACCTTGACCTTGGGATCTGAGCGCATTCAGACAGTCATCCTTGAAAGCGTGATCATAAGCTTTGAGTGTGTTCCTTGATTCCCATTATGGTGGAAGGGATTTTGCATGAATTTGCATGCGGACTAATGGTTGTCAGAATGATTCAGTTGGCGCTCCCTACTCGGGCCAGTGTTTTTTGAACCATCAGGCCCGCACAGGCAATAGCATCAGGCCTACAGAGAGAGGGGGGGAGAAAAGGGCTCGGCAGCCAGTTGAACTACTGGCATGGTGAGCTTGCCCTGAAAGAGCACATGCCTCCGTGCACAATTATCCACTGTATGGAAACAACTCCCCCACCCTCAACACACACAGACAATAGTTTGACCAACACAACTATAAATGGAAGATGAAAAAACAAAAGTAGGCCAAACAGTGCCAGAATGTAAAATCATGTCACTGATATGGGATTGACATTTATCTCCTCCAACCGAGTTTACGGTATTTCAGAAGCGCATATGCTCAAGTATCCCCAAGGAAAGTCTTAAAATGAACACAGCACATCGGCGCATGTCAGCTGGTATTGTGCAAATTAGCGTGAGATCATCACTATCACGAAGATTAATGCAGCGGAAATTCTTATTTTGCATTCCCTCGTCTCTTTGTTTTGCAGGCTACTTCAGCGTGCTGGCAGTCGTATTGAGGACAGACAACAATTCACCGTGGACGGATGAGTTTGACAGTAAGTACCATGACAAAAATAAATTGTCTTGTATTCACTGCTTGTCGTGACATCACGTCTTCTTGTCTACTCCGTAGGAATTGAATTATCATGTTTGATCGACTCAATTTCCACAAACAATCCTAGAATTGAGTGGAAGAAGATTAAAGACGAGGGACCAATCTATGTGTACTTTAACCAGAAAGTTTCAGGTAAATTAATTATACCCAAACAAAACTAGATGACTGTGTCTCTTAATGAGTTTGTCTCGATGTTCTTTGTGCAGGTGACTTGGAGAATCGAGCAGTGATAAGAGAACCAGCCACGTTGGTGATAACCAACGCGACTCGAATGGACACGGCAAAGTATCGCTGTGAGGTCACAGCTGCAGACGACCAGAGGTCCTTTGACGAGATTGTGATTGACCTTGTTGTTCGAGGTACAGCAATCTAAATCAGTGGTTTACAACATTTTTGGACTTGTGCACCCCCAAGCCTGAGTTACCCCCCTCACTCATGCGTGTTGATGATTCTGCAAAAGATGAACGTAACAAAACAGATTAAGTGAAAATAATTTTATTTTGCGTCTTCAATTTGAAAATTTCAGTATTAGGAATTACGTGTTCTGGTTTTGTTTCGTTTTGTTTTGTTTAACTAAAATGAAACCTAAAAATATGTTGCTGTGAAAATAAATACGTACCCTAAAATCCCGTTTCTAACGACCCGTGCATAATACAGTTTACAAAATGACACGTCAAAAGCACAACTTTGCTGGTGCCCTTTAGAGCACATCAGAGTGACTAATAATAATAATAATAATAATAATAATAATGAATAAAGATACAAAACATACCAATAACACATAAATGCTTAAAACCTATGCTTTTATCCCATACCTGTGATTGTGGTTTTTCAAAGTATTGTTCTATTCTTGCACTGTATGCTCTTTTAGTAATTTTAGGAAGGAATTTTTAAATGTTTTCTTTACTTTGCTTTTAAATCTCTAATGCTGTTTGTAACTGCTTTAAAATATTGGACTTTTAATTACAGTATGTGGCATATTGAGTTATGTTGTGTATGAAATGCGCTGTAAACCAGTGATTGCATTTTATTTATTTATTTATTTATTTATTTTTTACAGCCCCTGGGTAAACATCTAAACAATGCAAAAAATGGCCATTTCTTATTAAGCCCCCTATATAATACCCATGATAATGGGATTTTTATTTTTTGTTATTCACTGGATTTTACAGTAATACAAATAAAAAATAGGAATCAAAGTAAAAGATATATACCGGTAGATGCAATGTATAAGACCTTTTGAGGAAGTCCCCTTTAAATATTTAAACTTTACATATCAGGAACAAAACCCTTTCCAAGAATAATCTGTAAACATACGATAGAAGTTGTACGTTGTTTTCATCAGTCATCTAAATATTAATGAGACACTTGAGCTGACATATTTTGATTTGGCACTGATGTGCCACACGTTATTGAGCTTGGAAATAAATGATTAAATGCTTCCACGTACCCCTGTTTGGGAAACACTGCTCTAAATGACCTGTCCTTTTTTATTGTTCTATTATGTGTAGACTCCGAATTATATAAATGACAGCACAAGATTATTCAGAATTTTGGCTAATAATAACATGATTATTTTGCCCTTAAAAGAGAGACCTTGCCCGTTGAGTTCACACTTTGGATGCGGTAAGATGACACCGTGTTGTAGGTCGCACCAAGCCTTTGGCATACATGTGAGGATGTGTTGTGACCAGACTAGACCTACCCAGCTGCAAAGGCATGTTCCGGGCTATAAGGGGAAACCTCTGAAACTGCATCTGCTCGGAATCGCAGTGCTAAAGAAAGCAAGCGCCACATGTTTTGGTAGCATTTTTTGGCATCGCTCAAAAATCATGTTCCCATACGAACGAACCATGAACGATCAGCATGCGCCTAGGTTGTATCACTTTAAGCATTCTAGTTGGGAATAAGGCAAAGCAGCATCACACTGCGTCAACTTTTCGAAAGAGACTTCTCATTAAGGTGGGAACCTCAGGGTACCTCACGATACGATATGTATTACAAGGCTCACGATAATGATTACCTCACAATATGGTGACACCGCGATTATCGATTTATTGGTCAGGTAATAAATCCACGATAATCTACGATAAAACTGCCGCACCTTCAATGAATGACATATTTTAAAACTTTTTCCATATATAAGGCACACCTTCAATGAATGACATACAGTATTTGAAAACTTTTTCCATATATATAAGGCGCTACAGTAGAGGCTGGGGTTACGTTATGCATCCATTAGATGGTGCTGTGCTAAAGGGAATGTCAACAAAACAGTCAAATAGGTCAGTCAAACTTTATTAATAGATTACAAACCAGTTTAAGGTCTTTAGGTGGATCTTCTACGCATGCGCGTCACCGATCGTGCAGGGTCACCGATAGCGTCTTGACACTCGCAACTATGGTAAAATACCATATATCATGAAGATACCATGGTACCACCTAAAGACAATAAAAATACTGCAGACTAAACGTAAATTATAACAATGAAGACTCACTAGGAATGTAATGGGGTCAAAAGTAAAATGTTCGTCTTTAAAACCTGTAAGATTAAAATAGTTTCTTTATAATGCATCAAGAATGTAAGATTTTTCTTCAGTGATGTATTGTGTTTTTACGAACGCGCATTATCAAAAGGTAAAGGTATTTTGTTCTAGTGGGGTTGCCGTAGTTAGCGATCCAAGATGGCGGGATCTTCTGCGCATGCGCGTCACCGATCGTGCAGGGTCACCGATAGCGTCTTGACAGCGAGACCTGTTGTGACTCAATATTGATCCATATATAAGGCGGACCGGTTTACAAGGCGCATGGTCAGCTTTTGAAAAAAATTGAAGGCTCTTAGGGTGCGCCTTATAGTACAGAAAATACGGTACTCAAGAGAAAATAGTTTCTTTTAGTACCATCACTGAAACACAATATTAAAACTGGTCTTTTTTTTTTCTTTTTTTTTCTTTTTTTTACAGTGAGTACTTTTTGTGTATTTTATTTTTTTTTAAACAACTACAAATGTCTTCTTAAAGGCCGAAATACACCAATACAATGTCGGCCAAATGTGACCGACACCTCCCCCCTGTGGCGTTGGCCCAGACGTCGGCACGTCGCATAAAACAATGACGGAAATGCACACTGCACTGACCCCGACTATTATATACCTTCATTGCATGCGGGAGAACTAATTCCCCTCCATACCATCGGCAGCAGTAGTCATTATTCCTAAAGGCAACCGGAAACCTCTTTATGGGGGCGGGATATGAAAACCGAAACAATGCATACCAGTTACTTCTTCTCTCGTGATGACCTCCCACGTAAATGAAACCCTCCGGCTTTTTGCACAGTATCGTATATAATAGTAAATCCTACCTGCCATATCCAGTCGCACCCCTATGCCATGCCATAGTTTGGCTTTCATACCTTTGTCAGCAAACCTTTTAACGGTAATACCATACGATGCCGGTCTTTCTGGAACTAAAGAGACTAAGTCATCTTCCCGATCTTCTGTCCAGACAGACATTGTACGTTCAAATGTTCGAGCATGGTTGGGAGAAAACGTTGCCACCGCTCCTGGCTGACATTCCGTCCGACCGCTTCCGCGTTCACATGCTTCCACGGTGGAAGCGGTGGCGCCGTGGTAAACACGGTGGCCAGTTGGTGAAGCTAAAACGGGTGCTGAAACAAGCTTCGCCCCCGGTTCGTTCCCGAAGGCATGAATGTACTCCGTTGTGGCATATCCTGAACCCTGTCGATTCTTGGCTGCTACCGATCGTCGTCTTACCAGAAAAGCTTTGGCCATGCTGCTATCCGTGCTTTGGACGCGATACCGACCTCCAGCTTCTGAAGGAGCTTCCTGGAGACCGCCGGACGGAAGAGCCATGCACCCCACAAGGAACCCGCTATTAAATGGGCGGTCATTGACAAACAAAACGTTTATTTTGAGGGCGTTTTTCCATTCCAACAACTTGGATTTCCTCTGCCTCACAGAGATCTGGACTGTCGCCGGTGAGTCCACCGCTATGATTGAATTAGGCTACTACTGCTTGGCTTTACTTACTTGGACGCGCCGAAGGAGGAACGGCGACTATTTTTAAAAACTAATTTAAACGTAAACGATGTCTATTTAGTATTTACTACGTCGATCAACAGCTTTGAAGCCACCTTCTGTCTCTGTGCTGTGCTTTGTCATTTACAGACTTCCAAAATACAATAAGGACTTTTTAAATGACTTTGCAAATCTTCTTGCCAATATATGATCATATTCTCTTCATGGGGGACTTTAATATTCATGTGTTGTCCTGAAAAAACAAAGTTGAGGTTTTTTTTTAATTGAATAAACTCAACTCCACTCAAGTTTATCACATTCCTACTTCTCATGTTATTGGATGCTGCAGTATTGTCACAATATTCCTTTGTTTGTTTGTTTGTTTTTTGACACTACAGTAAAGCCGGTTGTTCCAAAATGCATCGTCCCCAAATCGGTACCTTTTGGCAAGTCAGCTGAGTTGACTTGTGCGGAGGAAGAGGGCTTCCCCAAGTCTCAGTACCAGTGGTTTAAGAACAAGGAGGAAATTCCTGATGACCCCAAGAGCAGCGCAAAGTTCTTCAACTCGTCATATGCGCTCAACTCGGAAACAGGAATTCTGGTTAGTATGTGTGTGCATGTGTTTGGACAAGGACACGCATGAGCGAGGCGGGTGGGGCAGGCACGGCGGCCTGACACCCAGGGGTGGGCCGGATATTTTTGGATAGACAGTTGATGGTGCAGGAGGGCTCGAGCCACAAGGGGAATCTGCTGCCCTCGCTTGCACATTCCTCAATGGACTCGCTTTGGAGGACGCTGCTCAGTCCACAAACTCTCCACCACCCGAGGCCCTCTTGCCAGCCTCCATGCTAGCCTCTTGGATGTAAAATATTACACTGTACTGCACTCTTGTCCTTTGTGTGAAACTCCAGAACAAGTGTTAACATGGGACAGCATTTTAAAGTGCCAGTTGTAAACTAATGAGGTTTGGATGATCTTTCTTCTACACCTGCGCTTATCACCGTCCCTTATCAGCTATTTATATCTTTATTTGTTTAGGTCTTCTCGTGGGAAAGTAATACACACTAACGGATGGATAACGAGGAACTAGTTAATTGTATGGTGGTTTGGATTGCATTATTTGGAAGAAATGACTTGGTGTTTTTATATTGTAATTTCAAAAATTAACAAAATAACACGCATGCACTTCTTTAGGAAAAAACATACTATAAAAACGTTCACACATTGCACATATGCAGCGAAAAAGGATGTATATTGTTACAAAATAATAGAATAACAAATCCATCCATCCATCCATCCATTTTCTTGACCTCTTATTCCTCACAAGGGTCGCGGGGGTGCTGGAGCCTATCTCAGCTGGCTTTGGGCAAGTAGGCGGGGAACACCCTGAAATGGTTGCCAGCCAATCGCAGGGTACACAGAGACCAACAACCATCCACGCTCACAAGGACACCTCGGGACAGTTCGGAGCGCCCAATTAACCTGTCATGCATGTCTTTGGAATGTGGGAGGAGACCGGAGTACCTGGAGAAGACCCACGCGGGCACGGGGAGAACATACAAACTCCACCAAGGAAGGCCGGAGCCTGGACTCTAACCTGAGTCCTCAGTACTGGGAGGCAGACGTCCTAACCACTCCATCCACCCACCGTGCTGCCCCAGAATAACATAAAATAATCATTTAAAACATATAATGTAACATAATTGACATATACGACATACAATCATTTAAAACATACTTTAAAAAACATTCACATGTCGTCGCTATGTGAAAAACATGTCAGTTATTTTTATTTATTTATTTATTTATTTATTTTTTACATTTTTATGTTTTTGGGACGTCTGCATGTCAGTTTTTATTTATTTATTTATTTAATAATTTATTTGTACATTTTTATGTTTCTGGGATAAAACTGAATGCAGACATCCCAAAAACATACAAATCTAAAAAATAAAAAAAATTGACATAAAATGTTTTTCACATGAAGCAACCATATATTACATACTGTCTGTGTAGCTTTTAATGCTGCATCATCAGGTCAAAGGTCAATTCCTTTGTTTTTGTTTTATACTAAAGGCATTTGCGTTTTACGTCAATAGATGAATATGAAACAAAAGTTCAGAATTCAGATTTCATTTCATGTTATTTAGATCTAGCTATTATACAACTCAAGACAGAGTACTTTTTGTTTGAACCCACTCATGTTTTAAGTAGGGATGTCACGATAAGGACAATATCGTGATATTAAAACTGCCACAATATCGTCGTCATGGTCACAATATTTAAAAAGTCAGGTTGATTTCCATTTGTGCAATTCTAGCACCCTCTAGTGGCTAGTTTATTCGTGCAATTTATTTTTCATTAGTGATGTTTTGGCCTTCTATGTTTAAAAAAAATTACGCTAATTGTGAGATGAAGGGGAACCTAATTTGCTTGTGAAGCAATCAGCGTGTGCTTGCATTATCAAGTGACTCAGTATTGTTATTAGAAATTGTAGGTGGTTTATGTGCATTGCTGTTATGTACAAAAGCACAATATTGTGCTTTTTTTTTTTTTTTTTTTTTTTTTTAGTATGAGCTCTCTTATTTACAATATTGTGATCTTTATTAAATATCGCCAACGCCCCCCACAATATCGTGATAATTATCGTGTCGTGACCTTCATATTGTGATATCGTATCATGATGTTTGGATATCATTGCATAGGCCTACCTAGTTTTAAGTGAGCAAAAGTATTGGAACAGATCTTTACTTGCAATAACTGCATCAAGCCTGCGAACCATTGTCCATTTTTTTATTCCTAGTGGTTTCTCCCTTCAGGAGGTAAAATGCAGGCTCTGTCGTGTCAAGGTGATTGACAGTGATTGACTTGGTCCACTTATGCTGGGTCTTAAACTGGCCAAGTAAATCACCAGACCTAAACCCAATAGAGCATGTATTTCAGCTCCTGCAGAGGAGACTGAAGGCAGAAAATGTCCAGGGGAAGAAAACAAGTGACAGAGGCTGCAATAAAGGCCTGGAAAAGCATTTCCAATGAGAAGAATGCAACACAGTCAATGCGTCGCAGGCTTGATGCATTAATTGCAAGTCAGGGTATTGCCACCAAATATTACATTATTATTAAATTAACTTAATAATGTCTGTTGCAATTCTTTTGCTCACATGAGAATTGGGTTGGTTCAGACAAAAAGTTGGCTGCCCTGAATTGTTTAACACATCTAGATGTCCATCCATCCGTCCGTCCATCCATCCATCCATCCATCCATCCATCCATCTTCTGAACCCCTTACTCCTCACAAGGTGTACACTTTCATAGGCTGCACAGACAGTAGTGAGTGTAAATCTTTGACATCATAATCACACCCACTGTTTGGAGTCAAACAGAAAGTCACAGTTGAGTTAAATTTGTTTTCAATAAATATGTTTCTCTCAATGTCTTGGGCTAAAATCCTGGTTATGTGCCGAGTATTGACATCTGAGCGCTACCGAAGATTGGCATCATTCAGTCTGACAAGCGAAATGGCTTTACACTAGACAACACTGACTGACTGGATCTTTTGTTCTTTCCCCAATGCAGAAGTTTATCTCTGTCATAAAGGAGGACGCTGGCGAGTACTACTGCCGAGCAAAAAACGATGCAGGATATGCTGAGTGTGCACCTCAGAAGATGGAAGTCTGTAAGTGCTGCATCAACACAATTTAAATTGAGATCCCAAGAGTTCATCGGGGTTCATAGATCTACTGTATCTGTACAGTATATAATACACTACACTGTCTTCCTGAACCGTATGTCATGGTTGCATTACCATGTTTGATCTCCACAGATGATATTGACGTCGTGGGGATCATACTGGGAGTGGTGGTGGTGGTGCTCGTACTTATTTGTATTTCGGCCGGGATCTGCTGCGCATATAAGCGAGGTTACTTCGCAAGTCAAAAGCAGACAGGGAACAAGTAAGACGTCGGCCCATCCTCCCACACAGATGATCAAAGGCTACACGTTGTACACGTATTGACTTCCGTGTGACCTGTGTGTTGTAGCTACAAAGTTCCAGCGAAAGGAGATGGGGTGGACTATGTCAGGACGGAGGATGAGGTACGTATATTCCACTAAAATTGAAAATAGTCAACTAAATACTGGAAAATATTATCATCAATATAATTACTATACAATAGTTTTTTGTTTTTTTTTGTTTTTTTGGTTTTGGGGGGGGGGGGGGGGGGGGGTTGTGATAAGCTCTTGAGTGTACATTGTAAATGGACAAACATTTGTGAAAAGGCAGCATTTGTAGCTTAGTGCGTCTGCCTCCCAGTTCTTCAATTCATTGGGGGTTGTCTGATATAATTACTTTGGCATCATCTGGTGAGTACTTACGTTGAACTGATGGGAGGAGCTTCATCTAGTGAGGCCACAGCTTTGTTGAAGAGAAAGCGTACTTTACCATGTCTTGTGGCATCTTTGGGTTAGTTTACTTACGGCTTTCCACTATTCGGCCCTTATTCTCAGTAAACAATAGGGGCTCGCTGGACTGATATACGAAAACAATCGTTCCTAAGGAAGCGCATTGAATAATTAATTAAGCGTATAACAGTATAACAGTGATTAAAGTATCTGCTCGGCCCAATTTTCAACCACGTCTTTTGAAGTGAAACAACGCAAATTATTGAGCGATGTTTAACACAAGATGACTACATAAGCTTAGCTCAAAGGTTCTTTTTTGGACATGTTGATCTGATCTTCTTTTGATCAGATCTTCAAAGAACCTCTAAGGATTTATTTCACAAAAAACAAATCCTGTATATCGTCCTCCAAATTCGTGTTATTGACTGTTTGCCAAAGCAATAATTTGATGGATCACTGCTTTTGTCAAACGCCCCTTTTTCAATTCTAATTATCAATTGACCGTTTCAGATCAACATCAAAAGTCAGGCTCTGACTTTAATGCAGTAGAACTTGTGTACAGTATGATCAGGTATTTAACTCATTCACTCGCAGCCATTTTGACTGAAGCAACACCCTTCACGTCCGGCTGTTTTACTGGATTTTGATTGATTTTGTAAGGCGCACAGAATGAACATGGAGCCTACCAAAAGAAAGATTAGTCAGGAAGAAAGTATTTGTAGTATTTGTATCTGTATCTATTTCCATTTTGCAGCAATTAGCATTAGACTATAACTAAGTTTCATCATTATTCATATTCCTGTTGAAAACATAGGCAAAAAGAGCTTGTTGCAACATTGCCCTGGCTGATCTCTTATACCAGCTGGCCGTTTTTTGTTGTTTTTTTTGTAATGAAAATTTAAAGAGTTGAAATGCTGTCTTTGATGCTCTTGTAGGGAGACTTTCGACATAAGTCGTCATTTGTGATCTGAAGGTGACGCCAGGATGACAGTGGGGAAAGTGCCAAGTGAAAAAAGTGACATGTGCGGCTGCAATCCTCGCAGTCTCATCACGGAGCTGCCACAGTTCATGCTCTGAGCTCTCGGCATGACTGAAATCAACGTTTTCAAGTTTGCCAAAGGTGACAAGGACAACAGTTTGCAAAAATCTTCTCATATTCAGTACAAAGGGACTGTTTTCTTGAATTGCTGTACTAAACTGTGGACATGAAAGTTGTTTCCTGGTTCAAAATCAAATCCTCTTGGATGAAATATTTGACAACACATCCCACCAAATTCAGTCCAGCATGACACATTTCTACATGACGCTTCAAACCGTTTGTCATTTGTATTACGTTTATTTTCTACTGTTGAAATTTGTCTGACTATTTTTGATGGGATATATTTAAATGCCTATAGATAAAGGTTTACTTTTTTAAATATTTGTAAAATACTAACTTTGTTTTTTTTATTGTAATTATTATTTGGCTGTGGATTTAAATACGTTACTTTAACCACTTTGCATCAACCTTTAAGCATTTATGCGAAAGAACAATGAATCAAATCTGACGTGTGTCAGCATATCAACATGTGGTTCATGATCAGCGGTCTTGCGTAATGAACTCTCCGCTGGGATCGCCCAGGTTCTGTTTTCAAGAAACAAAAAGCCTCCGTTTTGTTTGTAGTCTTAGAATGAGGTTTTGAAGAGTGCCAGTCAAATGCTGTGAAACACTGTCAACAATCAGTGCTGCGGTTTTTTGGGGTTTTTTTTTTTCAAGTGTCCTTCTCAGCTTGCTGTTTATCTTGTATATATTGAATTTACTGTCCTCTTGCTGTCATACATGATGTGCGTTCAGTATTACATTATCCGAATACGAGTTTGACAGGATGTGTGAGTTAGCCTTCCAGACCCCTCACCCCTTATCAAAAAAAAAAAAAAACATGCTGGAATATTTTACTAAAATGACAAGCTGTACCATGTTTGTCAACTTAATTGTATAAATTCCGATTTCAAGTCACAAATTTGGGTTGATTTAGCATATATTCTTCTCGAAATTCTAAATTGCTCAACTTTAACAACATTTAACATAGCAGGTTGAGTTGTAATTTACTGAAGGTATATCACTATCAAGTAGATTATTCTCATGTCAATTGGCTTTCTATTTTTGCCCAAGTCATATTTATTTGCAAATAACACTGGGGAGGTATCGTAGATGTTGTATTCATTCCTCTCAGGGATCTGGAAGGTTAACATATTTACTGATTGTTTATAGGTACTTTGTGTTGTTTAATTCCTTTCACGATAATGGAAAAAAAGGTCCTATTAGAAGGCAATATGAAACTCTTTCCATTTATATGACTGATAAAAGGTAACATTAAACCATTACATTCATAGCATGTTGGCAGCAAAATGTTCCACCGTGTCTCCACCACACTGCTGAGCCTTGACTGTTCTTTAACAGCTGAGCAATTGACTTTCTTCATTCAGTCATTTTTCTTGTTTTACTTTGAAGCATTAAACTCCTTATTTGCTTTTATGATCACTTTGTCCATGAATGTGTGAGAAATGTTCACCAAATATCAATCATGGTAGAGAAGATCTGCCCAAGTGTTTGCACATGGAATTTGTTCATGCCGCTTCATTTAAATATGAAGACAGTCAACTTGCTAACCAAAATGAGTTTACCGCAAACTCATTTGAGATCACTAATGGATCCAAACTGAGGTAAAGGAGTCACGCAGGCTCCCCCTACATTTATACAAATTTCATTCCTCCCAAGTGCCTTCTGCCATTTAAATAGACCCGTTTCTCTCGCCCACTTGTTATTCTGCCTGAGGTTTCATGTTGCTTCATTCAATTATCCACAAGCATGGCGTTTGAGAGGAATGATGTCATCACAAATTTCTGCTTTACATATCTGCAAATTTGTATATATTTGTTTTCCTTTAGATTACCCTAGACTAGCATAAATATAAATATTACTGTAGTGCCTAAATATAGTGGAAAATATTTTTGGTAAGGACACACTATTAGGCAAAAGGATACTACTGGCTTGTATTGGCTGTGGTTTGTAGAAACTATTGCCGCAATGTTGCAAATGAAGCTTTTTAATTTCACAAACCACAAGTCGTCTTGTATCATGTATGACAATTACATGTCGTTTCACATAGGAGGCAACAGTGTTCAAGGTTCTATCATCACGCTGTTAACTGTTTTTTCTTTTTCTATATTCAAGGGCAATCTAAACTGAGCTGTCAAGCAACACTGCGCTTATTTTTTTTGTTTGTTTTTCACTATGCCATGGGGAAAAAAATGCTGTCATCTCACTCATGTTTTTGAGGGCTTGCTGGGGGGATTTATCTGTTCTAGAACCACTCTATTTGTGATTAATAAAACTCACTTCTAAAATTAGTAGCGATTCCTGTATTTTTTGTTCTGTGCATGTGTCCGTATTACAAACTTTATTTTGTATGGGCATGCACATACTTTGCTAGTGAAAGAAAGTTGATCGATATATTTTGATGCATCCAAAATAAATATTGTGATTGTGACCTACTTGATCTCAACAGGGAGATTTAGAGGTATATATTTGTGTTAATTCTTTAGACGTTGTGTACACGGCTGGCATGCAAGATTTAGGTTCTGAATAGACAGCACTTTTTCTTTTCTTTTTTAGCAGCACATGCAATGATCAGGACAGAATGGCGTGAGTGGGAAAGCAAGTCAAGAGGGAAAACTAAGGAGAAAATCATACTTGACACAAGGATGAAACCTATTTACAAAATATTCCAGCATGGCATGATGAACTGACACATTGACAAGATGTGTCTTACTACAGGCATCTCATCATAAATGATAACATCCTCGGCCAATCGGCCATATCTGAACAGCTAGAGGGCTCTTTCTTACAACTTGGGAATGACTTGTGGAATTTCACCACATGACAAGGACATGCTGCAAGGGCATCTAATAAGATACTTTACCGTAATGATGAAACGACACAAACTGTTTTTTTAACCATTTAATTCTTTTAAAAACAAATGAAGGGGGTAGAAATAATCTAAACTTAAAATATTCTTAATATACGGGGTGAACACACGGAGCTTGTCTATATGTGTGTTGGTGGAGTGGGGGTGTAATTACGTAAACGAAAATCCGTCGACACGGCGGTAACTGACCACCAATTCTGCCGAGACCAAGTTGCATCTCCGTTTTCATTACAATATACTGCGACATCCATATTGTCACACATTGCCTGTTTAAGTTGGACCTCTACAGGCGCTAGTCTGCAATTACACACTCAAACCTTTAGTTCCAGTATTAAATCCATTGAACATCTCACTTTAATATTTAAGCTATGCGGAATTGGCTTAATGTGGCCCTCAATGAAAATTACATTAAAAAAAATAAAAATAAAAATAATTTTTTTTTAAGTGTTCAGACCTTGAACACATAGTAATATCTTATGATCTATTTTATCACGATAAATTAATTAAGATATTAATAAATTGAATATATACAAAATCATCGTTTATATGTAACGTCCTATTAGGAGGTGGCTGTCCCAACCTCTAACTCCCAAATTTCAAATGTTGAAAATAAAAATTAGATTATTTTTAGCAAATTTTCTGAATATTGTATTTTAATAGCTCTTTTTGATTGTTTTAAATGTATGTTGAAATATTTAGATTGATTTTGGAGATTTAAAAAAACAATTAGAAGTTTTTATGTTTAAAAAAAAAAAAAAACTTTCCCAACTTTTCATGTCACTACCTAAACAGAAAGAGTATTTGTCTGTAGGCAGGGCTTGGTTTTAGCCACACCCCTAGAAATTTCATCAAGAAGAGACACTGCTTTCCTGTTCATTCATGGCTACATGCCCACCAAAGTCTGAAAATCAGCATGTGGTTTTAAGTACCATCACTATACCAAACACCTAATTTCAGCAATTAAACGAATATTTCTTATTTGAATGCTTAGTGTTGTGCTTTCTATCTCTGTACATATGTTTAAAACTGTGTTTGGTAGTCAGATTGCATCTAGCATTGTTGAGCAGTGATAACAACTATCATAAAACATCACTACCGAAACAGTCACTACCAAAACATTTGGAAAGGTTTCAGTTGTGACAATATAATGTTCATTTTTTAATAAAGTAAGCCTTTTGTAATACAATATATGTCATGCATAATCTTTATGATTTTAATTACATTCCATTTCATATTTTATATGAATTTAAATGGAGAAACATCCAAACTGAGAGGCTTAAGCAAAGAGTTAAGCATGACCAAGTGAAATACCAGAATCATAAGAATCATATTTAAAATTGAATAAAGAGAAAGAAATAAAAGATGGAAGGAAGTAGGAAAGATTAAATGTATCAATTACATATCCAGTAGAGAGCAAAGGAAAGTCAGAAGAGCATGGAGGAAAAGACTGCATGATCAACGGATGTCTCTGAAAAAATAAAGATGGCGGTGTTTTGCGGGGCTTCCTCGCCAACGAGCACGCTCAAGTGAAGGTGATCAGACACCAGGGCCTCGGTCTTCAGCAATGTCAGAAGTTGAAGACCTGTCCAAAATGTCCTCCAAGAAAGAAGATTCAGAAGTAATTAATGAAGCATAATATCCAACACCCATATTTTTCATCACACAACTTTGCAATAGTTCAGGAAAAATACATGTCCTATAGGTATAAGGCAAAACATGCATACAGAAATGCTATCATGCTCAGAAAATTCTGTCTTGTTACTATGACCCAAAAAAAAAAAAAACATTTAGCATTCCCACAAACAGTTCAACAAGACAACAAACAACCCTGATGCAAAGTTCACCAATTAGAAGAAAGGTAACAAAAAGGCTGTTGTCGCAGTAAAAATGTTCCTAGGCCGAGATGATAACAGTCAGCATCAGCAGGAACAAATGAGACAATGACAATATTTTAAAAAACAACCAAAAGAGGTTTTCTGACACAATGCGAAATGCATTTTTTATATTTTCGCAATGCAAATGCTTCCTTTACAAAGGGAAAACAAATGTTGTCAAAGTCTTTGCCTGCGACTTTGCATACAAAAGAGGCAGATTGTAAAAGTAGATGTTTTAATAGTCAACATTTCATCATATTTTGAAATCAAAATAAACCTCACATATCAAATTACAACGAACCATTTCACCGAGTAACACCGCCATTTTGACTTGTGACGTAGACTCGACGTTGGCGCGGAGCGAGTGGCAACGCAAGATGGCCGCCGGTTACTTCTTGAAAAGGCGAGTAGGCGGTGTCATTGCTGTTGACGCATGCGCAGTTACTCAGTTGAAACTACGGCTGGTCAACTCTGGGAAGCTGCTTGCACCACACAAATAAACGATTATCTTTCTTTCTTTCTTTAAGTCAAGCAGGCTCGTTTTTCCCCCAGTTCCATTTACGGGAGAAAAATAAAACCTGCCCAGCAGCGATGAACTTTTTTGGTTTTGGTCAAAGTGCCGACATCGATATAGTTCTCAATGATGCCGAAACGAGGAAGAAAGCTGAACATAAAAGCGAGGACGGAAGGAAGGACAAATATTTCCTCTTCTACGACGGGGAAACAGTGTCGGGGAAGGTCAACGTCACCCTCAAATATCCTGGCAAGAAGCTGGAACACAACGGAATCAAGATCGAGTTTGTTGGCCAGATAGGTAAGCGACAGGCGGGGGCCTGCACCGTCTGCACGACACTCAGCCCGGTTGAGAAGTAGCAGTATATGTAGAAGTCTCACAGTCGATGGCGAATAGTCGCTTGCTATCACTCACAATGTAAAAGTGCATGAATTTACAGCATAATTTATTAAACCCTGGATTAAAATACCGGCACGTTCTTTCGCACTAGTTTTCAAAATTGTGCACAACACAAGTGTTGGGTCTCGTGACAGATCGCACTAGCTCACGTCAGCTGACAGCAGCCATTGGCTAGCCGTCAACGCGAGAGCATGACGCAGTACTGAGAATATTCTTATTCACACTATAACTATTTATTTTTTTAGGCTTTCATTTACATATACTAGCGGCCGTTAATAACGAGCTATATTTAGCCTGTTACATTCACTTAAGTAACTTCACTCTATCAAGTGTATCAAGTGTGTCAAGAGTAGTTTTAATTCAACATAGATTTAAAAGAGAAAAAAAAAAAAGAAAAGAAAAAAAATTCAACATAGATTTTACTTCTGCTTAATAGTATTTTTTATTATTATTATTATTAAGAAGAACCACTACATTTACTTTGTTACACTGAGCTACACAGCTCTCATTTGTATTTTGATCTGCAGGTATTTATTATTGCAATTTGCATGATCAACTTTGGTGACTTTCACCAATTCAGCGTACACACAGGAACAGCCTTTGTTAATGAGTCATCCACAAGTCGTTGAAGAAATAACTTGAATCTGTCACAAGCAATAACAAGTAAAAATGTATTAAAAATAACCAGTAAAAATCACTTTGATTTTGATTTTTGGGTTGTGGTTCAACAGAATTATTTAAAAGATAAACTCGTGAAACAGGCCTGAAGAAAAGCGATGGTCCCCTTATAATGATTTCTTGCTCGACCTGAGGCAATCACTGTAATCAAACGAGTTTTGTAATTTTCAATGAAACATCTGCACTTCTCAGAAGTTTTGGCCAAATCTTGTTGTTGTTGTTTTTCCCCCCTGTGGGAGACGGTCAAAATGGTATTGCATAAGGTTGCTGAAAAAACTACCATGTGCCCTCATGTAGTACGCCTAATAATGAAGCTTCATGAGGCACTTGTGATATTTTGTTTGTACTCCAGTCTCCTGTAGATGGTGCTCTTGGATTAAAAATACAAGCTACTAGTAGTAGTCATTGTGATGGAAAATGAATAAATTTCCACTGCATCTTTAAACAAAGAGTGCCAACTAGAGGAGTCAAAACAAATCACAAGTGCTTCATGAAGCTTGATTTGTCCATCACTACCTTTTATAGTATTCAGGATTTTTTATTTATTTATTTATTTATTTTGGTTAAAGGCCCAGTCTGCCGTTCACTCAGGAAAAGGCGCTTTTTAAATACAGGATTTAAACAAACAAACTACTTCTCAATTTACACCTATGGGCTTCTCTTAATGTCTGGTGGTGATTTTTTTTTTTCCTAAACCCCCACCCCCCAGCCTGTATTTTGCCATTTTGTGTTTGTTATGTAAACAGCTGGGCCCGGTTGTTCAATTCTTGGTTATTTTAACCACTGTTTAACCACTAACCGCCTGTTAAATTCTTAACCCGCCGTTAACTAACCAGCCGCTAAATATGCGTTGTTCAAAACATGGTTAGTCACGCCGTTTGTTACACCGTCAAAGTTAACCGTGTCGTTTACGTCACTGGTTAGCACCGACATATTCGACAATTCCTCTCTTTGTTTACTTCCAGGTCGGCGAAAGCAATGAATAATGACCCCTGGCACTCGCCAAAAAAATAAAGAAGCCGGAAGTTTTCTGCTGACAAAAAAAAACGTTAGTTTCTTCGTCAGCAAAAAAAACTTCCGTTTAACGGTTAAACAATCAATGTTTGAAGTAATTTAGGAGTTTTTGTGACATTTTTAATTCATCATGATTTATTTTTGTTTTCTCTCTGTCCATTTTTAGAACTTGTCTTAAAAAACACATTTTTATTCTTTCTCTTTTGACTCAGCATGAGACTTGGAATTTTATTACTGCTAAGAGGTAACGTGTGCTTAACCCTTCATCAGAATAATCACCAATGTCAAAGTCAAGCCCTCGATAGACTCTTTTTTTTCTTGTGCTCAGTGGGCATCATGAAGGCAGCATTAGCCACGAAACAGTTAACCACATTGTTAAAAAGTTAGTGGCGGTCCTCAGGTGTGTTAACTTTAACAGAAAGTTAACAGCTGGTTAAAGTTAACAGAGTTTTGAACAACAAGATGACAGTGCCGTTAAAGTTATCGGTCGGTTAAATCTACTTAACCAATGTTTAAAAGCTATCACTGAGTTTTGAACAACCGGGCCCTGGACGTTTATGTGGAAAGACGGTGTTTATACCCCTCCAGCCAATCGCAGAGCGGGGGGTGGCGTGTCGCAAACGGGGCCGGGCAAATTTGTCGGCTGTGTGATGTCACTCCCGCGGCAATTTGTCAGCACGCACGGATTTTTTATTTTTTTTTCACTCACTCACTCACTTACTCACTCACTCACTCACTCACAGCAGCTTACATGTGTGAATGAGTGAGTGGAAAAAAAAAATCTTCCGTGCAACTTGTCTTCTCACATCAGGTTAGACTTCAGCAGGGAGCAGTTGTCAGAAGTGAATGACAAGTATGCACAAACTCTTGTAGAAGGTTTGAAGATGTTCCACTAGTCTGCAGCTGTCTGATGGTATTAATTAATCTCTTCCAGAGCTCTACTACGACAGGGGAAACCACCACGAGTTTGTGTCTCTGGTGAAAGACTTGGCGCGGCCAGGGGACCTCATGCAGTCGCAGACGTTTGACTTTGAGTTCACGCATGTGGAAAAACCATATGAGGCTTACACTGGCCAGAACGTCAAATTACGGTGAGCTCCACTTGAGTTCTTTGGCTGTTGTGTGGCAAATATTTTTCAATACTGGGCCAACCGCAAATACATTCTCACTGTCTTTTTCTACTTTTGCCTTTAATAATTTACACTAGAGAACTACAACATTAGTTGCACCTTCACAGTCTTAATACAGGCGTTCTAGGTTGGTCTTACAATGGGGTCCACATTTTGCCAGTCATTAAGGCTGGATTTCTGCTCTGCTCATTTCCAATTATTGATGAATAACTACAGTATGGTGTACATCTTATTTCAAAAACTGACGGGGTAAATACTGAATTGATAATCACATCACAGTATATAAACAATTTCACTCGCATTGAGCACAAACTGAGGAAAACTCATGACAAAGCTGTGGAACGAGCTGCCTGTGTCTGTTAGGCAAGCCCCCACTGCAGGCTTTTAAATCATGCCTTCATTTGTACTCTTTGGCTTTTAAAACTCAGCAGTGACTGCCACATTTTGAACCATATGCTAAACCTAAGAGGAAGGAAGTAGGGGTGCACCGATCACACTTTTTTGGCCGATCACCGATCTTTAAAACTGTCTGACCTGCCGATCTCGATTTTTGCCGATCCCGATTTTTTTTTTTTTTTTTCCTCAAAACCAAAGCATACACCTTAAATGTTCCTTTTTTTTTATTGGAAAACACTGAGCAATACCTGTCAAACAAGGTAAAACATGTTTAAAACACATTTAGTAGTTCTCTCAAATATAATTGAAATAAAAAATAATAAAATAAAACTTGTGGAATAGGTTATAGCAAAGACCAGTTTTGAGAGCTTTAAAAAAAAAGTGCACGGCAGTATCAGTAAAGCTTCCTTCCTGAGTATTTTTTCCTTGTAGTGCAAAACGGATAAATGTCTAAATGCAGATGTGTCACAATCTAGATGTAAAATATCTTGCACCAACTTATAGGATCAAAACCTCCTAAAGTAAAACATTCTACAAAAAACAAAAAAAAAGTGCAGTATGCACAACATTTTCAAAGTCAACAAGTTGTCACAACAACACAACTCCAGTCACTTCTGCATTAATGGAAAGTTTTTCTTGATGAACAAAAGCATCTCTGCTTTATCACCAGACAAACGACTTCTTTTTTCATCGACGACATGACCAGCTAAGCTAAACAGGCGCTCGCTTTCAATGCTTGTGCATGGGGCAGAAAGATAGGCTCGGGCAA
Organism: Festucalex cinctus; assembly: GCF_051991245.1. NCBI lineage: Eukaryota > Metazoa > Chordata > Actinopteri > Syngnathiformes > Syngnathidae > Festucalex > Festucalex cinctus. Next base: position 19,809,333 of record NC_135428.1, read on the forward strand.
GTGCCGCAAGTTCAGGGAAACGATTTTCATTGAGCTTCCAGAAGGCCAATGGATCCTGGCTTCTGTCAATGGGGACCTCAGAAAGGTAGTTCTGTACCTGCATGGCAGAAGGGCTGGCTAATTGCTGCTCCTTTTCAATGTTCTCCTTCAAGATTTCATTGTGTACTGAGAGCAGTAGACTACACCTCTTAGCTGGAGGCACTTCTATGTCAGGAGGTTCCGGTTGGGTAGATGTTTCAGTAGTGGGTCTCTCATCTTCGGGTCTGCATCTGGTCTCCTCCTCTGCAAGTTTGGCCAAAAGGAGCTCTCTCACTTCATCCTTCACCTCTGCTGAGAAGTAGCGATTCTTGTACCTTATTTTGTATAAAGAAAGATAGATCAATCATTGCGCTTTGTATACATTGTTCCTTTTATGGTGACCATGTAAATAGGCAAATACAGTTCAGAAAAACAATTTTAATTTTAAAATTGTTTTGTAAATAAAATAGTGTAACTAATTATTAAGGCTAAAAAATTCAATATTCAGAAATAGTTACTTGCCTTGGATCAAGAATGGTGGCTAGGCTGTACAGGGGCTCATGCTCAATGTTGCTGAATCTTCTCACAACAGCCTCCAGTAGTGTTGTTTTGGCTGTCGCCACACCACGGTCTGTGTCTGCTCGTCTCTCCAAAAGACGTTTGAGTGCAGTGATAGCTGGGATAACATCTGCTGCTGTAGCTCTTGATGAACTGATCTCCTTTGTAAGTTCTTCAAATGGTGCAAGGATGGTCAGCACATTTTCCATTAGCTCCCACTGGTGTGTAGTGAGTGTAGCTGGTAACTCGTACTCGGCAGCATACACGCTAATTGCACGTCTCTGCTCCATCAGCGACTGCAACATGTAGACCGTGCTATTCCATCTAGTGGTAACGTCTTGTTGTAGACGCTTCCTCGGCTGACCTAACTGCGTCTGTATGTCGTACAGTCGAGAATAGGCAATCGATGAATGTTTAAAATGTCCGACGATTTTCTTCCCGTTGCTACAATATCTGCGATGCTGCGCTGCGCCAGTTGTCCCTCGTTGACAACGAGTTGCAGCGTGTGTGAGAGGCAAGGCAAACTCTTCAAGTTTGAATCATCCAGTGCTTTTGGCCATATTACGAGCATTGTCCCGAAGAATAACATGAACTCTTGCATGCTCGATTCCCCATTGAGCTAACATTGCCTTAAATTCTGCCGCTAAGTTATCAGCAGTGTGAGACCCCGACATTTCTTTGCAGTGTAGAAGCACTTTATGGCGTTCAAATTTTTTGTCTATCCACTGCGTAGTAAGACTCAACATCGACATTAAACTTACATCAGAAGTCCAGATATCTGTTGTAAAGCTGAGTGTCTTTGCATCGGCTCTAAGCAGGCTGTGAGTATGGCTCCAAACTTTTTTAAACAACTCCGGTAATGCAACTTCTGAAAAGTATTTTCGACTTGGAAAATCATATCGCGGGCTCAAGTGCTACATCAGGTTTCTGAAGCCTCGGTCCTCCACGACCGAAAAAGGCTGGTCATCTAATGCCATGAACTCCATTATTTTTCTCGTGGTCGCTTTGCTCCTTTCGCTGCTCATAAGCGCCAACAGCGGTCCATGGTCTGGCTCCTTGCTCGCGCTAGCTTTAGCTAAGTTAGCCTTAGCTTGGTTGCTAACTTCAAACGCCGCATACTCAGCAGTGTGGTGGGTCCTTAAATGACGAATGAGGTTTGTTGTATTGAATGCCTTGCGTGCAGTCCCACCACGACTTATTTCGACGTTGCACGAATTACAAATTGCGATCCTGGGCTCCTTTACTTTTATCGTGAAATACTGCCAAACTGTCGACATACTGCTGCTGCTGTTTGTATTGCAGCGCACACAAGTGCGCATTTGCACACGTGACCTTGTGGGCGGGCTTATGTCTCAGCAGAAGAGGGCAATGGTTGACTTTTTCGTACTTTTATGCGAGAGAGATGTGATCGGTAGACAAGATCGAATTTATTTTGAGGGATCGATCAATCACCGATCGCCCAAAATTACGAAAATTGAGGCCGATCGATCGGTGCACCCTTAGAAGGAAGTCCCCCAGGGCCGCATCACATTTTGAGCTAAAAAAAAAACCCTCCTCTTTAACGAAGCATTCCCGGTTGTGCGTTTCACCTAGAGCTGTGATAATTTAGAGGCATACATAAGAGCCCTCGACGTACAAAAAAAGTTTCTTGGAATCATATGCTCAACCAAACAGGAAGTCCGCCATTTTGATTTACGTTGTAGCCGTTTTTTTGTGGCCTTTTTTAGGGGTCATATTTTAACGAACTCCTCCTACAAAATTTATCCGACCGTCTTCAAACTTGATGTGTTTCATCTTAAGATGTTTAAGATGCAAACTTATCGAAAGTTTTTTATTTTGTCACACGCCGTTGCCATAGCGATGCATTGTTTGCCAAGTAAAATGCTGCTTTTTTTATTTTTGGTCTAAATGTGCGAAAACTCATGAAACTTTGCACATACATCAGACTTGTCATGAACATGAATATTTTAGAGATTAGTTGTGCAATTTGCAATAAATGGCTCAATAGCGCCCTCGAGACATTTTTATGACGCTTTTGCGATTGTATGATTCAGCTAGATTTGTAAAAATTGGGATACCTATCAGCCTAAGACTAACCAAAAAAGTATTCTATAAGCCATGTGCCAAGCCATTTTGATTTTATTTTGTTAATTGTGCATCATTTTTGGCCTTCCATGAAACGTTGCAAACACAAAGCATGGCAAAAACATTTACAATTTAGACAGTTTCCTATTTCACAGTACCCCAACATGCCAGAACCCCGACGTGCAAGTACCCCAACATGGCCCGGGTTGCGAGGGCCCTTTATAGCTGCTCGCAGCTCGAGTTTGCTTTATGTTTTTAATACTTTGGTGACACATATGTTGTCATTTAATTAAACGTTAGTGTTGTTCCGATACCTGTACTGGTATCGGCAGAGGCACCGATACTGCATTAAAACAGTGGTATCGGTATCAATGACTACTATGCCGATACCATTAATTCCAACGCTAAAATAAATCATTCACTTATATGTGACATGCTCACTGCATACCAATCTAAGATATCCTACTGGCCCTTGAATGCTGTGAACCAATGGCAGGACAGCTTTTTCTTGTTGTGAAAAAAAACCTGTCTTTTAAAACCTTAGGTATCGGTATGGTATCGGCATCGGCCGATACTGCAAAGCTTGGTATTGGAATCGGTATTGGGGGCCAAAAAACGGTATCGGAACAACACTATTAAACGTGCTACAGCTATATAAATAAAGTAGTATGGTAGTGTGTGGTTTGACAACTACTGTACTGTAAATGTATAAAAGGTCATTTAAAAAAATAAAATATATATCAATGCTGCACAAACTGATAATATAGAGTAAGTATATTTTATCTATATATATTGATTGTTGATACACTGAAATTGAACAATTATAAATTAAAAAAGTTGTCTAAACGATTTGTCGATTGTCTAATATCACTTTTGATGAATTTGATAATTAGTCGTCGATTAATTGATTAACCGTTGAACCTCAGATATAAAATATTAAAAACTGTCCTGCAATATGGATTTGTACAATTCATTTGTAATTTTAACAAATGAAGGTCAAACTCGTGTTGTCTAAAAATGTCATATTCTTGTGAATTTTTTTTTTCTTAACAATTTCAGCCTTTTATTTTTATTTTTTTTTACTTTATATTACAGCTTAGAATATGGGTTGCCGAGTGTGAGTGTGACCACAGCTATTATTAAGATATTTTTTATGATAGAAAATACGAAGGAAAATGTGTTTTCCTTGCAACTATTTTTATTTGAAGACTAATCTTTTGCTTCCAGCTATTTTCTGAGAGCCACAGTTGGCCGTAGGCTGAGTGACCTCACCAAAGAGTTGGACCTTGTGGTTCACACGCTCAGCACTTACCCTGATATCAACTCCTCCATCAAGATGGAAGTAGGCATCGAGGACTGTCTCCACATAGAGTTTGAGTACAATAAATCCAAGTATGATTAGATTTCACTGATAATGCAAAATGTCTATTTTTTTTTTTTTAACTGATAAAGGTTGATCGTGTACTTTGCAGGTATCACCTAAAAGATGTTATCGTAGGCAAGATTTACTTTTTGCTAGTGCGAATTAAAATCAAGCATATGGAGATTGACATCATCAAGCGGGAAACAACTGGCACCGGGCCCAACGTCTATCATGAGAACGATACCATAGCCAAGTATGAAATTATGGACGGTGCACCAGTACGAGGTAATTTGAAAGATTGTATCGCAGTGATAAATGACTTTTTTTTTTTTTTTTTCTGCTATTCTAACTATGCCTGGCCCTGACCTCTGCAGGAGAGTCCATCCCCATCAGGCTGTTCCTAGCAGGCTATGAGATAACGCCCACCATGAGGGACATCAACAAGAAATTTTCAGTTCGCTACTACCTCAACCTGGTCCTCATCGATGAAGAGGAAAGACGATATTTCAAACAGCAGGTACACTATACTACACTTTTGCATGTCTACTGGTGACATTGAAACAATTCATTATTTCATTATTTTTGTGTCTGTTACATATTGTACCTACTGTGAGGATTTTTGTCCATACGACATGATATCAAGTGAGCTCGACCAGTAAAATCATATATTGTGATATCACGCTATTAAAATTGCTACAATATTGGTGGTGTTATGTTGCAATATTAAAAGCAGCACTCTGTTAAAATGGCCTGGTTGTCCATTTGTGCTGTTCTAGGACCCTCTGTTTGTTAGTTTTTTAGTCGGGATGTAACGATATCCAAATGTCACAGTACGATATTATCACGATATGAAGCTTACGATACGATAATTAGGGGTTGGCGATATTTAAACAAAAGTCACAATATTGTAAAAAAAAAAAATTATATTATAATAATTAACTCATACTAAAAAAAGCACAATATTGTACTTTTGTACATAACATCAATATTATGTTTTATTATTATAACGTTATTATTATGTTGCGTTGTTAATGCACGCACACATTGAGTTCCTCCACATATTGATTTGCTTCACAGGCATATTACGTTCCCCTTCATCTGACAATTAGCACAGATTTTAAACATAGAAAGCCAAAAAATCCCTAATGAAAATTAAATTGCACTAAAAAACTAGCCACCAGAGGGTGCTACAACTGCACAAATGGAAATCAACCTGACTTATTTTAACAGACGTGTTGCACTTAAATATCGTGAACATGATGACGACGATATTGTGGCAGTTTTTAATATCACAATATCGCGCTTAGCATTACATCCCTATTTATTAGCGCAGTTTAAATTTAGTTAGGCATGTTTTGGCCACTAAATTGGCCTCACTAAAGTGAGAACCATTTTAAATGTAGGAATGTTAGAAAGTCATCAACTTTCCTATAAATGTGTAAACTACTATATATTAAACATCCATCATTCCATCCATTGTATACATAAAAATTTACACAGATGTCATTAATACAATGCCATAGATTCCATCAAAACCAACTCATACAATAAAATGTTATTTTATTTTGTTGTTTTTTTGCCGTCATAAAAATATATCTGTATAAAAAGTCATAATGTTGAGTAACGTAACAAGCAGATGCATGCCACATTCTCAAAACTTTCAGTGAGTCAAGTAAACTTGGAAACTTATTATTTGATTACCTTCATGTCAGAAAAAAGCTGACTCGCACGGATGTCAAGTCTTGTTTTTATGGTCCTAAAATAATGATTCCGCTACCATGGCCATAGATCTTTAATGATCCTGCCATCAGTGAAGGATGTTTTGTGCTTTACGGAGGCTCGCACTGTTTCCTGAACTCAATGGGCACTTGGATGAAATGCCGATTCATACGATCACGTTGAAAGATTAGTTTTTTGTGTGTCTTATTGGCGTGAGCGCACTCTGCAATTGTTAACCACGCCAGCTAACATCCCGGAGTGAAGGGAAAATTTATGACCCGTCAGAATTTTGGACATGTTTTTATGTCTGTAGGTTTGCACTAATAAATTACATGTGGAAATTGAAGTCTGCTAAAAACTTTAATGGTCCCAGGGGTGGTTGATAAGACGATATTAGATAGTTAAGAACTTTAATGTGTTGACGATCTCATAAAGCTGACAGATCGGCAAGATCGTCTGTGGCGCATACAGTTCAACTTTATGCGGGCTCAAGTTTGGTTCATGCTTGATGCATCTGTGTGGTCTTTTTTTTTTTTTTTTCTTCTTCTTCTTTTCCCCCTCCCTCACACAAACACGAGGCCGAGGGCACGGGCGGCCGTGGATGAGTCGGACGCTCGCGGGAGCTCCGACCGCCTGGCCGGCTCGATTTGCGTCCCCCCCGGCCGCGGCCCGGCCACTTCGGAACCTTACCCGACAGTGGACGTGTACGCAACTCTCCCACGGCCACATTGCCCACACGCTCACCTACGAGAATTTATAAACTACACGGAGTCACGGACGAGCAAATGCGAGAAACGAGAAAAATTTTCTACTTTACAATTCTGGGTTTTATTTACTTTGCTAACTCATTCCAAACTGTTTTTGTCGATAGTTTATTGAGGAAAAAAACATGTTCAACTTCTATTGTGGTGTTAACTAGTTATTCCACTGAGCAGTTGCATTTTTATTTGGAGAAAAAAAAAATGCTTCCTGATGTTGCAGGAAATCACGCTGTGGAGGAAAAGCGACGTCGCAAGGAAGAGCATGTCTCATCAAGCCATCCTTGCCTCCCAACGCTTCGAAGGCTCCTCCAACCCGGGGAAAAGCCAACCTGATGAAGAGGGCGGCTTAAAAGCCTAGCCAGCAAGTTGTGAATATGAAATTCATTTCTGTGCGACTGGAGTGAATGTGCTGTGCTTATTTAATGTGCAAGTGTGTGTCAACTGTCAAGGGAACAGAACAAGCTCAGATTGTACTTGCAAGTTATTTTGTGTATGTTTGCTTCGAACACCTTGAGGTTTCCGATGGCCGGAGTTTACCAAATGGAGACTTATTTTCCTGTGATGGATAATTTTACCGACGGAACAAAAATAAACACCAAATTAAGTAATGAGTTGGTATTGGCTTAGCTAACATCAGCATCGCCATGCGCTTGTATATAATTTGCAAATACATTTTGACTTAAAGTTTGTATATGTGCGTGTCTCAAACATGGCCTTTAATTTTAGCCTCGCTCTGCTGCAGCTGTGGTGAACCATTTATCAACTAATCATTTACAAAGGAATTGCTGGATTTTTTTTATTATTCATTTTGAGTTCAATAAAAATGAACTGAGTATGCAGAGCGAAACACTACTGAAAAATGATTGTCCATCATTCGATTAGGCATTGTGCATACACAGTAACAGTGCAAATATCAATGGTGTCTGATTCTGAAGAGGCAACAGTTTAACAATGTCTATAAAATCCTAAATACTGCCGCTTTCATTCTGCGCACATAAAAATTGGTTATGATTTGATATATGGTCGTAGTTTGCTTGCATTAAGTGACGTTATTTATTAGGGATGTAACGATAATGGCAATATTGTGATATTAAAACAGCCACAATGTCGTCGTCGTCATGTTCACAGTATTTAAATGAAACACATTTGTTAAAAAAGTCAGGTTGCTTTCCACTTGTGCAGTTCTAGTGCCCTCTGATGGCTAGTTTTTTAGTGCTATTTAATTTTCATTATGGATGTTTTGGCCCTTCAATGTTTAAAATCTATGCTAATTGTCAGATGAAGGGGAACGTAATATACCTGTGAAGCAAGTCAATATGTGGAGGAGCTCAATGTGTGTGTGCATTACCATAACAATAATAATAAAACAATATTGATGTTATGTACAAAAGCAAGCACAATATTGTGCTTTTTTTTTTTTTTTGTTTTTTGTTTTTTTACAACATTTTGACCTTTTTTTAAATATCACCAACCTCCCCAACCTCGTGATAATTATCGTATCGTGACCTTCATATCGTGATATAGTTCCGTGATGTTTGGATATCGTTACATCCCTATTATTTATATTATCCATCCATACATTTTCTTAACCGCTTATACTCACAAAAGTAGCAGCCATATTTGAATGTTTCAGCATGCAATGATCTCGTACCTGCTCAAAACTCGACAAGATGGCGCTTTGCAGGTGATGTCATTATTTTGATACATAATGAGCTCAACCCCCCGAGGAATCAGAGGCCATTGATATTTGCACTAATACTGTTGATACAGCACAATTGAATGATAGACAATGAATTTTAAGTGGTGTGTTTATTGTAATATTTTCTTACATTCCACCAGAAATTTTTATTTTTTTAATAGCATCGTATATGCTGAATGCCTTAACTAGCTTAAGTCACTTTTGTGTTAAAAACGTCACACTTTTGAGTTGAAAAGAAAAAACATTGACATTTTGATGGATCAAGTGTGTTTTTGTGTGGGATAATTTGAAGGTTACACTGTGTTAAAAGTCTTGTCAGAAAAATATATTTCCTAGTTTTGCAAACCAAATGATGACTCCTGTTTTTAAAAGAAATAATCTACGATCAAAAACGACTAAAATGATGTTAATTTTAGGGGTTATCGAAGTGTGGGACGGCGAGTCTACCCTCCAGAAAAACAACTGGGGTGTGTCGGTCAGAATTACAAGGCGTGGGTGACCCTGCACGATCGGTAACGCGCATGCGCAGAAAATCCCGCCATCTTGGATCGCCAACTACGGCATTTTCACTAGAACAAAATATCACTATATGTCTGCGCGTTCGTAAAAACATGACGCAACAATAATAAATTTCTTAGATTCTTGGTGAATTATAAAGAAACTATTTTAATTTTACAGGTTTTAAAGACAGACGTTTTACTTTTGACCCTATTACATTCCCAGTGACATTCCTACGTTTAGTCTGCAGTATTTTTTATTGTCTTTAGAACAATGTGTGGCCAATATCATATGATAGTTAGTTGTTTTTTGTTTTGTTTTTTTTGGGGGGGGGTCATTTAAAACACAGCGCAGACTAACTGTAAAGTACAATGCAGAATCACTAATGTAATGAGGTCAAAAGTAAAATGTACATCTTATAGGATTAAAAATACTTAGTTACTTGAAAATGCATCAGTAATCTGTTTTGTTTTTTTGGGGGAGGGTTTGTGTTTTTTTATTTTTTTATTTTTTTTCCCCCCGTGTTGTATCGCGTTATTACGAACGCGCACTATCGCTCCCTACGCGTATAAAGGTATTTGTTCTAGTGTAGTTGCCGTAGTTGGCGATCCAAGTTGGCGGGATCTTATGCGTGTGCGCGTCACCGATCGTGCAGGGTCACCGATAGCGTCTTGACAAACGTAACTGAAGCATACGAGTTTTATCTCAAGCTACATCTCCGAGGGGGGAGCATGTTTCACACATTGAAAACCAATTTGCTGAATTGTTGGTTGTAGTTCTTCGGTGAGAATTGCTTCATGCGTCTTTTTTTGTCTTTGTTGTGATTACTTTTGAAGTTGTTATCTCTTATTTGCACTCTGATCTCTTGTCCTACTCTCTGTACTTTACTTACAACAAACCTCTTCTGATTGCGACCACCACCTCCAATCGATGATGGACGGTGTTGCACAAGTGACTAAATCGACCCAGACGCTGTTTTTTTTTTTTTTTTTTTTTTTTTTGGTGGGGGGCTGTCAGTCGTACTCTGTTGGCAGCCGTCTTTTGATGGTTAGACTGCTTTTTGCCTCAGGATTGATTGCCAAAAATGTTTTTGGATGCAGTGCCAGGGTACAAGCGCAAATGCACTGTTCCTCTTACCTCCTAAGTCATCTTTTATTTTAGAACACATATCAAGTCAAAAAATAAAAGCACAAAAGTGAGTTGAACTGTAAGCTTCTTTGTGAAATGTATTGAAGTTCTATATATTTTTATATTTCACACTAGTCATTACAGTAAAAAGGCAAATTGTGCCTTTGTCACGATGTTGTGCCAACTACTCTCTGTTGGATATTCTATCACCAGCCTTTTAAAAACAGCTACTTCATTTGTTTTTATTTTTTTTTTTTTTACATAAACTATTGTCATTCCTGAACTTAAACCAGTGCAAGAGTGATTTAAAAAGAAAAAAAATGTGCTTTTGTTGTTGTTTTTTGTTTGTTTTGATTACAAAAGAAAATTACCCACATCTAACGGTGATCTTTGTTTTTGTTTTTTGTCTGTTTTTTTTTTTTTTTAACATATACTATATGTCACCGGTGAGCAGAATGTTGGTGGCCCCCTGTTCTACATTATATCTCTTTAACTTCTGTGTAGTTTAACTTGCTGATTGATTCTAGTCTTCACTGAAATAGATTTTGAAAATACATTCTAGAAATCATGGATCAACTTTGCTGTGTATACAATGTATGTTTATTCTTTGTGTTCTTTATTTTTATATTTTATTTTTCCAGCCCTGGTGACAAAAGCCTGTCCAATGCAGTTTGTAAAAAAAAACAACAACAAAAAACAGTAAAATGAAATCAAATGTTAAAGATGCTCTGTTGTTTATTTTTATGACATTCCTCCCTTTCTCTTAAAGTATTTTGTATTTCAGTTTTCTTTGAATTAAAGGGAGCAATGGCAAACTTTTGAGGGGTCTTGGGTTTGAATCTCTGTGTCGAGTTTTTAGTTTTCTCCAGGTGCTAAGGCTTCCTCTTGGGTTAAAACATGCATGTTATGGAAGTTTCTAAATTGCCCATGGTTGTGTTTACCTATACAGACCAGTTCAGCTGCCTCTCGCCCAAAATGAGCTGGGATAGGCTCCAGCTCACCTACAAGTTGCTACCCAAACATCTGTAAAGCAGATGGACCAATGCATCTTTATAGTTCAAGATGTGAAATTAGTAATTATACTTGTTAGAAAAAAAAAAGAAAAAAAAGATTCAGTACTGTCACTTACTGGAGTAGTTTCCTTTGTGCGTCACTAGAGGGCAACTTTGTATCGGGTACGATGTTGAAAATGAATTGGGGAAATGTGTTATTCATCTATTTGGAGCATAGTACCGATTGATAACGTAAGTAAAAGTACATTTTAAGTAAAATGTTGTAAAAACTTCGACATATAACATTTTATGTGGCCCTTATCACTGTAGTACGCTTACCTACTAACTATAAAGTGTAATACACTATAAAGAGCAATACATACGGTACAACAAGTTTAGTTTAGTTTTTAAAAACACTTTAATCTTTCTACATCCTGCGATGTCCCTTGCCCTGATACAACTAGAATGAATATACCGATATCACGGGACAACATTTTGACAAAAAGTTCAGCATGATGAGAAACGGCATGGTTGTTGGTGGTAGCTGGATGGCTAGTTAACGTTGCTGACTTGACAAAAGGATCAGGATTCAAATTCTGGTCAGAGAAATTGCGTGGGTTGCGTTAAAGGGCATCTGGTGTCAGAACTGCCAAACCATGCAAGTAACTTGCTGTGGTGACACCTGACCGGGAGGTGGGGTTTGTTTCTTCATTGAAAATGTTGGTAATAAAAATCAGTATTGTTTTTTTTTTTTTAGTGCTGTCAAAGTTCAAGCCTTAACTCAGTGATTAATCCCAAAACTTTATCACATTTAGTCACGTATTGGGGAAAGGTGCTGTTGATCTATTTGGAGCATAGTACTGATTGATAACGTAAGTAAAAGTACATTTTAAGTAAAATGTTGAAAAAATTCGATATATAACATTTTATGTGGCCCTTATCACTGTAATACGCTTACCTACTAACTATAAAGTGTGTACACTATAAATATATGCAGGTTATTTGCACTATTAATTTTAACCACAGATTATCATTTAGCTTGACAGTGGACATGTGTTTGAGCAATAAACATAACTACATGCATTAAAGTAAAGCATGTAATGCATGTTTGCGTATGACATTCAGAATATTTGTTCATGTCAAACTACTGGGGTCTTTTTTTCCCATTTTAAATTATTCAAGTAATTAACTGATAAGGAAAAGAGGAGGATGAGAGTGTGCAGTGGATGAAAAATTTTTTTGAAGACAGGCGCTTTTCAAATTTAGCAGGCAAAAAAAATGTAGCTAAAAAGCCATTTTAATTAAGTGATTAATTGTGATTAATCAAAATTTTAAGATGTGATTAATTTGATTTAAAATGTAATAATTTACAAGATAATTACTTGGTAACTTTTTAACTCATCACTACACTGCAAAATCGGTCGGAGACAGAATACAGAAACAAGAACAAAAAAAACAAAAAAAAACAATAATAAAATGGACTTTTTCATGAAGCAACCATGGATGTTTTTGGAGGAAGATAGGGATGCACACAAGCATGGAATGAACATGAAAACTCCATCTAGCAAAGGCTGGAGCGGAGGTTCAAAGGGACCTCTCGAATGTGAGCCAGCAAGGCAAGCTTGCCATATAACATCATGTTGCCCCCCTCAAATGATCATTTGAATATTGTCATCACGAGGTAAAGCTGCGCCTGCAGTGTCACAGAACCTAGTTTGGCTGCAGACTCATCTTCCCTCTACATGATTATTGTCTTTGTGTAAGCTGCTAAACCTTTTTAAAATAGAGATTACACTGCGGGAACAGACTACAAATATTATCTGCCGACTGCAGTTGTCACAGCTGAATTAAATACATTCATAAAATAGAACAATAAGAAATTATTTTAGTCCTGGATGTTTGGATCAGTCTTTAAGAGACAAAAATGGGGAAATGTAGTGAAATAAATAGGCACCAGCACCCCCCGCGACCCTTGTGAGCTGCGATTGGCTGGCAACCAGTCCAGGGTGTCCCCCGCCTACTGCCCAGAGCCAGCTGAGATAGGCGCCAGCACCCCCCGCAACCCTTGTGAGGAATAAGCGGTCAAGAAAATGGATGGATGGATGGATGGATGGAGTGAAATAACTCAAGTCAAGTAAGTTCAGGGTTGTTTAGATCCTTATAAAGTTCATAATGAAGACCACTTTCCGTTGTCTTGGAAATTGTCAAGGAACTAAAAATGTTTGTTTTCATCCAGTCCAATAAAAACATCGGCACATTGTGTTGCTGAGGACAGAATTTACGAAGGCTCTTCACTTCTATCTTTAGTCTGAGGCAGTCTGTCAGCAAGGCCTATAAACGTGTCAAGAGAAGTAAAACTGGCTTGTCCTCATATGCCTGTAACAAGTATCACCACATCATGTAAAGAGATGGGATTGGAGAAACTTCAAGTCATCATCCTTTCCTTCCTCAGGAGCAAAATGTGTATTGTGCACTCTCACTGTCTCACAGGAGATAAAAATTGAAAATCGACTTTTTATTATTTGTTTACTACTATTGGAAGGCTACCAATGTAGAGTAAAAATTTTTGACTGGCGAGTACGTTCAAACGTATTTGCAAGTGCGTTACAAGTTTGTACTTTCAAACATACAAGTACGTTTGTACATGCAAATATTTGAACATACTTGTAGGCAATACATTTACATTATCGAAATTGGAGCACATTTGAGACAGTACTTAGTAGAAATAGCATGATTTATGATGTTTTAAATATGTTAAACATACACAAGAGGACTTCAGACATTTTACAACTTGGCTTAAATACATGTATAAATTATATGCTTATTGATGTTTACAGGAGGACACTTGTATATTTATTATTAAAGAATTATAACTGTAATTCAACAAAAGATGCCTCTGCCTCTCTAATGTTGGGGTCTAACTAACTGACCGATAAATGAAAAAAAGGGGGGGGGTGGGGGGGGGTTTCTTCAAAGCAGCACATACCGTCCACTTGTTAATTTATTTTTTTCTTGTTAAAAAAAAAAAATAGTAACCACCCCACCACAAATGTCCCTCTGGGGCTTATACTAACTGCCTACGAGCTGTATTATGTCTGTATGTCTGTATAATCTGAACGTATACCGTATAGTTTATAGTAGTCTGCTCGCGGAGTTGGGAGGAGCAAGATGGCCTCCCTGTCACTTCAACGGCTTGCACGGGTGTGTATGGGCTATCGGCCATCCTGTCATATATTCAGATTAGTGGTTTGGACGTATTTCTGAGTATGTTCGAACATATTTGGGAGTACATTTGAATATATGTAAATACATTCAAACGTGCTCGTAAATACGTTTGAACATTCTCGCCAGTCAAAAATATTTACTCCACATTGACAGTTCCACGCTTCTGTACCTTAATCCCACCCATTAATTATGGAATTAAATAATCAAGAATTTTTTTTTTTCTTAGCTGCTAATTTCCCCCAAATTTGTCAGTGTTCTGCACTTCAACCTCACTTTACACTGTTTATGTACTAGTGGGGCTAATTTCCATAATAACTACCCCCACCCCTGAGTTTTTCTGTCCATAACTTGGAAGCACGGTGTCATAATCCTGCTCTCAGTCTGTGTGTCTGGTGTTTTTCCAGTGGGCAAGTGAAGGGGGCGTGTCCACCTGCGCCACACCTGATGCGCATTTCCACAATCAAGAGGTCTTTAAAAGGACTCCTGGAGGACTAAGAAGGAATTTACTTTCTTCTCTACGGTGCACCGATCATTCTCAAGAATTGATTTTTTCCTTACAAATAATTCTATTGTTGATAAAACTGCTATAAAAATACATTCTATAATTATAAGTGATCATGCACCAGTCTCCCTCACTCTACAAATTGACTCTACCTTTAAACTACCCCCGATATGGCGTTTTAACATCTCACTACTAAAAGACGTAGAGTTTGATAAAATTATTAGAAGGGAATGGGCAGATTTTTGGGAAATAAATGACTCTCCAAATATATCTCCATCTCTTCTCTGGGAAGCAGGGAAAGCGGTAATTAGAGGGAAAATTATATCATATTCAACTTATAAAAAGAAACAGGATCAAAAATTAGAAAAATACCTGGAAGATAAAATTAAACAACTAACGGATGAATATGCATTAAACCCAAATAATCCAATATGGACGGAACTACAGAATATAAAAATACAGTTAGATAACATGTTATCTAAAAAGACAGAGTGTATAATACAACAGTTGAGATATAATAATTTTGAACATAATAATAAATCAGGTAAATTTCTGGCAAATCAACTTCAACGGAATCGGGAAAAATCTCTTATAACGGCTATTAAAGATATAAATGGTGAATGCACACAATCACCAGAAGAAATTAACCATATTTTTTATAACTATTATCGAAATCTATACTCAGAAATTAATAGACCTGATCCTGAACATATTGAGGTATTCCTAAATAGCTTAAATATACCTCAGTTATCTACTGAACATAAAGATATTCTAGATGCCCCGCTTACTATAGATGAGTTGTATCGTGCTTTAGACAGTATGCCTAATGGCAGAGCACCTGGTCCAGACGGCTATCCGGCTATATTTTTTAAACATTTCTGGTCAATGTTTGCTCCATTATTTCTAAGAGTAGTAACTGAAATTAAAAGTAAGGGTGATATACGTCAAGATATGAATATAGCAGCAATTAAACTTTTATTAAAACCAGAAAAAGACCCCACCCTCCCGTCAAGTTATCGACCGATATCACTAATTAATACCGATATTAAAATTATCGCTAAGGCCTTGGCATCTCGACTAGAGACAGTAATCTCGACAATTATTCATAGCGATCAAACAGGTTTTATTAAAGGTCGTCATTCTACTAATAATATTAGGAGGCTCATTAACTTGATTAGTATGTCACAGCGGTATGATAAAAAGGCAGTTGTCATTTCGCTGGATGCAGAAAAAGCCTTCGATAAAGTTAACTGGTCCTTCCTCTTTGCTGTCTTAAATAAATTCGGCTTCGGGGAGTCATTCATTCAATGGGTCTCAATATTATATGATTCTCCTAGCTACAGTTACTACTAATGGGATTACATCACAGAGTTTTACTCTACAAAGGGGTACAAGACAAGGGTGCCCAATGTCTCCTTTATTATTTGCTATATTTATTGAGCCGCTTGCATTAGCTATACGTCAGGATTGACGGATCCAAGGAATCCACTCCGGGACAATAGAACATAAAATTAATCTATATGCCGATGATATATTACTCTATTTAGAAGAACCTGCTATCTCGCTAGGGGAAGCATTTAACTTAATTACTAAATTCTCTCACTTATCAGATTACTCTATTAACTGGACAAAATCAACATTATTACCTATTACAGAAAATTCATGGAACCTTACAAGTCAGGATCCACACTACTCCTTTCCTACAGGTAATTTAAAATACTTAGGGGTTAAAATTTCACCTAAGTTAACTGAATTAACTTCTTTAAATTTTTTACCATTATTGGATAGCATCCGTAGTGACCTGGAGCACTGGAATAATCTTCCGATCTCTTTAATAGGACGGATAGCTACTATAAAAATGAAAGTTTTACCAAAGATTAATTATTTATTTTCAATCATTCCATTTAAACCTACGTCTAACTGGTTCCAATCGCTGGACTCTGCTATCATAAAATTCTATTGGAATAAAAAAAAGCCAAAATTAGTCTATCTACTCTTCAGGAAAGTAAATCAAAAGGAGGTTTAGAGGCACCAAACTTTATGTACTATTATATAGCTAATCAACTACAATATCTTGTGCTATGGACACAACCCAACAGAGATACTAACTGTTGGTTGGAATTGGAGCAGAAGGATTGTAATAATCTTAGACTGTTAGATTTACTCTTTATTACAAAATCAATAAAACGACATAATTGTTTTAAAAACCCAATGATAGCCGCCACCCTGACTGCCTGGTGGAAGGCATTAGAAATTACAAACTCCCAATTGGCGCCCTGTGGGCTCTCTCCCATTTGGCATAACCCCGACTTTCAACTTAATAATCAGTCGTTCCATTTAAGCTTATGGGAGCAGAAAGGAATTACACACCTTCATCATCTTTTCTCAGATAATAAGTTTATATCGTATACAAACTTGGTCCAAAAATATGAAATAAAAAACGGAAATTTCTTACATTATCTGCAAGTCAAAAATATGGTTAAGAAACAAATCCCAACACTTCAGGATACGCTCCAACTGCCTGTCTTAGCTAAAGCTATTATAAAGCTTTCTCCAACAACAATAAAGAAAATATCAAAAATATATAAGTTATTTTTATACACAAATAAAACGTATTTACCGACTTTAAAATGGGAAAAAGACTTGTCTATAGTTCCGGAACCAGACTTTTGGACCCAAATCTGTGAAAATGTATTTAAAATGACCAAACAGATAAATTTGCAATTTATCCAATATAAGATACTTCATAGAACATATATTACACAATATATGATAAAAAAAAATGGGACTCTCTGACTCCGACATTTGTCTCCAGTGCTCACAAAACACTGCCGATACTTATCTTCATGCTTTATGGTCATGTACTCCAGTGCTGCATTTCTGGACTAAAATCTTGGAAAAGCTCGCTGATATATTAAACTGTAGGCTTCCTTTATCTCCAAGATTGTATTTACTAGGTGACTTAACAATAATTGAGCTACCATGTAAACAATCTCAATCTATACTTATAGCCCTTACTATTGCTAAAAAAATAATCCTTGTCAATTGGAAAAATAAACAATCTCTAAATATCGACCACTGGTTAAACTTACTAATAAATTATATCTCAATGGAAAAAATCTCTGCCTTAAATAAAAATCAAGTATCAAGATTTAAACAAATATGGTCTATGTACATAGAATATTTTAATCTTAATTTGGCAACTTAATCCTGCCTAGATTCTGCCTGTTAACGAGAGCCACCACATCGTTACAACTTTTGTTTTCGCTGCTTCTGTATTTGGTATTTTGTATCTGATTGTTTTTATTTTTATATAGTCAGGAACCTAGTTGCTGCTAGTGGGCTCGAGCACACCACACTATACGACACTATACTCACTAACTCCTTAAGATTTATTTCTAGTGGGCACTAAGCATCAACACTTGGTGTTACTGCATGCTAATTAGTCAATTTTCTTGCTAATTAGTCAATTTTCTTGACGCCGTCCCCCGTGGGCGGGCGGGGGTAGCTCAAACCCCCCCCCCCCGTTGTCTGCTCGGTAGCGGTTGCGTCTTGGTCACTCCCTGGGCCCACTGTGGGGTGCGGTGTTGGGGTGCTTTCCCTGGTGCCCGGGGCGGTGCCGTCCCGGCGCGGTACTCTGCTCCGTGCCCGGCGGCGCGGTTCGGGGCGGGTGGGCCTCTGGTATGCCCCGTGGTTCCCTCTCCCCTCCCCCTTCCTCCCCCCCGTCGCCTCTCCCTCCTCGCCTCCCCCCGCCCATCCTCCTCTGCCTCCCGGTCCCTTTTCCCTTGTCGCCCCCCCCCCTCCTGCCCTGCAGCCGCCCTTTCGCCTTCTTGTCGTCTCCTCCCCGCTTCCCCCTCCCCCCTTCCCTGTCTGCCCCCCGGCCCCTCCCCCTCCCTCTCCCTGGGCCTGGGGCTCCCTCCCCGGCCCGGGCGTCGGGCTCCGGGGGCCGGGCGGGGGTTTGAGGCCTGCCCCACTCAGGTAGAAGTCCTGGCACCCCGGGCGGGCTCCGGTGGCCGGTGGAATGTCCAGTAGCCCTGCTGCGCTGGCCCTGTCCGCCTATCGTGGTGCCAGATGGGTGGGGTGGGGGGCGAGTGTGGGGGGGGGCTGCTGGGGGGTGGGCGTGCCACCTACACCCGCCGGGTTGGGTGAGGCCCCGCTGGTCGCTCCTCTTACTCACTTCACTAGTTTTGCACTATACACTTTGTAAATATACACATAAAAAAAAAAAAAAAAAAAATTAAAAAAAAAAAAAAAAAAAAAAAAGGACTCCTGGAGCGACAGATCACTGTCGGATTATTTCTTGCACGCAGCCCTTGCTCAAGTCATTCTCTAGACCTTTTTTTTCTTGAATCTTAGTCTCGCGTTATAGTATAGTCTTGTTTTTGATTTGATAAGTTAGTATTTTTCACGTGTATCTGCCACGGCGCTTTCTGTTTGTATATAGTTAGATTGTAGTGTGTGTTATTGTGTATTGATATTGCCTGCTTGCGTTTGTAAGTATTTTTTGTTAAATCCAAAACGGCCCGCTGTCTCGGACACCAAAAGGTCGTCTTCTCCTCACTGCTCCTGCTGTCCTTATACTAACTAGGCTTAAAAAAAAAAAATAACTCAATGGTCACTTCCCTGTCCTGCCGACAACACCAAATGTTGTAGTGCCGTATTTCATATAATAAGCTTAGAGTCAGATTAGATAGTCATATTTATTTAACAAGTAACATATATTTATGAGGGAAGTGACCTAAGAATAACAATAAAAATAAGAAACCTTTAATCAATCTAAAAGGACAGCAGGTACAGTGTAGAATAACTGTGCGTCGTAAATGCTACACACACAGTTCTGCTTACAAGCACCCGGATGACAACTCTTGTCTCAGTGAAGTACTTGGCACCAAAGCCTCATATAATCCAACAGGTTCGCTTCGCAACACCTTTATGCGAGCCCAGCAATCACACTGGTGCTCAACTCCGTGTGGCGTTTTTAACCACACCCACGTACACACACACGTGCTCTCATTTAATCCTAATTTGGTTAAAGGACTACAGCGCCCCCTTAAGGTGCTACTTGCTACATCCTGTTTCTCCTTGCCTTTTGCAAGTGTTTTTTGTTATTTAACTTTTCCGAGTATTGTGCTCGCGCTTTATGTTGTTTTTTTCCTCCTGGCATCTGAGCCAGCGTTTTGCGTAGTGTGGGTTTGTGAATAAACCACATCAAAATTGTATTTTCCTGTCTGGGCCTACGTTTTTGGGATCCACTTTTCCACTGACAGTAGTCGGAACGTTACATAATAATCCGACCATATGGATCCCGTAGACCCAGACAAGGTGAGACATGCTTTAGCTTGCCAAGGGAGCCGGGTCGGGAAAAACGAGGCCTCTTTGGCAGAACTTCGTAGTGCAATGGACATACTTACTCGTCAGATGCAGGAGTTGTATGTTCGGCTCGAGCATCGGGACCCGGGGGCGACCGCGGCTGCGGCGGCTCTGCCTCCGGCTCCCGCTCGTGAGCCCGTTTTGCCCCACCCGTCTCGTTATGATGGTCAACCCGGGGACTGTGCCACATTTCTGCACCATTGCTCCCTAGTTTTTGATCAGCAACCCTCTACTTATGCTAGTGACACATCTAGGGTGGCTTTCATTATGAGTCTTTTGTCAGGCAAGGCGGCTACTTGGGCAATGGCTGTGAGCAACGCGCGACCAGACTTCCGGTCTTCCTTACCCGCTTTTGTGTCGGAGTTTAAGCGGGTCTTCGATCATCCTGTGAAGGGAAGGGAGGCCGGAGGCCAGTTGCGAGATTATATGCAGGGTAGTCAGTCCGTGGCAGATTATTCTATCTCCTTCCGTATACTGGCTGTTGAGAGCGGGTTCGACGACCGTGCCTTATGTTGTGTGTTTCGCCGGGGACTGAACCCTTCCGTAAAGGATGAAATTGGGGTTCGCGATGACACGAACAGTCTGGAGAAACTTATCTCGCTGGCGATTCGTCTGGATAATCGGCTGCGGGAACGGCGTCGGGAACGCACGTGGGAACGGACGCGAGCCCCTCGGAGGAGCAACTACGCCCATCGCAATGACGACTCGGACTCCGGGCCCGCACCGGTGTTGTCAACCGGCCTGGATGAGCCGATGCAGCTCGGAGGCGGGCGGCTAACACCGGAGGAGAGACGACGACGGCGGTTCATCGCGGAGGAGTGCCTGTACTGTGGCCAGCTGGGGCACCGGGTATCCAACTGCCCGAGGAAGGCAACGGTTCATCGGCGTTCGACCACCCAGCTGGGAAGTCGCCAGACCGACACCCCGACCGATGGACAGTGTGAGTACGACCCGATTAAACCAGAGTTGCCTCCCGAACTGAACGCGGAAACTGACATTAAGCGTATGGAACTCCAAGAAGTGTCGGGTTACGGGAAGAGAGTCCGCGTAGTATCCCTTGTTGATTCGGGCGCTGATGATTGTTTTGTCGATCCATGTATTATTGATACGGTAAATTGTCCCATGGAAACGTTAAGTAAGACTAAGAGTGTTGGATCTTAACGGGCGCCTCCTCGCAGAGGTGAAGGAAGTCACCGCGCCGCTTGATTTAGGTCTTTCCGGGAATCATGTAGAACGAAGGCGATTTTTCGTTATGCCTTCTCGCTTGGCTCCAGTTGTTCTGGGGCTTCCCTGGTTAAAATTGCATAACCCTGATATCGACTGGGCTAAGCCAGCATTGGAAAATTGGAGCACATTTTGTCACGCGCACTGTCTTCAGTCCGCAGATGGCGGACCAAAACCAACTGTCGATACTGACACTGAGTGCATTTGTTTAGATAATGTACCTAGTGAATATCATGATTTGAAGGTCTTTAGTAAGGACCGCGCTCAGTCTTTACCATCTCACCGGCCGTATGATTGTGCGATTGATCTAGTCCAGAACACCACCTTACCTAGCTCGCGTTTGTATCACGTATCTCACCGGAACAGGAATCCCTTCGGGAATATATTTCAAGATCGTTGGCAGCGGGCATTATTCGACCCTCGAAGTCCCCCGTGGGGGCGGGTTTCTTCTTTATCGAAAAGAAAGATAAGACCTTAAGGCCGTGCGTGGACTATTGAGGATTAAATGAAATTACCGTGAAGAATAAGTATCCGCTCCCGCTGCTGGATGCCGCGTTTGCCCCATTGCAGTCGGCAGCAGTGTTTACTAAATTGGATCTCCGCAGCGCATATCATTTGGTTCGTATACGAGAGGGGGACGAATGGAATACGGCTTTCAAGACCCCTCTGGGACACTTTGAGTATCTGGTTATGCCGTTTGGCTTGACTAATGCCCCTGCAGTTTTTCAGTGTTTCATTAACGACGTTTTGCGGGACATCATTAACGTGTTTTCTTTTGTTTATCTGGATGATATATTGGTTTTCTCACGGGATATGAAAGAGCATCGCCAGCACGTCCGGCTGGTTCTTGAAAGGCTACTGGAGAATCGACTATACGTGAAAGCGGAGAAATGTGAATTTCATGCTAAGTCAGTGCCGTTTGGGGGATTTATTATTGAAGGGGGCCATCTTAGGGCCGATCCAATAAAGACTCGAGCTGTTGTTGAGTGGCCGACACCAACCACTCGGAAGCAATTGCAGCGTTTTTTAGGATTTGGTAATTTTTATCGGCGATTTATTTGTAACTATAGTCAGAAAGCTCTTACCTCTTACTCGGTTGACATCTAATAAAGTCCCTTTTTAAATGGACTACTGAAGCAGAAGCGGCGTTTTCTGCTTTGAAACATATGTTTGTTAACCCACCGGTGCTTGCTCATCCTAATCCCGACTTTCCTTTTGTGGTCGAGGTGGACGCATCGGATTCAGGAGTGGGGGCCATCCTGTCCCAGCGCTCTCCGGTCGACCAGAGGCTCCACCCCTGCGCCTTCTTCTCCAAGCGACTAAGCCCGGCTGAGTCCAACTACGATGTGGCGAACCGGGAACTCTTGGCCATTGTACTGGCCTTGCAGGAATGGCGGCATTGGCTGGAGGGGGCTAAAGAACCTTTCACGGTCTTCACAGACCATAAAAACCTGGCATACCTCCACACCGCCAAAAGACTGAACTCGCGTCAGGCCCGCTGGGCGTTGCTGTTCGCCAGGTTCAACTTCACCCTCACCTATCGTAAGGGATCCCAGAACCGGAAGCCTGACGCTCTCTCGGATCCATGACCCGGTTAGTGACGAGAACTGGGCAGAGACCATTCTACCGGACCGTTGCTTCGTGGGGGCTTTGCAGTGGGACATTGAAAGAAGGGTCATGGAGGCCCTGGAAGGCGTCCAAGTCCCTGCCGAGTGCCCCCCCCCCGGAAGGCTGTTCGTTACGGTGCCCTGCGTTCTGATGTTCTCCGGTGGGGGCACGAGTCTAGGAGCACGGGTATTGTGCTCACGCTTTGTTTTTTCCTCCTGCCATCGGAGCCAGCGTTTTGCATAGTGTGGGTTTGTGAATAAACTACATCAAAATTGTATTTTCCTGTCTGGGCCTACGTTTTTGTGATCCACTTTTCCACCGACAGTAGTCGGAACGTTACACACGGTTGGCCAAAGTTCAAGAGCCAATTTCACTAACTGATGGCCAGAGACTAGTCCTGTATTTGTCATACTTTGTAGTTCGCAGTCACTTTTTGGGATTCAGATACAAACGTGTGTATTGCAATTCTTGACCCTTGGGATATTTTTATGAAATAACATGTTACCGGCACCTGGAAACTGTTATAAATTGTGAAAAAACATGTACAGGTACATTTGTCTTCTTTAATGTCTTTTGGAATGTTGTTCTTTGCAACACTATTTTCAGGTATGCTATTTATTTCTTGCTTTAGGATACTGTGCAATCCAATATGCCCCCACTCATCCATTCCTGTGTGAATACAGTTTCAGAAGAATGTCTTGCCTTTTGAGTGTTATATTCTTTTACCACATTCCTGACTCCGGATTTTGAATTTCTATCATCTTGAAAACAATAGATGGGTGGTTGGCTGCAGACAGTGCTGACAGTGATCTTTCTCGTCTCGTATTATGGAATTGTTTTGTTAGTGTACCTCTGTACATTTACTGAAAGTTTTCTTTGTTTGAATTTATGTCAACTTCTTAAAGTCCAATATCTCAAAAGGGTTTTTAAAGAAGTCAGGATTTCAAAGTAAGGTTTAAGCTGTAAAAATGTGACTTTGCAATTTTAATGGTAGGGTACTTTAAAGGTGCACGATGTAAGATAAGACTCAAATTTGAGTGTTAAAATAACCATATTTTTCACCCGCGCATGTTTTAACAATTGTATAATGGACAGGAGGCACAACTGTGGCACAAATGACTGTTGCCTCTATATTTATGTAAAAGGAAAAAATGTTGGAGGGTTCGGGCCGGAAACTTTAGCTTTGCTCTGAGCATGACGTCATGCGCGTGCACGCTATTGTCCCTGTTAGCTCTCGCGATTGTTCATGCAACTTCGCGGACAGGACAGCTAATTCAAACTGGATTTAATGAGACCTACACCCGATACGTCTCAATCCCTTATGGAGACTCCATGGAAGACAAAGACAAGTAAAAAAAAAAAAAAAAAAAACTTAGACCAGTGTCACGGGAGGACACGGATAAATATAGGAGCAGCGTTCGTCAGGTGGAGAGAGCTAAGAGCTCTTTTTGGGGATGAAACGGGACCCACAGCTTGCGGACTTTTTGCTAAAAAGGGAAGAATTTGTAACAAATACGGTAGGGTCTACTTATGTTTCACAGTGCAGAATAAAACTACCACACGGTCGCTAACTAATGTCTCCGCACTTGGGCATATTAGCAACGCACTGCTATCCTCAATGTCATCGGATTCACGGGATGCACTATTTACGTTTGGAAGGTTGTAATTACGTAAGCTTTTGTCCCTCAAATTGACTTTCACATACAAAGTAACTTGAAGAGGAATATGTTTCTTACCTCTGTAGACATTATTAAGCCTATGAAAAAGGCATTGTGCTCCGTGTTTACACTTGTTCGATTAACTTGGAGGTTTGCTCGTGCCCGAAAAGTCGCGCACGCTCCTGGCCGTGTGCACGTCGCTGGGGTCCATTCCATGTTTCGCCAGAGGGGTCACAAATTTGCAAAAACTCTGAATCTTGCATCCTGCCCCTTTAACCTATTAACAAGACACACTACTTAAAAAAATATTTTGCTCTTCGTGAAAACCTTTTTTAAATTTTTATTTTGGCAACCCAGTTTTTAAACCTTTATACTGTGATTAAGAAAATAATTGAATACCTTGCCTTGGCAGCTGTGTGATGTACAGTATCTCACAAAAGTGAGTACACCCCTCATATTTCTGCAGATATTTAATGATATCTTTTCAATGGGACAGCACTGAAGAAATGACACTTTGACACAATGAAAAGTAGGCAGTGTATAGCTTATGTAACAGTGTAAATGTATTCCCTCAAAATCGCTCAACATAAAGTACAGCCAAAAACAGTTAAACTTCTGGCAACAAAAGTGAGTACACCAACAAGTGAAAATGTCCAAATTGAGTACTGTACAGTCATTTTTCCTCAACCGTGTTGCTATTTGTTAGCGTTGCAAGGTGTCAAGTTTAAATAGGGAGCAGGTGTGTTGAATTTGGACTCTCATACTGGTCAATGAAAGGTCAACATATAGCACGTCAAGGCAAACAACTCTTGCTCTACATAAAGATGGCCTAAGCTCGTGCTCAGAACACATGCCACACCCTGCACCAAACTGGCCTGCATGGCCGTTGTTCCAAAAGGAAGCCCCCTCGAATGATGATACACAAGAAAGCCCGCAAACAGCTTTCCGAAGACAAGCAGTGTAAGAACATGGATTACTGGAACCATGTCCTGTGGTCTCATAACACCAAGATAACCACATTTGGTTCAGATAGTGTCAAGCATGAGTGGCGGTAACAAGGTGAGGAGTACAAAGACAAGTGTTGTGTCTTGCCTACAGTCAAGCATGGTGGGGGGAGTGCCATGGCATTCGAGAGGTACAGTTCATTGAGGGAGCCATGCATGAATGCCAACATGGACAGTGATATACTGAAGTACAACATGATGACCTGGGCAGCAGAGTTGTATTCTAACATGATAATGACCCCAAACGCACCTCCAAGATGACCGCTGCGTTGTTAAAGAGGCTGACAGTGGACAGCTTCTGAGGAAGGCAGCAGTGGATGCCGAAACTAGTAAAGGTGAACAAACCCTTTTTGTCTTAAAAAAAAAAAAAAGTACATGTATGTTACATTATGTATAGGAATACTGTAGTAACTGTACATATGTTTATAATTCATGTATTTTTGTACTTTTTTTTTTTTTTTTAGGCACAGTATGTAATAATTCGCGCCAAAAGACAAAGACATGCATGGTGTGACGACTCAGCAGAGTCGATGAAAAACAGATCCCAAAAATGCAGGCTTAGAGGAGGAAAACAATCTCGATTTATTCTTTTTGATAGACCGATTGCACAAAGCTTGCTCGCAGGCAAGACAGCGAAATTTACAGAGGTGTCCCTGCACACGGGCAAGGGACACGGAGGTAACTGAAAACACTTGCAAAAGGCAAGGACGAATTGGAAAACACAAAACACTTGCAAAAGGCAAGGAACGCGAATGTAACAAAAAACGCTTGCAACTGCAAGGAGAACTGACATAACCAAAAACGCTTGCAAACGGCAAGGAGAACTAACGTAACCAAAACACTTGCAAAAAGGCAAGGACTAGAAAAAACACAAAACACTTGCGACCGGCAAGGACGACACGAAATGCACACGGGATCAATCAACACGGAAATATCAACAAAAGGCAACGCGGAAACACACACGTGAATAAAACTTAACTAAAGACGACGGCAGATTCAAAAAACTTTACCAACAGGAAAACGCGGAGAACACTTGGACACAATGGTGAGCAAATAATAATCCGACAGCTGTCAGTGCTGTTCGGAGTCCTTTTAAAGCCTTGATTACCAACGCGTTGCAGGTGCGGCGCTGGGGAACGCCCCCCTCGTTACAGGCACTGAAAGAGACAAGCACAACAGGGCTGAGAACCGAACCATGACAGTACCCCCCCCTTAACGGACGCCCCTTGGCGGACCACCTGGTTTCTCTGGGTGTGCTGTATGAAAGGTGGTCAATAATGACGGGTCCAGGATCCAGGAGCGGGGGACCCACTGCCGCTCTTCAGGTCCGTAGCCCTCCCAGTCGACCAGGTACTGGAAGCCCCGGCCCCTGCACCTTGAGTCCAAAATTTCTTTCACAGTGTAGACAGGGTCCCCGTCGACCAATCGGGGAGGAGGCGGAGCTGGTGCAGGTGGATTCAACGGACTAGGAGTCTCTGGCTTGAGGAGGGAAACGTGGAACACTGGATGCACCTTGAGTGAGGGTGGAAGACGGAGCTTTACAGTCACTGGATTGATGACGGTAAGAATCTCGAAGGGACCGATGTAGCGCGGACCCAATTTCTTGGAGCACCCCGCCAGGCGCATGTCCCGGGACGAGAGCCAGACCTTGTCCCCGGGCCGGTAAGTGGGTTCCGGACGCCGCCGCCGATCCGCAATCTCTTTGTTACGGGCTGCTGAGCGGGATAGCGCCGCTCGGGTCTCCCGCCATACCTTGTGGGCCCGCCGTAGGTGGTGCTGAACGGTGGGTAGTTCGATGGAACTCTCCTGAGACGGGAACAGGGGTGGCTGATAGCCGTATGCCGCCCTAAAGGGTGAGTGTCCCGTCGCCGATGATGGCAGAGTGTTCGTGGCGTACTCGATCCAGGAGAGGTGCGAAGACCAGGATTCAGGGTTGTGTAGGCAAACACATCGGAGGGCAGCCTCGAGGTCCTGGTTGGCCCTCTCTGTCTGGCCGTTGGTCTGGGGATGATACCCAGACGACAAACTGGCTGTGGCGCCCAACAGCTTGCAGAACTTCTTCCAGACCTGGGAGATGAATTGTGGTCCACGGTCGGACACCAAGTCCACCGGGATGCCGTGGAGCCTAAATACATGACGGACGAGGAGTTGTGCAGTCTCCCAGGATGACGGCAGTTTGGAGAGGGCAACAAAGTGAGACAGCTTGGAGAACCGGTCGACCACGGTCATGATAACCGTGTTTCCTCTTGACTTAGGAAGGCCGGTGATGAAGTCCAGGGAGACGTGCGACCACGGCCGCGACGGAATGGGTAGCGGCCTTAATAAGCCCATCGGCGGCTGGTGGGAGGCTTTCCCACACGCACAAGCTGTACATGCCTTGATGAATTCAGTAGTGTCTTTTTTCATGTCTGGCCACCAGAATCGCTGGCCGATTAAGGCTAGGGTCCTGTTAATCCCTGGATGACAGGCAACTCGATAGGTATGCCCCCACCGTAGGACCTCGGCACGCAATTGATTGGGAACAAAGAGTCTCTCGGTCGGGCATTCCGGAGGAATGGCAATTCCTTCCAGCGCGTCCATGACCCTCTTCTCGACCTCCCAACGTACCGCACCCAAGAAACAACATTCAGGTAAGACCGGTTCCGTCCCGGTCTCAGGAGTGGCAGCATCGTGCATCCGGGACAAGGCATCTGGTTTCTGGTTCCGGGATCCCTGGTGGTAGTCCACGACAAAGTTGAACCTGGTGAACAGCAATGCCCATCGCGCTTGTCGAGAGTTGAGTCTTTTGGCGGACCGAAGGTACGCCAGGTTCTTGTGGTCCGTCAAAACCTTGAACGGCTCCTTGGCGCCCTCCAGCCAGTGTCGCCATTCTTGCAGCGCCAAGACAATCGCCAGCAGTTCCCGATTCCCGACGTCGTAGTTGGCCTCTGCGGGGCTCAGTCGCCGGGAGAAGAAGGCGCAGGGATGGAGCTTCCCGTCTTCTGGCGACCGCTGGGACAGGACCGCCCCCACTCCTGAATCCGACGCGTCAACCTCGACCACAAAAGGCAAATCCGTATTAGGGTGGATGAGTACTGGTGGGTTTACAAACTGCTGTTTTAGTTTCAAAAATGCATTTTCGGCACCAGGTGACCACTTAAAAGGAACCTTGCTCGACGTCAGTTTCGTAAGGGGGGCTGCCCGTGAACTATAATCCTTAATAAAGCGACGATAGAAATTGGCGAATCCCAAAAATCGTTGTAGCTGTTTACGACTTTTGGGACTCGGCCACTCAACCACGGCCTGAGTCTTTACCGGATCTGCTCGTAATTGCCCTCCCTCAATAATAAAACCAAGGAATTGCACCGACTTAGCGTGGAATTCGCACTTCTCCGCCTTAACATAGAGTCGGTTCTCTAAGAGACGCTGGAGAACCAGGCGGACATGTTGCCTGTGCTCGTGCTCATCGCGTGAGAAGATTAGGATGTCGTCTAAATAAACAAAACAAAAGATATTCAGCATATCCCTGAGTACATCATTAATCAGACATTGAAACACTGCAGGGGCGTTAGTCAGACCAAAAGGCATTACACAGTACTCAAAATGTCCGAGTGGTGTCTTAAAGGCAGTCTTCCACTCGTCCCCTTCCCGTATCCTCACCAGATGATAGGCGCTTCGTAGGTCTAACTTAGTAAAAATTCTTGCGGACTGTAACGGGGCGAATGCTGAGTCTAACAGGGGGAGCGGATATTTATTCTTCACGGTAATATCATTCAAGCCGCGATAGTTGACGCATGGACGGAGAGTTTTATCCTTCTTCTCGATGAAGAAAAACCCGGCCCCTACGGGAGATTTTGACGGGCGTATCTGTCCAGTCGCGAGCGAAGTCGAAATATACTCCCGTAAAGCGTCCTGTTCCGGCTGGGACACCTGATAAAGGCGTGAACCCGGCAACGGTGCATTTGGGATCAACTCAATCGCACAATCATAAGGCCTATGGGGCGGCAATGCCTGCGCGCAATCTTTGCTAAAAACCTTACTTAGGTCATGGTATTCCTCGGGGACATGATCAAGACAAACGGGTTCTGGAGCTACGCTAACCGGTACAGTGGTAGCCCCTCCTGCCGACTTCAGACAATGGGCATGGCAGAAGGGACTCCAGTTCTCTAAGGCCGGCTTCTCCCAGTCAATATCGGGATTATGCGTCTTAAGCCACGGCAACCCCAACACTAGGGGAGCAGAACGGGACGGCATAACAAAAAACCTCCGTCTCTCCACGTGATTTCCCGAAAGTCTCAAGATCAGGGGACCGGTGGACTGTCGTACCTCCGCCAGCAGACGTCCGTTGAGGTCGAAAACCTCCTTGACCTCCTCTAACGTTTCCACCGGGCTTCCTAACGCTTCCACGACACACGGGTCTACGAAACAATCATCTGCACCCGAATCAATAAACGCGATTATCTTAAGACTCACCCCGTACCCTGACAGCTCTCCCGACAATTCTAGCCGTTTATTGCTAAGAATCGACCTCGACGATGGGCTTGGTTCGGTTCCCCCCGGTTCGTGCTTACCCTGATGTGCGTCCATTCCAGACCCCTGGGTCTCGTTGGCTCGGCCTCCCAGTCGAGTCAGGCGTGGAGGTCTTGCTGGACACGAAGCAACCCGATGCCCAGGTTGACCGCAGTAGAGACAGGCTCCGGCGAGCCACCGGCGACGACGCTCCTCGGGGTGCAGGCGTCCACCTCCAATTTGCATGGGCTCCCCTCCGTTGGCTGGAGGCCCCGGAAGGGTATGCGTTTCCGCGACGTCGACGAGAGTGAGTCCGGACATGTTGTTGACTGCCGCTCCCTGTCGCTCAACAGCACGCTCCCGGCACCGTTCCCGTAACCGGTTATCCAAACGTATGGTAAGTTCAATAAGTCCCTCAAGAGACCTCGTGTTGTCGCGGACTGCCAGTTCATCCTTAAGTCCAGTGTTCAGTCCCCGACGGAAGATACTACGCAACGCACAGTCATCAAAACCGCTCTCGGCGGCCAAAATACGAAATTCGATGGAGTAATCCGCGACCGATCTTTCTCCCTGTGCTAAATCTAACAACCGACCTCCGGCCTCTTTCCCCTTGACTGGATGATCAAACACGCGTTGAAACTCAACAACAAAATTGGGGAAAGAAGACCGAAGGTCTGGTCGTGCGTTGCTCACCACCATCGCCCACGTAGCGGCTTGACCAGACAGGAGGCTCATAATGAACGCCACTTTGGACTGATCACGAGCGTATGTAAATGGTTGCTGGTCGAAAATGAGAGAACACTGGTGCAAAAACTGACCGCAACCTCCGGGCTGTCCATCGTAGCGTGACGGGTGGGGCAAAACGGGTTCCGGGAGCGCCGACGTGGCAGTGTCTGAACGCGACAGTTCCGGGTTTGGCACTTCGCGAGAACCGAGCTGCACGAGCCTAGCAAACATTTCCTCACACCGGTGAGCTAGCCTGTCCACGACCTCTTGTAGACCGGCTAATACAGTTTCGGTTTGCCCAACCCGTTGCCCCTGGCTGGCCAACGCCCTTCTCACCTTCTCTGAGTCTGCGGGATCCATGGTCGGATTATTCTGTGACGACTCAGCAGAGTCGATGAAAAACAGATCCCAAAAATGCAGGCTTAGAGGAGGAAAACAATCTCGATTTATTCTTTTTGATAGACCGATTGCACAAAGCTTGCTCGCAGGCAAGACAGCGAAATTTACAGAGGTGTCCCTGCACACGGGCAAGGGACACGGAGGTAACTGAAAACATTTGCAAAAGGCAAGGACGAATTGGAAAACACAAAACACTTGCAAAAGGCAAGGAACGCGAATGTAACAAAAAACGCTTGCAACTGCAAGGAGAACTGACATAACCAAAAATGCTTGCAAACGGCAAGGAGAACTAACGTAACCAAAACACTTGCAAAAAGGCAAGGACTAGAAAAAACACAAAACACTTGCGACCGGCAAGGACGACACGAAATGCACACGGGATCAATCAACACGGAAATATCAACAAAAGGCGACGCGGAAACACACACGTGAATAAAACTTAACTAAAGACGACGGCAGATTCAAAAAACTTTACCAACAGGAAACCGCGGAGAACACTTGGACACAATGGTGAGCAAATAATAATCCGACAGCTGTCAGTGCTGTTCGGAGTCCTTTTAAAGCCTTGATTACCAACGCGTTGCAGGTGCGGCGCTGGGGAACGCCCCCCTCGTTACAGGCACTGAAAGAGACAAGCACAACAGGGCTGAGAACCGAACCATGACACATGGCAGGTTAATTGGGTGCTCCGAATTGTCCCTAGGTGTGCGTGTGAGTGTGGGTGGTTGTTTGTCTCTGTGTGCCCTGCGATTGGTTGGCAACCAGTCCAGGGTGTCCCCCGCCAGCTGAGATAGGCACCAGCAGCCCCCGCGACCCTAGCCCCCGCGACTCTTGTGAGGAATAAGCGGTCAAGAAAATGGATGGATGGAGGGATATATATATATATATATATATATATATATATATATATATATATATATATATATATATATATATATATATATATATATATATATATATATATATATATCGTAGGTCTAGTAATCGGTAATTATATTACCTAGAGCCTCAACTTACCTTCGCTTACTTCGCGGAGTCCCGTGATTCAGGCTCCCGCCGCTTGTCGCTTCTTCCACTGCTATATAAATAAAGATAACTTGACTAGCCGCTCTAGTTAGCCGCTCGATCCAGCCTAAATAGCGCGAGCTAACTCCTACGTGGCGCTCTTGGTAGCTGCTCAGGCTAACTCTGGTTTGCTCTGACTTTTGGCATTGCTTGCCGGGGGTTTTCGCCGTCACTCAAGTCAAGATGCTTGCTCTTTCACACCAAATAATAATTGGTAGTGGGCTTGAGAAGTTTGCTCTCTCTGAGTTAAGCTTCAAAATGCTCGTGCTTCGGCTGCATACTATTCTATCTGTCTACTTTAGCAACATCTAGTGGTCAACTTTTACACACTGTCCTTTAAAGCTTATTATTTTTTACTTTATACGTCAACAAAACTGAATTTTATTTTTTTTAAACTTGAAACTGCAAAATTCAGACTTGAAAGGAGTGGGAGATATGAATACACAGTAATTGTTTGAAAAAAAAATCAAATTAATTAAAATGGATCGTTCAGTTCAATTAAACACATTGATGATAATTAACATCTTGTTGCACTTGTGACTAGTACAGTGCTTCTCAATTGTTTATTTTTGTTAACTCCCAAGGAAGAAGAAAATATTTCACATGCCCTTCTCAACTCTCAGCCATGACTAAATTAATCGTATTACTTGTCTTAAAATAAATAAATAAATAAATAAATAAATAAATAAATCTCCGTATACAGCTGCAGAGGAACTAATATTCCTTGCTTACTCTTTAATGAGAGTGTCACTGCCACCTGCTGTAGTGGATATTATTTTAGGAAGGTAAAAATATAAAACATACGAAATACAAAACATGCTTCCTAATTACACGCCTCACCTGGCATGCACCATACCCCCAGTAGCCCCGCCTATCTATTTGACTTGAGTGGCGTGAAAGAAAAGGCAATGGAAAAATAAACTAAATAAATAAATAAATAAATCAGGATTGGTTTGCAATCCACTAAGCATTACAATGCAAACTGTCCAATTCTTTGTATTCTTGTGGTTGTGGCGATTATGTTAAAGCTAATATTTCCGATTCTCACGAATGCAACATGCCGGAGCGCCGCTGTTCTGCTCCACAGCTACTCGTCACTTTCCTACTTGTGCTCGTGTTGCCTTGCACATGGAGGGAGCAACCGGGCACGTTTTGTAAAATATGAAAATAGCCAGCCGCGAAGCAAAAGAAAAGTTATTAAACGCAATGCTTAAACGTTAATATATGTGATTGAACGGTTATTCTCTACACACGGGAATTTGACTGGAAACCGGTGAGCCCCAGGAGAGTCTCGCTTGTTAGTTAGTTATGTTGTTGGCGCGGTTTCTTTCAATTCGGTGGGAAGCACATTAAAATGAGCACGAAAGACGTTCTATCGCCCCTTTTCGGACCAAACTAGATGTGGACAGAATCGGTGATAAGGGAAGGAGCAGACGCAGACGGCGAAAGCTAAACACGTCTCGCCATCCGACGGGTGGTCGTCAAACGCAGCAGGATCGACCTGAACTGAGGTAATTCTGCTTCTGTGCACTCATATTGACCGCTTGTCATGTGTCTTGTGTGCCCCCCATATTATACAGTATTGCTCCAGACTAGTTTCAGCTAATGTACTGTTTGGAAACCAGATATGAAGTCCAGCCTGCTCATGTGAGATGAAATGGCGTGCATGTGTAAAAGAACCTCTCAGCCCACCACTCGTGGTGTGCACTGACTTGGCTAATCCATCAGCAATGGGGACAGGACCTTTTATTTGGGCTTCTGTTCTGTTTAATGTTCCTTCGAAAAAGTACGCACTGCGTTCTGTCATTAACGCTATCTAACATGTCTGGTGGGTCAGCCTAGTAGCCTACGGGGAGTGCATATTTTATATTTGTGTTGACGGTAAGGCTGAGCGTTTTTACCCCCCTTCACTATTGTGATTGCGATTTAATATGCTATACGTACTGTTTTTCAAGATTCCTTTCTCATGTGTTTTAAAAACACAAGCAATAAAAATCTGAATTACAATAAACAATACTGTACACTAATATTTTGGTCTTATAGGTTAGTTAGGCGTACGCTAAAATGAAGGCAAATTAATATCAAAGACTTACTGTACACATTTAACTTGCAGTCTTGTAGGTGTTCACTAATTAAATTATATCAAACAATTGTGGCATGAACATAAGTCAGTAAATTTAAGCAGATTTTTTTTTTTTAAATCTGAAAATTGGATCAGTTACATGTGTTTTTTTTGTTTGTTTTTTTAATGGAATGTGTTTGCGTTGTTAGCACATTGGAGTTTCATGTTAGGGATGTCACGATAAGGGCAATATCGTGATATCGGGCTATTAAAACTGCCACAATATCGTCGTCGTCATGTTCACAATATTTAAAAGGAACACATCTGTTCAAAATGTCAGGTTAATTTACATTTGTGCAGTTCTAGCACCCTCTAGTGGCTAGTTTGTTAGTGCAATTTAATTTTCATTCGGGATGTTTTTGCCTTCTATGTTTAAAATCTATGCTAATTGTCAGATGAAGGGGGCCTAATTTGCTTGTGAAGCGATCAATGTGTGCTTGAATTAGCAGCTAAGTGCCTCAACATTGTTATTAGAGATTGTAGGTGGTTTATATGCATTGCTGTTATTGTGTATGAGCTTTTTTTTTTTTTTTTTTACAATATTGTGATCCTTTTTAAATATCGCCAAATGGCACAAAATACACAAATTTGAATAAACATGAATAAAAATAAATAAATCTCAAGAAAGTGTGTCTCGATGATCAAGAAATTAGCCCATTCCTTGAACAGTCAGCAGTCCAATTAAAAAAAACAAAACAAAACTGACATTACACCTAATTTATTTGGAAAAACCGACAGTGTATATCATATATTTCTATTTGCCAGTCTCTTTTAAAATAATCAGACTTCTAAATAAGGCCTTGGATCCCTGAGCGACTGTGGGAAAGATCCTCTTTTCCCCCCCATGTTATTTGATCCAGAGTTCTTCAGGCATCTGATGCTTCATACCACATATTAGATTAGGGTTTAATCAGATATACATGGAGGTCCTTTAATTCCTCTTTAACTAACCGGTAGTCAGATTAATCAGAACTGTTTAGTGGCATACCGTACTTGGTCACACAAACCTTCTCTGTGGATACAAATAGTGTATACAAACACAAATGGTCTGCATCACTTGATAATTTAATTGGGAAAAGCCTTGCTTAAAGGCAGTTTCAGCAAAGTATTCTCAGGGGAACAAAGTGTTTGCCAATTATTTTCCTTGTGCAACATTTCTCAACCAGCAAGACTAATTACTAATTTGATTCAACCTCCAAATCACATTGCTGAGCTACTTCTGCCATGATTACCAGCAATAGTTGACGAGACATGCTACATTGCGTTATGCTGTCAGGGTCATGTGTCGGTATGTACTCCGTGCAACAGGCAGTGTTTGGGTTTGATGAATGTAAATAAATATGGGCACTGAAAGCCATGTTAGCATTCCAAGCATATTGAGGCTTCATGTGATTGAATTCAGCCGTTTAAGTGTCACTTTGAAATGGAGGTATAAATCTACTTGCATCAGCTCTCTACTTTGCTGCACCATTTACTAGTATTGCTATTAAAAATTATGCAGCCATATGTATGTGTGCATAGCATACATACAAATGTGTTTATGATGACACCATGATTGTTTTGCAACACTGCTTGGATGCTAATTGGCCAAAACGGAGACAATATGTTCCACCAAAATCATATGGAGTGCTTGGCACAGTTTGCAAAGTAACTGCCGTTGGCCTTTTTATTTTTATTTATTTTTATTTTTTATTTTTTTATTTTTAAACATTGACTTTTATAAACTCATGATGCCGTGTCAAAGAGTTTGATGTAACCTGTAAGTTATCTTTTTGTCAATTTTCGGCTTTTAGAGATTCAACAAGTGTAAGTTCACAACACACTGGTGTTTAGCTTTGTAAAATTTGACTGACATTTATTCCAGTAAATGACACTTTAAAGGAACACTTTACTTATTGATCCATTTTTAGCAGCAAAAAGTTGCTACTTTTTCAATAATTAATTTGGTGACGTGATTATTTTTTTATGTACATTTAATAACTTTTAAACCGATGTTAAAATGAATCGAACGCCGGCATGTTTGTTACACGTGACTAAATAACCCGGATGTTTACGTCACTAGTGTGTAAACGCTACACTATGGAAGCACTATGCAACGCAGCCGTGCATCTCGCGTCAAACCCGGAAGGATTAAACCTTATCGCTTCGAGCCAACACGACAAAATAACTCTACCGAAGGAAAGTCTGCCTTGGATGTGAAAGTTGTGGCGCCAGATGGTCTTTTCGGGCACAAAATAAACTTTGACGAACGAGTGAATCAGGCGGGGGGTGAGTGGTGTTCGTGCGGGAGCTGCACATGAATGGACAATCCGCAAATGAATGTGTGCTGTCTGGAAATGAAAAAACTCGAGGATCGGTTCCTTGCGGACAATCTCAACTGCATCCTGGAACATCAGACATTCAACATGGCAATACTAAATAGACATTCTCAGGATAGCTTTGGTTGCGATGAAAGATGTGAAGAAGAAAAGTCTTGGAGGAGCAAATATCCAACAGGTAATGTGACACACAGTACGAGCAATGCAAAACGTGTGGAACTGACGAAATATTTCAGGAAAAAGAAAAAATAGTAAAATTAAATGTATCGTCGTTACAGCACCCAACCTCCCCTAGCTGTTTTTTTTTTCTTTTTTTGCGGAGCGTCCCACTGCGGTCAGGCCAGCCGCCACTCGAAAAGACGAAGTCAAGCCAGCCGCCCCAACGATTGTTAATACTGTGCATTACGGTAACGTGCCGACGTGCCCCTGCGTTGGCCACCTTCAAATGAATTATGAAATAAAACAGTCCGTGCAGTATAATAACGAATGCCCCCCCACCCCCGAAACATGCCTACCTTTCGCTTTACATTTGCTTCGCTTCTCCGAGATCTTTCAGTGGCCGTAGGGAGACCTCGATTTGTGCCGGCTGTTGTGAGAGTGAGCTCCGTGTTGCTAGCAGAAGTAGCCGCCAGAGATCCTCCATCGGCTTGATTATTTCCCACGTCTGGTTCTTTAAAGAT
The DNA here is from genome assembly GCF_051991245.1 of Festucalex cinctus. Taxonomy (NCBI): domain Eukaryota; kingdom Metazoa; phylum Chordata; class Actinopteri; order Syngnathiformes; family Syngnathidae; genus Festucalex; species Festucalex cinctus. The sequence goes on from NC_135428.1 coordinate 19,846,543, forward strand.
ACTCGGTACTGCGTTGGGCTTTAGTATTAGGCGTGTGGCGTACCCCATCTCAAATTGTAACATATTTTGTATGTAAGTCCTCATGCCTGAAATGTTCGCTGCGCGCACGCCTGCTTGTCCTTCTACTCATGTCGGTTTTTTTTTTTTTTTTTTTTTTTTTTTTTTTTTTTAGGGGGTCTCGCGGGTTTTTCCTTGCCGACGCCTTGCAAAATTTTGCAATACACAAAGGCATAAGTGACAGTTTGTGTCCTCCCCGTTGTTATGTCTGCGTGAACTACTGTTCGCCAAGCGAGTATACACACTAGTGACGTCACCACTCGGGGGCGTTGCAACACGGAAGTACTTCTATGTTGAAGAAAAGTTAAATAAATCAATATAAGGGTGTATTCTTCAGCTCTTATGCATTTTTCGTAGCTAAACTAACTATTTACTGCCGATCAAGCCATACATGTAAAATTAAAGGAGCCTTCCTTTAATATGTATTATTAGGCTTATTGAGAGTTCCTTTATTGTACAAATAGATTATTTTTCTATTCTCTCTTTCATTTACAAAATGTCCCGATCTACCAAAGCTTTCCTTGTTTGTTTCTGTCTTGGAGGTCATGCACAAATCCAGCCTTGACCTGTGACCTCAAGCTTTAGATACTGCTGCGTTGTGAGGGCAAGGCATGCATTGTGTTTCTTTGCCTCCACTTCTTAATTATGCATAGTACGAACCAGGCTGTCCTCAGAAGTTTTTCTATACATGCAAAGAGCTACAGCCTTTCCAAACCTAGTGTGAAAAAGCATCTCCCTCGTGGCCCCCTGTCCTCCTTGTAGCCTCAGAGGGTGCCGTGACATTCCCAACGATTTGCCAGTCTCCTGTAAACAATCCTGGCATTGACACAGCCGCTGATTAGGAAGTTAAAGTATTCTCACATAGGCAGGCACAGTGGTGAATAATGAGATCAGGATTCAACAAAATGGTTTCCATTCATGACTTGTTCTGGCAATGAGGTATGTTAAAGGAGAACACTTTTTCAGGAAGCTTTATAGCTGGAAATATATCAGTTTGTGTCAAATTCAGCAACATTCCCTTTCTAATCTCTAACATTGTCATATTCCACATGAGTTGACCAGTCACCAAATTCATTTATTAATTTATTAATTACTCTGCTCTCTGTGCAGAAATGCTCTGTGGCTATACCGTACGACTGCACTTGTGCTTATTCTGTCTTTTAAAAACATTCTGATACCACGACACTCGATACCAGCCTTTCTACATACTATGCTATTATGTTCTCCCTGAGCATGCAGCATGCAGTGTGCAGTTTGATAAATTGTCTGTGCGTGCTTGAAGCTATTTAACTAACACAAAATAGAGACTTGTCCATTGTACTGTAAATATGAGCAAACAAATTGCATTTATTTGGCAAATGTCTGCTAGCTTAATGCTAACATATAACGCAAAATGCTATAGAGTGGCTAACAAATAGCATTAAAGTATTTAAAGAATGTCCCTCAAGGGGAATTTCAACTCACATTCCGAGGTATACTTTTCATCACACATAGAATGAGGTCACACACATACAGGTATGAATTTTGGGACATATCGCCCAGCCTGACTTCCCACTCAGTGACTGTGTCACTGTCATTGGTTGTGTGCTGCAGAGGAACTCATTTTCAGCCCTGGAGTTTCAGGGCTCAGACCGGCCCACTTTAGTTCACATGTTAATGAACACACAACATTTTACAGTTTGTTTAAAATAGATGAGCATTCCCTCCAATAATATTTATATTGTGTTTGATTAAAAATGTAATTTACAATTGAATGCTCTTACAAGACCACGGTCTTTTGTTTATTTGAACAAGCATGTGAACATAAAATGTGCATAAAAAGGACACAAAGAAACCAATAAGCAATACATATGTACATTAAATGGGATATAGTGTTAATTTCGTCAACTAAAACTAAACAAAAATAATTTCATCAACGCACATTTTTCACCTGACTAAAGCTAGACAAGATTAAAACCCTCTTTGATAAACAATAACTGTGACTAAATCAATATGTGTTTTCGACTAAGTAAGACGAAATGAAAATGTACTTCATTTAATAAAAACTGGACAAAAATATATGGACATTTTAGTTCATGAACAAAAACGAGACGAAAATTACATATGATTTTGTAAAATCCTGTCTCTGCTAATCTGTCTGTCACTGTGACACACAGTGACACACACCCCTTCAAATCTGCAGCTAGCAAGCGCAACCTGCACAAACATGGGACAGACAGGAAGTGGATTCACTGTGAAATGTTTTTAAAAAAACCAACAAAACAAAACAAAAAACCAAGCAAATTATAGCAATGTAACATTAATCCAACGGCTATTACGTTCCAATAATGTTAATCCGAACGTTAACTAATGTTGGCTAATTTATTAGCTTGTAGCATGGAGCCACTGTCTGTAATTGTGTGTGAATTTGTGTTTCATCAAAAAAGGTGAGAGAAAATTTGATGTGAAATAGTCTTAGATCCAAAATGTTGAACATAATCTACCGACAAGATAAATATACAGCGGTAAAATGATTGTCCTGACTAAAAATAGACTAAATCGTTGACAGTTTTTGTTGACTAAAACTAGACGAATAAAATTACGTTTTCTTGGACTAAAATGTAGACTAAAATGCTATATTTATAGTCGACTAAAAATGTACTAAATAAAAATGGGATGAGGTTGACTAATTATGATAAAAGCTAACAGGTGTGATTGTAACTAGACTAAAACTGAGACTAAATTTAAAAATGGCTGATGAAATTAACACTTACGGGATAAGACATTTTACACTTCACAAGGTACACTTACCAAATTAAGTTAAACCAGCAAGATTAACCCCGGGTTTTCACTGGATGCGGTTGCGGTGCGGTTGCGGTGCGGTGCGTCTTGACTGCGTGCTCCGGACGGGTCAATTTTTTTGTCAATCCACACCGGCTCCGCACAGCTGCGGTCCGGCAGCTCCGTCGCCGCCCACTTCCCAACGTGTCTCGCGGGACCGCGCGCGCGCGATCATGTGGCATTTCACAACGAGAGGTGGACTTCTTTTTATTTAACATTTTCTTCTTCTTCTGCTATGAGATTCCATGCAGCATCCTTTTTTTGGTTGTCCTTGTAAAGTAATATTAATAACGAGAGTCGGGTCAGTGCGGGTCCACTCTTTATTTCTGTCTTCCGCGTCCGGCTGCCGCTCAGTACGGCAAGCGAGACGGGCACAACAAGCAATCGCGAACATCAAACTCACAATACATTACAGTCCTTATAAAAAGGAATGCCGTGTCATATATTATTTTGTGGTTTTCCACCTCCAATATAAACCTCTCCTCGTCCATGTTCGCTGGTGTCTAAACCGTGAATGAGCACATGGCCCGGCGACGCCCACGTCACGTTTTGCTGAAAAACTTGAGAAATAGGAGCTGGCGAGTGTTTTATTCTGAAAGGTAAACGGAAATTTATTTTGAAACTGCCTCGGTCTTCCTGTCCCGCTCGATGTGTTTTGTGCTAGCTTGCCATTTGCCGGAGGCCTACCGCTGCGGCGTCCGGCAAAAATAGAAAATAGGCTATCCTTGCGGAAGGCTTGCGGCACGCCGCAGGCCTTCCGCAGTCGACACGCAACGCACCCGCAAGCGGTGTAAACTGCACCATTCGAATGAATGGAATCTAATTGCTTGCGTCGCCGGACCGCACCGCAACCGCACCGCAACCGCAACCAGTGAAAACCCGGGGTAAGGCTGCTGGCACTGTACTTCCTGATAGTACTCTTATTTTGAAATGTGTTATCAGCACTTCTGGTGCACACTACTGAGCTGACTGACGCTTACTTGAAGAGAGCAACGGTAATCGTAGGTGCCTTTCCTATCATGCTTCGTTGCTGTTACTAGTAACACTTGTGATTGTGTTTTGCCTCTTTTGTTATTTTTGTACAGACAAAATTTAATACAGTTATATTGTATATTGTTTCTATTTGTGGATTCAAGTTTTTTCTAATTTTGATATTAAATTATTGTAACCCTTAGTAACAAAGGCAGGCAATTAGTGCTATATATAATTTAATGGCCTGATTGGTGTTGTAGTTGATTGACAATGAGACAGTCAACATGGATGATGACGTGGATTCTCTTTATTTACGGGCTGATTTAAAATATATGCGTGGGCTGCTACCTGTGTGATTTTTAAACAAATGTGTGGGCTCCTGCCTGCTGATTCGTGGCCCCAAATATAGGATGGCCCACTGGGAACTGTCCCGCCTCTCCAGATGGCCCAGTCCGGCTTGTGACTGACTGGCAACCATCTCAGGGCGTAATCTGCCTTTTTGTCCGATGTCATCTGGGATAGACTCCAGTACCTCCACGACCCTGAATAGGGTAAGCGGTGTTGAAGATGGCTGGACAGAGAGCCCTTACATTACTTTTTAAATTCTCTATGGAGATTAGGAGATATTATGGATAGTTTTTCATTTTAACTTTCCAAGTGTGTCCCTCGTAATTCTTAGTGTAACTTCAAAAGCTTTTCCTAGTGTAATGCTTTTCTGCCCTTTTGGGGTACTTTCAAGATGGAGGGCTCTAAACATCAGAGGACCTGCCAGGCCAAGCCTTGTAAAGTTGTTCACACATGCATTCGATGGACAGCCACTTTCCAATGGCCTCAATACTATTCTGTGAATTAGGTTGATGGGTGTCATGATGGCTGGGTGCATTAGGGTCAATATTTCCTAGCCTGTTGTTGCAGTCTGTGAATCCTGTATTTGTACCCAAAACAAGAATTAGGGCTGTGCAATTATGGAAAAAAAAAATAATCATGATTATTTTGATTCAGATTGAAGACACGATTAATAAAAACAAGTATTCATTGATTTTAAAACTTCATTTTTTTTCAACTACTAAAACTCAATAACTCAACACACTATCATCATTTGGGATGCACCAAATGAAAATTTTTGGCCAAAACCGAAAATGAGAAATGCTTGGCCGAAAACTGAAATGCAGAGGAAAAAAAAAAATGCAATTTTTTTTCTACTATCATTGCATTTGTTGTAATGAATTAAAATTACATTATTTAAAATATTTATTTAGCACTGGCATTAACAAAGCACAATATAAACTGAAATGCGTCCACACCACAGACATGTTGGGTAATGGTAGTATAAATAAATTTCCTCACACGAGCCAATTGGCTTCGGGAATGGACCGCAAAGTCACACAGCGTCCTGTAGTTCTGTAGTTATCCGGAGATAGGTAAGAGTTTATGATTTTACAACTGTTGAGGGCTGTAATGCTAGCATTAGCTAAAGTATTTAGCGCGGCGACCGGAATGCCAGTGAAAAAGTGGAAGCGCTTGAGTATGGGGAGAGATTTGTCTAAAAAGTAGTAACACAAATTTGTGATTTTTCTTGTGTGTTTTCTGAGATCCACAAATACATCCATGATTTTCACATGTTTTTCAGATCCACCAACATTTTCTTGATTTTTCACGTGTTTTCAGATGCATAAATATATCCACGATTTTCACGTCTCTTTTAAATTTTGTGTGTGCATTTTCAATGACTTTTGCTTATGAGTTGTCGAAAGTGCGTTTGTGGATCGTTGCGCACTCGGATTTATTTTTTCGAGATTTCGATATTTTCACACACACAAGGCCTCAGATATTCACGTGTATAAGGCCCGATCCTCCTCCATCTACAAGGAGGCAGTGTTGCTGTCTCCATTGAATGGGAACAAGCCGTTTCTCGTTGAAAATTGGACATTGAAAAACCTTCCATTATACATCTATTTTGCACAAGTCGGGAAACAAAATGCGACCTTAGTTTGTTTCCCTTTAGCTTGTTTTGCCTTCACTCGAGTGACACTCTTCTTCTGCTGTGAAATTTACTTCTTTCGTTGGTCAAAGGACAAAATGCTTTTGTTCGAAAATCTTTGGAAATCTTCAAAAATAACGTCACACGGGGGAGTTGCGAGGGCAGTCAACCATTGTACTGTATTGTTGATTGTCCCCTTGCATTGTTATTCGGTAAGATGACACGGCACTGTGTGGCGGTGTGCTGTTCTCAGTCAAAACAAATGTTGTATGAGTGGCCAAAAGATAATAGGGCACGTAAATGGACCGCTTTCGTCTGTGTGGGAGAATTTCTGCTGACAGAGAGTGCCGACTTCTTGGTTATACACAAGAAATCCGACCCTGGTTGAGGACTTGCAGGCATGAGAACTCGAAAGACTCAACTGAAAGATGATGTGTGTCTATTGGGTTCGCTGGGCTGGGCTGGGTTTCCTGTATATAATAGGACCTCATGGTGTCATTGCTTTGGCTTCATGGAACTGCACTAGAGCAAGTTACGCCACAATTTGTGTATGGATGAGCAAGCTTGGGCTAAACGTGTATGCTTGCACTCATGTTGGAGCTTTCGCACAAAGTGGCATCATTTCTGAGGAGCCTCACGGAACGAGACTGACTCTGACAATACTACAATGACGAGAGAGGGAACCTGGTGTTTGATGGAGAAGTAGCCCAGCTCTATGTTTCAGATACAGAAGCTGAGGACTTTCACTTTTGAGGATTGATCAAAAGTGACATGACATTCTTAAACACTTAAATAAAATACAACTAAACTCAGTTTTGCTCCACTGCCTTGTTCAAAACATACGCAACAGGGCTCTACGCTAACTTTTGCACTGGCAGCACTGGTGCTACCAACTTTCAGTCGGTCGCACCACACAGATTTTGATCGCACCCTTTTTGAGGGAGCTACAGCATGCTAGTATTTGCTGAAGTTAGTCTCAATTTGCATACCGTAGTTTCAGATGATGTAAAGACTGACAGTGACTCAACATTTAGCTGCAAAATATTTTACTGTAACAAGATTTGCCTGCAATAAAACAGGTCAATTATTTTATATTGTCCTACTTTAATAGAAAGTGAAAAACTAAAATGGAGGATAGAAGCCTAGCCTAGTAGATGATTAGGTATTGTAATCATTGTAATAAAGTAAAAAAAAAAAAAAAAGTGATTTCACACCTATCATTCTTAATGTATGGCAGCTTTTATACAGTAATAGAAAGCCCATATTGTTTAGATATTTGCAATTATTAACGGTTAATGCATTCATTGTCTTTTGTCTGTCTGAGTTGGAAATGTCCGAAGTATTTGAATGCAGCGCGCTGCTCGCCGAACGCTGTCAGTTGTTTACGCTCCCGTGGTTAGTTGCTAACGCAGAAGAATTGAACGTATTATGCAATGACATACTAATTAACAGACTAATTAACTTTCTTAGCGTCTTTAATTGGCAATTAAATCTAATTTCGAATTGGCGTTGTGTTGATAATGGACGTCGACAGTAGGGGTGTGACGATATCTTGATACGGCGATACATCGCGATATTTTCTCTCACGATGGGTTATCGATATGCCTATGCCAAGTATCGATACAGCCGCTGTAACGGCTCCATTGTTCCTTATTGCGCAATTACTTGGCGGGCCGCAAGAGGGAGCGCCTCATAAGAGTGGCGGGGAAATGTGCGGCAGTCTTCAGCCGAAGAAGACCCAAGTAAACAAAACGCCGGCTGCATACAAGTCAGATGTGGATATATTGATAATGTGGAATGGATACATTTCGGATTTTATCAAATGGAATAGAGAAGAGACGGACTTGGGTAGATGCAAGAACTGTCTCACAATAGCTACACTGGAAACATGACAAATATGACTTAGAGCGGCATCATCGAGGACTAGACTTGCTAAAGGTAAGAGCTAATTCTCTCTCTGTCTGCTAATTTAATTCTCCAAGGGCAAAGTTGATCACGCACAGCATCTCTGTGTATATTTGCAATCGATTTCCACCCGTAAAGCGTAGTTGTGAATGATGGTTTTCGCTACGTGATTTCGTTAGGCGTCAGGGGCACGAGGGAAATGTCTTGTTCGTTGAGTTTAAGCAGGGGCAATACGACACGAAAAATGCAACGCTGTGATAGTTACAAAATGAAATGGAGCTCAGCTAAAGCTCCCCGAATGTCGGGACACCCTCCCGAACTTCCAAACTACACTAGTGCAACAAGAAATGAGTAATGGCAAACTAACACACGAGAGCGGAGGCTCGCTAACAAAACGAAGGGAGAAAAGAAGACATACAAATAGCCAGACCACGACTGAAGACAACCAGGTAAAATAACCGGTCATTTCACTGAGAAAAAGAATTCCAACCTTGTAAGAGGAGATCGGGGCTAAACTAATGCATTTGAGTCGTCACCCCGGGTTTACACCGGTTGCGGTTGCGGTGCGGCTGCGGTGCGGTGCGTCTTGACTGCGTGCTCCGGACGTGTCAATTTTTTGGCCAATCCACACCGGCTCCGCACAGCTGCGGTCCGGCAGCTCCGTCGCCGACCACTTCCCGCCGTGTCTCGCGTGACCGCGCGCGATCATGTGGCATTAAAAACAACAACAAACACACAGAAAGTCTGTGCTCAACAGAGAAGCAGAAAGAGAGGTGGACTTTTATTATTTTGTGGCTTTCTACCTCCAATATAAACCTCTCCTCGTCCATGTTCGCTGGTGTCTAAACCGTGAATGAGCACCTCGCACGTTAACTCCAAGCCCGTCTACGCCCACATCACATTTTGCTAGCATGCTTGCGAAATAGGAGCTGACGAGTGTTTTATCTTGAAAGGTAACTGGAAATTTATTTTGAAACTGCGTCGGTCTTCCTGTCCCGCTCGTTGTGTTTTGTGCTAGCTTGCCATTTGCCGGAGGCCTACCGCTGCGGCGTCCGGCAAAAATAGAAAATAGGTCTATCCTTGCGGAAGGGCTGCGGCACGCCGCAGCTGAGATGCAGTCGACACGCAACGCACCCGCAAGCGGTGTAAACTGCACCATTCGAATGAATGGAATCTAATTGCTTGCCGGAACGCACCGCAACCGTACCGCAACCTCACCGCAACCGCAACCGGTGTAAACCCGGGGTCACGAGTAGGTCTTACCAGCGAGTCAACAACGGATGGACATCTGTCTTTTTTTTCTTTCTTTTTTTCTTTTTTTTTTTTTTCTTTTGACCATTTCCACGCATTCCATCAGTGATTGGGACCTCAAATCATACGTGCTGCTCTTTTACTTTTTTATTTTAAAGAAAAGCATGAGCTTACTTTTACCTGTGTAAGACCCTCTGCTGCAAGCTACATGGTGCATTCTTGGTACTTTCACAACTTAGGGAACTTGTAAACGCGCCGCGGCATTCTGCATATTAATCGTTCACAATCACTCACAGATCAATAGATTATTAAGTAATTGTTAGTGAGCAGCTCTAAATTTGAAAAATTTGGAGCTAATACATGTTTTCGGTATCGGTAGGCAGCATACCCTGGGCAGAACAGCCCTAAGTAATATAATATATATGAAGGGACAGTGCTATAGCAATGATGTACTCAACATATCTGACATTGTAGTTGCCAGTGGGTGTGAGTGATATGACACTTGATGTCTTTGCTGTATGGCAGATGGTTGCTCAGGAATCTGCTTCATAAAATGTGCATATATTGTACCTCTTGGATTAATAGGCCCAAACGACAGGATTTATGCCACCATTTGTGGAATGTAGTTCTGGTCAATGCACTTATGTGGACAGAGAGCAGCACAGACAAGACATTATTCTGGGCTCATTAATCAGAGGAAGGGGAGTTAAGGTAATGTAGACATGACAAGCATGGAAGGACCCAATCGCTGAACCGTGAGTTTGTGTAAGTCTATCTTTCTGTCACGCTTCAATCAAACATCTCTCTGGTACGAATGATCTCACAATCTTGATGTGGTAATAGGGAGATTTTACATCTTTTTGTGCATACCTTATCTGGTTCTGGATGTTTTCTTTCTTGGTGATATAGAACGTGACAATTATGGAATTTGTGTGTGTGCGTGTGTGTGCACATGTTTCCTTTTTTTTTTTTTTTTTTTTTAAATAGTTTTTAACTGTTGCATAGTGCATACATGTTACTTTTAATTGTTACACCACTATAGGGAGCCACATTTCTTCACATCTTCTAGTTTAATTTCCTACAAAGTTTGACATGCTAGTATCATTACAATGGAACAAAAAAATTGATCGGGGCTAGGTTTCTTAATAATGCATGTTGTGTGAAGTACATTTTCAATGAGAAGAGGATTAGGCCAAAAGTGGAGCAGCCAAATGAAAATCCTCATAGCTTTAGTGATGTCCAGTCTGCCTGTTTCAACAGCTTTCACTTACCATGTGGATGTGGGCATAACAAAAGTATTAAATCAGGGCTGATTTGGCACAATATCAGTGTAGCATCACAATCCTCAATTTCACTTTGGTGGAAATGACCCTTATTGGCGAGATGCACACCCCTGTTATGAACATTGGGGCTTTTGTTATTTATTCATTATTCATTTGTTTATATCATGGTATGAAATGAATCCCATTGCAGTAAAGTTGCCTATTGTGATTTAAACTTATAATGGAATGGAAATATCAAGGGGCGGCACAGTGATTGAGTGGTTAGCACGTCCGCCTCCCAGTTCTGAGGACTCCGGTTCGAGTCCAGGCTCCGGCCTTCCTGGGTGGAGTTTGCATGTTCTCCCCGTGCCCGCGTGGGTCTCCAGGTACTCCGCTCTCCTCCCACATTCCAAAGACATGCATGGCAGGTTAATTGGGCGCTCCGAATTGTCCCTAGGTGTGCATGTGAGTGTGGATGGTTGTTCGTTTCTGTGTGCCTTGCGATTGGCTGGCAACCAGTCCAGAGTGTCCCCCGCCCAGTGCCCAGAGCCAGCTGAGATAGGCACCAGCACCCCCCGCGACCCTTGTGAGGAATAAGCGGTCAAGAAAATGGATGGATGGATGGATGGATGGATGGAAATATCAAGTTATTTTAAATGCGAAAAGTCAATATTTCCTGTTAATAAAGGCACACAGAATCAGATTATTCTTCTCCTTTTTCTTCAAATTTTGCATTTTTATGTAAACAATAAACTTATGGCCACTTTTGCTTCTATGTAATGAAATTTGACATGTAACATAAATATAGCCGCACCACCTTAGCAAAGCTAAATTGATTAAAAAAAAAAAAAAAAAGGTATTATTTTGAGACCTATCATTGCGTAGATCTTAAAACTAAGCGATCTAGGGATTAAAATAGCAAACAAATGCAAAATAGCTGTTATAAATTATTAATTAGGGATGGCCCGACACTTTTTAGGAACCGAGTCTGAGTCATCTTATTTTTGAAAATCTGGCAATTCCGAGTCACAATCCGATACCTCAGCATTGTATTAAGGAGAAAAAAAAATAATAATCTATGTATTATTTGGTTAGCATTATTTTGAAGCTAGCCTTAGCACTGGTGTGTTACATTGAATTTGTTTCCAGCTTTCTTGAGGCAGAAAAAAAATCCTGTATCACTATCATTATGATGAGTCGTTTCACCACTTGTTGCCAAAAAGCTCCCCTACATGCGACTTGTGATCCACAAGGTTTTCAACTTCTCTGGTGCTATTATAGTGACTGTGGACCGATTAAGTGAACTGCACGGTGGCTCAACAATGATTTCCAACTTCATAGTGTCATGCTGCAAGTGAAAGTGTTCAATGGATTACCTACAGGACGTGATCACAGTTAAGTTTAAAGAGAGGCTCGACACGTGGAAGTCCCAAAAGAAGCTGTCCACGTTGTGTTGCGAGACAATGTGAAGAAAAAAAAAAAACCCTGATAAAAAGTATGGAGGAGGCCAAGCGTCCCAATCTTCCGTGTGCATGTACTCTAACTGGCTGTGAGCGAAGGCCTGCTTGCTCAAAGATCTGTATTTGATGCTGTGGCCTTATGATGAAAAATAGGTCCTTTCCAACATTCATCATTGGCCAACGGACATGCACAAACCAGCGAAAAGACTGGCACAGAATGTCCCAATCTGCTGGAACAGCACGCTGTGATGTGCGCTCTCATCGAACAAAAGCAATCCAATGGAGTTTAATTTATGGTACAGAAAACAAGCTCCCCGACAGCCTTAGTGTGAGTCAGTGGAATTTATTCGAGAAGGTAGTTGAGCATTTATTTTATTTTATTTTTTTTTCAAGCTGTTTGAAGAGCTGACCCGGCAGGTGAGCTCCACTGATTCATCAGTGGCAGATGTGATCCCTGCTGTCACCACTCATCTGAGAGTTTTGGAGGAAGACTATAGGAGGATCCTGGAGTCAGATGATGAAAAACTTCCGACTGCATGCTGTGACTGTGAGGAGGATTTTCGCTGACATAGAGACAAATTCACTGTATTGCTTTGCAACAATACTTGAACCAAGGTAGATTTTTGTGTGTGGACGGAATTTGCTCCAGAAATGTCATCTTTTTTTGCCCTACATTTATTTGTATCCCTAAAAGGCAAATGAGGAGAACCCACCTGCCCGAAAAGCCACGGATGGAGTAGGGCAGCATCCATCTCAACAGAATGTTGGCTGAAATAGCAAAGGGCCGTGCAACATCTTCATGGAGTGCTGTGAAAAGTGCTCCAGTGTTCGCTGCTGCAATAATGCAGCTGGAGACATACCTTGCAGAAAATTTACTTGTGTGATGCCAGTTCACGCTGAAGAGAAAGAAACATTTTGCATAAAATACCTCTTAGCATCGTGCAACAACATAGACTGAATAGTTCGCTACTTCAGTAGCCCGGCACATACCATATTTTCAGCACTATAAGGCACACTTAATAGTCCTTAAATTTTCTCAAAAATTAACGGTGAGCCTAATAGTGAGGTGCGCCTTTTGTATGCACAGAGTTCCAAATTCTGTGTGTTTCAACTTTTTTTGGTTGCTGTGTCCATCCACCCATCCATTAGCAGATCCGCTTATCCTCACAATATTTATATAAATCATTTGTGAATTACGTTTGAGGCTAGGAAATTCGGGTTGTTTTTATTAATGTTGCACAAGACGCGGCACTAGCTGGTGCGTTTCCATTATCCTTTTTCGCAAAAATAAAAGCGATATTGTACTATTTCGATAAAGTACAATTTCGAATTGTCGGTGTTTCCATTGAAGAGAGTTTCGCTTCTGAGGCGCAATTCTTGGAATGTTCGTCTCGCGAGACCTCGCTGTTCTGTAGGAGGTGCTCATGATGTTTACGGTAGACGGACGCCCGGTGTAGTTATATTACTTAAAAAAAAAAAAAAAAAAAAAAAACAAACACAAAAAAAAAACCCACTCACCCCTCATCGGGTGGTTTCGGGCATTTAGTGTTGTTGTTGTTGTGTATGTCCCTCGGCAGTCGGCAAGCAGTTCTGACACGAAAGCGAGTGGCCGCGTTACTTCCTACTTCCTGTAATCCTAAAATGTTTTTGTTCCCATGCAGAAGCTGGGGAAAGGGCTGTTTACAAATTGTCAAAAGTTTCTGATGTTTTCTGCTAAATTAACCAGACATGGCAGGACAGGATTTCAAGCTCTCCTCTCCTTCAACTTTTTCGATGGTCTCGCTCGATTACACCTCTCTCTCTTTTATGCTCATGACGTGTAGTAGCCGATACAAATCACTTAAGCATGTAAAACTAAAATACAAACCCGAAATTAATCATTCTCAAAACAAATAGTAATTGCAAGTTTAATAAAAAAATACACATAAACAACGTGTTACAGTCCTTTCCTCCGTGACCGGGCGGGTGTCACATGACTACTAATGCACAAAAAGTGTTTCCATTACACTTTTGCAAAATATTTCTTTTTCGATACGTCTCAAAAACCACCTCATGAGAGCGCAAAAACTTTTTTGCGATATTTGAGTTTTTTTTGCAAATCTGGTGTTTCCATTACCAGCTTACTTTTGCGAAACATGCCTTTTGTGCAAAACTGAGGGTAATGGAAACGCACCTACTAGCAAGCAGCTAGGCTAAAAACATGCCCCCTAGTTACGAGTAGTGTTGTTCCGATACCGATACTGGTATCGGCAGAGGTGCCGATACTGCATTAAAACAGTGGTATCGGTGACTACTCACAAGTAACATGCCGATACTATAAATTGCAGCATCATGCGTCTTGCTCGTGCACGACATTCACTGGTATGTCACATGTTCACTACATGGCGATCTAAGATATCCTATTGGCCCTTGAATGCTCTGAATCAATAGCAGGACAGCTTTTTCATGTGGAGGAAGAAAAAAACGTAAGTATCGGTATGGTATCGATATCGACCGATACTGCAAAACTGGGTATCGGTATCGGGGGCCAAAATATGGTATCGGAACAACACTAGTTACGAGGCATACTGTCTAATAATTGGAGCCTACCCCAGCTGTAGACGGGCTGTAGTATTTACGTCTTTGAAAAGTAATCAGACGTGTGGAGCACTTTACCACTGGGTTCACTTCTCTGCCTTGGAGCACATGTAATTTACATGAAGTAAGCTTGTGAGAGTCCGGGGGGGGGGCACTTTACCGCTGCTAGCTATTGTTGCTAGATTGCTGCTGTTAGCTAGCAGTCACCGCTAAACGCTGGCAACAAGCGCCGTACAATACAACGCCAGCATAATTATGTCTTCCGGTAACAACTTCAAAATCAAAGTGCTACAATGCATTGATCTGCATATACTACTTGGTAAGGTAAGGTTTATTTTGAAATTTGGTTTCTCACAGCCCAGTGTACTATCATGCATACTGCCGTTATCTTGACTACGACTATCTCAGTGGCTATCCGAGGCAGAAATGATGTTTCAGTCCTAGTATTAATAATTGTTTTTGTACGATTATGCCTATTTTGTAATCATGGAGGGTAATAATCGAAATCGTAATTGAATTTCGTTTAATTGCACAGCCCTCATGTCTTGTTGATGAATAAAGGATAAATCAACAAAATAATTGACAAATTAATTAATTATTACAATAATCGTTAGTTGCAGCCCGACTTCAGTCAGTTTGAGCCACTTTGCTCGGTGTGCAGTGGGCTTAAAGAAACAGGTTGTAAATGACATTCAGTTATATAATGTGTCCTGCAGCAGATGCAGCGCCACAATGGGTTCATTCTCTTAATCCGTCTCCTTTTGTTCCACAACTGGCTCCTCTCCACCTCTAACAAGCAAAAAATGTGAGTCCTTCTCAGTCCATCTCGTAAGCCCTCTGCCTCATTTGAAAGCAGACTGTTCTAATACATTGACATGCAAATTAGACAGTGACGTCAGCCAAGCACTTCTGAGTCAGCTCTTGGCGTACAACTGCATTAAAACTCATCTTGCAGTTCATCATACTCAGTATGACTGAGAGGTAAGGCTGAATAATTAAACAATATGATCACAAATTATAGAGTGAGTTTATTGGTGTTTTTAAATCATTATTTTAAAGCAAGTTCCCCGCTGACGTGAACAGTTTCCCCTAACATCCTGGCTGCAAAAAGTGTGGAGATTGTTTGCAAAAGAATATTAAGGATGGTCTGACAGTGGTATGATGGCTCGGGACCAGTATTGCAGTTTGTCGGGCCACCTGACAGACTCTGGTCTAGTTCCATTGACATTAAAGGTCCCCTCATATGAAATTATCACTTTTGGTTTTTTTTTTTTTACATAAGTATGCCTTACCATAGCCTGACTAAGTCCCCAAAGTTGTGAAATAAACGACCCGTTTCCCTTTCCTATGGGTGTTTGTATCACATTAGCTTAAACAGCACTCTCAAATGGGCTGTTTCAGCTGGACGGTTTTACACGTCACTAACCCCACCTTTTTCGGTTTTACACGTCACTACCCTCACAATTTTCAACCCTTCGCCCCCGCCGGAGCAAACAAACAGCAGCAGCAGCAGGAGGACAGCATGGTCCACGATTTTGTGGCCCCATATCTCTGGCCCAGAGGGTCGTGGAGGGCCGGCACCGACGCCGTTGGAAAGCTAAGGTCGAGCCGGTTCCGGGATGTGTTCATTTTCCCCGTAGGACTTATGGTTCGACCGGTACATGGGTGTCAATCCCAGTAGCTGCACCTGGAAAATGTGCATCGTGGGGGATTAGCAGCCCTGACAGTTTGTGGCAAACATTTAACTGACGACTGCTTCAGGAATTTGGGACTATACAAACATGGATTAGCAGAACATCTTTCACTTAACCCGGGATCGGTACCAACTATTGAAACTAATGAGCCAATATTCCTTCAGGTGCAGACGTCAAGACTTTGTTTGTAAACAGGAGCACACGGAAAAGATGAGACTGGCCACGCCCAACTCATTTTGTAGTCAAAAACACGCAGAAGTCTGGTGAGCCTTGGCCACGCCCACCAAAATCTGCTCGTTTGATGCTAGGCTAACAGTAGACCTTCCTTGTGGAGACTGCAACTCTCCAACAAGGTACAATTTCGTGAACATTTGTTTTGATACAGTATTAGGGCATTCAGAAGATGATTGGTGTCATTGCTGCAAAGCTCATAACAGGATCTTTAAAATGTAGAACAATAAGTCAAATATCTTAGGCAAATTTTTAAAAATACACATAAAATTAGAGGTGCAACGATTAACTGACAATAATCTATTATCAAATAAATTCGGAATGAAGAAATCTTTGAGATAACTTTTTTTTTATATTTAAAAATGTTCTAATGATAGGAATTTTAACTTCTGAATGATAATAATGATATGTCCTTCAAATGGGGTCCAAGTGGGCTTATTATCTTTGTGTATAAAACATTTGCTTTTACTTTGGAAAATAATAATCATTTTTGACTAACTTCTGACCTCTTACGGACCAACCAGTAACGAATCACGTGTTTAATTCATTGATTCAACCAAAATAATTATCAATTAATTTGATAGTCGATTAGTTGTTGGTCAATAGAGGTGTGCAAAATTTCCGATTCTTAGATTATTCACGATTCGGCCGTGGAACAATCGAGAACGATTCACAAAAGTCCAAATTCCGATTATATAAATATGCCAAGGGAACCGAAACTAAAAGTGGACCGGAGCGGAAAGTACGCGGAACTGAAACGCAGTAGCGCGCGCGGTCTTCGGGACGCTTAATGGGACGGACCGAGAGTACACATCCACAACTCACGCCTCGACATTCAAAACAACAACAAGCATGGCTGAGCTGACCAACCCACCTCTTCGTCAGATCAGACCTGCTCCGAAAAGGCAAACAACTTCAGGCGGAAGTATCAGCTAGCTGGCTGCAGTGCGTCGGTTAGCGTTCTACAGGGCGCCGCGCAGTGATACGAACGAACGAACAGAAAAGTAGTGGCTGGCGGTAATGGCGTCTGACTTTATTCAGAAAAAGAGTATTGTGGTGGAAATGTATCACGCTTTTGAAAACAAATAGTTTTTAGAAGAAAAAGGCTTCATTTCCGAGACCCCAGCCAGCTTGCTGGACTATTTTCCTCTCGTCCAACGTCGAACATGAACGCGTGTCACCGAACGCTGTCAGGGGTAAGTCAGTGCTGATCGCACACACGGGAGGTGAGGATCAAATTGAGATTCATGTTAAAAAAGCCGAACGATCCCTTTAATGTTTACACGTTCATGTTTACACAAGTTAAAAAGCAGAAAAGCACTTGAGGGTTTTTTTTTTTGTACCTCTGAGAAACTTTAATGTTTACATGTTCATCTTTACACAACTTAAAAAGCAGGAAAGCACTTTTTTTTTTTTTTAGGCATTTGTATTGAAGTAGTAGTTCACATTGTCTTTCATTTATATCTCAGTGCACTTTTGAGTGGATAAAAATAATATATTTTTGCTCAATGCTATGTTTTATTCTGTTGAAGACTGAATATACTTAAAAGCTGTTGTTACAGAATGAGGACTTGAGTATTTTATTTACTGTTTTGAACTGTTAACTTGATACTGAAATAGTAGTTTATTTAGGCCTGAGAGGACTTTTGTACTATTTTTGTAACTAATGTACGAAACATTAAAAGCACCAAAATACATTGTTTTTTTTCTGCTGCCTGGGGGGAAATCAATAATCGTTTTATAATCGAATCGTAGCCTCTGAATCGTAATCGCAATCGAATCGTGAGGTGCCCCAAGATTCCCACCTCTATTGGTCAATCAATTAATAGTTAAAGGGATACTTTACTTATTTAGCCATTTTTGACTTTCAAACATTAATATTTTGCCTATAATAATATAATTGATATTTTCATTATTTTCACGTACCTTTAAAAACACATTTTGCAACTTGCTGTCAACTGAAAATAACATCACAAGGGCTCAGGTAACCAATCACAGCTCACCTGTTTTCTTGGTTTGGTCATGTGACATTCACAAGCTGAGCTGTGATTGGTTGCCTGAGCCCTTGTGATGTCATTTTCAGTTGACAGCAAGTTGCAAAATGTGTTTTTAAAGGTACTAATTGTAGGTGAAAAATCATGAAAGTATCAAATTAATTATAGACAAAATATTAACTTTTTATTGCTATAATGAGCTAAATAAGTGAAGTATCTCTTTAATTACATTTGGTTTTACTGGTCTGGCCCGCTTGACATCAACATAGGCTGTATGTGGCCTTAAAACTCCAATGAATTTGGCACCCAGTGTTTAGTTGACCAAATACTTACCATGTAAAGTAATATAAATAAGTATTTTGTCATTATGAATTTTTCTAATTACAGTATATCAAAAACTATGCATATCCCCATTCTGCTATTTCTTCGAATTCCCAATTATATTTACAATACCTGAAGATTAGGTGAAGCTGTTTAGAAATAGGCTTTTTTTTTTTTTTTTTTTTTTTTTTTTTTTTTTTTTAACTTCATCCGTGAACAAATTTATTTTTCAAGTAGCGTAACAACCACACGTTGGCCTGCACTACACCCACACGATCATTTAGTTTGGTGGGCCTAGCTGACACATTAACAGGCTATTAATGTCGAGCTCTGCGATTGGCCGGCAGCCAGTCCAGCGTGTACCCTGCATCTTGCCTGAAGTCAGCTGGGATAGGCTCCAGCACACCCTAGTAAAGATAAGTGGTATAGAAGATGAATATTTATGCGTCACGGCTGAGCGTGCTTTTTTTTTTTTTTTTATCTTATAGCAGATCATCGTGTTATCCAAACATCGGCGAATAATCCAAATATAATTAATCATCAGTTCCAACATCTCTTTCTTTAACGAGCCTATTTGTACTTGTAACTGAATGCTTATGCACATACTGCAAGCTGTGTGCGAGGAGGCTTATTTACATGAGAGCACGTCCCACCACCGGAGGTAACGAGTTGGGATTTCGTGGAAAAACGGTTTTGAAATGCCTTTTGTGTAATCATGTACGCTAATCATGTAATGTAAATAATGTAATTTTTGATCGCTTGATGTCATCATTCACCCAACATCAACGACTGTATGTCACTGACAAATCAGTCTGCATATGATCATCTAGGGCTGCGCAGTAAATTGAATTAATTTGATTAATCGCCATTTTGAAAATGGAGTAGTTGAAAATTTGCTAAATCGTGAAATCAAATTTTGTCTTCTGGATTAATAAAAGCTGTTGTTTATGTTCTGTTCCATCCAGTTATTGTAAGACATGTTTGCAATAGCTACCAACTATTTAATTGTGGCATTTAAGCACAAACTATGAATGCCAAGTTTACGTTACAATTGATTTTAAAATACATTATTGTATGAACATTGCACACAGAAATTATTTTTGAATAAATGAAACCACAAACATTTGTTGGGTTTATTAGACAAAAATCGCTCAAAATCAAATCGTCCTAAATGCCTGGGGGGATTTTATTTTTTGGTCATATTGCCCAGCCCTACTGCCACCTCAATTTTCCAATTTTTGCTCGTTTAAGTGGGATGAAATGTAAATATTTGCTATGAAATATGAAACCTGAAGATGAAAAGATAATGGTGAATCACAATGATTCTTAAGCCATCCCCGCCCCAGAATGCAAAGCAGTGCATATTTGGACTTGTATACTATACAGTGCTGATGTGTTCATAACTTTGTTTATGTTTTACGTTGAGAGGAAAAAAAAAAACAGCAATCTTTCCATCAAAATGTCATAATTTAATTTTGTGGTCAAATGTATTTGAGATGTAATATCTTGGGACGTAACCATAAGCGCGATATCGTGATATTAAAACTGCCACAATATCGTCGTTGTCATTTTCACACATTTGTGAAAAAAGTCAGTTTGACTACCGCTTGTACAGTTGTAGCACCCTCTGGTGGCTAGTTTTTTGTTTGTTTTTTTGTTTCGTTTTGTTTTTTAGCTCAATTTAGTTTTCATTAGATATGTTTTGACCCTTCTCTGTTTAAAATCTACACTAATTGACCGATGAAGGGGAACGTAATATGCCTGTGAATCAAGAACAATATGTGGAGGACCTCAATATGTGCATGCATTAACAACATAACATGATAATAACTAGGGGTTTGAATTGCCTAGTACCTGGCGATTCGATTCGTATCACGATTCATAGGTCACGATTCAATTCGATACCGATTAATCCGATACGAATTTATAAGTCGATTGTTTTTTTTTTTCCTTTTTTTAAACTCAAATTTAGAAAATACTAACCAGTAAACTTGTACATGTATACTAGGGATGTAACGATATCCAAACATCACAATATGATATTATCACGATATGAAGGTCACAATATGCTAATTATCATGATATTGTGGGGGCATTGCCGATATTTAAAAAAGATCACAATATTGTAAAAAAAAAAAAAAAAAAGAGCTCATACTAAAAAACAAAACAAAACACAATATTGTGCTTTTGTCCATAACAGCAATGCATATAAACCACCTACAATCTCTAATAACAATATTGAGGCACTTAATTGCTAATGCAAGCACACATTGATCGCTTCACAAGCAAATTAGGTTCCCTTACATCTGACAATTAGCATAGATTTTAAACGTATAAGGCCAAAACATCCCCAATGAAAATTAAATTGCACTAATAAACTAGCCACTAGAGGGTGCTAGAACTGAACAAATGGAAATCAACCTGACTTTTTTTAACAGATGTGTTCCTTTTAAATATTGTGAACATGACGACGACGACATTGTGGTAGTTTTAATATCACAATATCACAATATTGCCCTTATCGTGACATCCCTAATGTACACTGTAAGATTTGTATGAAAATGTATTATTTATTTATCTGAAACTTCAGTCATAACTGTGAGCCACTGTATTTAACAAATCTGTTTCATATTTGAACAGCTTTTATATTAAGGCTTAATGTTCCATTAATTAATATTTTTCCATGATTAAGGTGTGAACCCTAACCCTAAGTAAGACGTTTTGTTGAATATTTTTCCATCAAAAATGGACATTTAAAAATCGATTCGCCCGCCTATTGAATCGATTCGAGAATTGTGCGATGTAATATTGCGATATATTGCCGAATCGATTTTTTTAACACCCCTATTAATAACATAATAATAATAAAACATTGTTATGTACAAAAGCACAATATTGGAGTTTTTTTTAGTATGAGCTCATATTTTTACATAGTGAGCTTTTTTAAATATCGACAACCTCCCCACAATATCGTGATAATTATCGTATCGTGACCTTCATATTGTGATAATATCGTATCGTGACGTTTGGCTATCGTTACATCCCTGGTAATATCTATGATGATAAAATATCAGTACACTTTCTTGTCACAGCATGGTAAACACTGTTTTGACACCAAATTTTAAATCAAATTTCCCATTTCAGAATTTAACCTCAATAAAACACACCTACACGTAGCAAAAATTAAACGAGCACACTCTGCTTTGCAGAACCAGCTGCTTTACTGTGTTGTGTGTGGATCCTCTCCTCCCACGCTTCTTGCTCCTTGCCCCCTCCTTTCCTCGGCGTCACTCTCCTGTGTGTGCAATCAGCAATGCATCGTCATTGATGGCCAGGAAGACCGGCATAGACATTTCTCTGTTTCACATTTATTTTTGCACAGCACTTATCTATTGCTTTTAGTGGTTTAGATTCATTCAGTAGGTTAGCAGCTGGCTAGTAGGAATTGGGGCTTAACATGGAAATTGTTGGTCGAAGATAGAGACATCAGGCATCACAGGATACCAAACAGTGCGGCCAATGTGTCTATTTAATTGTTGATTTATGCTGGGTTTTGTTGGCCCGAATCTGCATGTTATGAGACCAGTGCTAAACCGTGCTCTAAAAAGCTCCAATTAGCAGGAATCATTTGACGCACAGGCTGCATATGCATTTAATGTTTTCACTTATTTACCCACTTTATCCCCATGCCAAATGACAGTTTGCCATTTGTATGTCATAATCCGTACACCCCCAACCCTCAGCATCCTTCCTCTTGCAAAACATGGGATTTATTTCATCTCATCTGTCTTTCTCACTCCTTCTCTAAACCTACACCCCCCTTTTTCTCTACCCACCCCCCACCCCCAATTTTTCTGGCAGACTGCACAACTCTTTCGCTCTCTCACGCTCTCTCTCTTTCGACTTCTCTGGCAGGCTACACATTGCGGTGAGTCAGTATCATGGAGGCAGGCAGCGGGGCTGCCGCAGCGGTGGGGAGTGCAGCGCTCGGACTGCTGGGAGCCGCAACCTCGTCCAGCCTTGACATCTTGGACAGGTAGGGCTATTTTCACAAGCCACACGCATAAGACGAAACTCCAAACATTTGAAGCGGCAATGGCGTGGTGGCTGTGTGAGTTGCTGTAGGTGGGGACCACACCTTAGGTTGTGCTTGGGTTCCCCATGCTAGTTTGGTTGGAGTCAAAAGTGTTGATAGTAATTATTGCATATGTGCATCTGTGTCATCCACTGATTAAGAGGATGTCAGTTTTCTGCTTGTATGAGAATGCACAGCAGCGCACACGCATGTGCGGGAGTGTTGATGACAGAAGAGGGTATTACTTGGCTTGTGTCTGCCTCAAGGAGAAATGATACCAGTATATGCATGCGGGGAAGGTGGAGGCGGAGGAGGAGGAGGCATTGCTCAACATGCCCGAGCACTGTAGCTGAGTTAGTCGAATGAATTTGCACAGTCACCATCACACCTCCTATTTTGTCCCCACCCACATCCATCATTCAACCTGTAGTAACTCGGTGACAGGCATCAATCATTAACTGCCACCGTTGGAAAGAAGATACCCTTAATTGAATGACCCCCGCAACTATCAGTTTAACTACCATTGACAGCCCAAGTGTATTAGCTTACAGCTAGTTACGTCATTGTTACACTAACACCTAGATATCCGTGTGCTATGTCATCATGCATTAACATATGCAAATGCTTTATTGTGCACACACTCAAAAAGTAGCTACTCAAGGACATTTTGGGCCAAATACTGTTGACAAAGGGGCTTGGTACATCCTAATACACAAAACACAAATTTGCTCTGTTTGTTAATGGGCATGATTTCCCATGCATTGGAGGCTTTCTCAATCCCGATTGCGCACACGTGGGATAGTACTCATTATAACATGTACGCTTCACTTTGTATTTCAGCCAATTACTGCTCAGGTCTATAAACTATTGCCCTTCATCCAGGTAGGAACTATCCTAAAAGGTGAACATGGGCAGTTTTACAGAGTGGGAATGGGTGGCATCTGCCACGTTCATAAAATGCCTTACCACCCCAGTTGCCACCACAACTGTTGACATCATTAATAAATTCTAAATGTTATTATGAATTAGGGCTGAACGATTAATTGCATTTGCGGTTAAACCGCGGTTTGACAACACGTAATTACGTAATCGCGGAAAGCTGCGATTTAACCGCTCATTGAAATGGAGTGGAAGGAGGGAAAGAGAAAGAAAGAAGAGGGAGTGTGACCGTCACCGCTGTAGCTAAAGCCTAGCGCCGTAAGTATATGTAATTTTGGTGAGTTTTTTTTTCTTTTTTAAATCAAATCGGAGATGTTACATCATATAAGCATGTATAATTTTACTTTGCCTACACTTTAGCATGTGTGAGTTTCGTGACTGAAGTGACTTTTAATATGTATACTGAATTCATTTATTTATAAATGCAGTGTTTACGTGTCATGTTTCATGCAACATGAAAAGTTGGATATGTTGAGTGGTAAATTAAAATATTAAAAGGCTTCATTTGCCTTTATCTTAAGATCCTGTAATATATAATAGCTATAAAATTGTTGATTATAATAAACTTTTTGTTGGATAAAAAATAATAATAATAATAATTGAAAAGGACTTTTAAAAAAATAATCGCACATGATATCGCAATCGCCATTTTTGGGGAAAAAAAAATCTCAATTAGATTATTTTCCATAATCGTTCAGCCCTATTATAAATGTCCCTGATAATGTTTCTATAGTGTGTATGAAGGGATTAATCACCGGTTTGTAATTCACAACCACTCCTTTCACGAATAAAAATGCTGCACCACTAATTAAGGAAAACCGTCAAATGCCTCATCATCCCGGCAGACAGTCGGGCAAGCTATTTATTGATTGTTCTATTGTTAATATGTTCAAATGGTCTGTCACGACTTATGTGAAATGTAGTTTGCAGCAGAGGTGGGCATTCCGTCAATATTGACGTAAGGGCCATCAATAACGGACACCTATTTTGTTTTCCATCAATCGTCAATGACGGACGTCCCATTTTGCTAACGGACTGACAAGTGATGGAGCATTGACAGATGCCCACTTCGAAAGACGGAAACGTTGACGAACAGTTGCTGAGCGATTGGCAAATGACGGATTGGTGACTACAATGTGCTTCGGCTTGAGATATTGACGATGAGGGAAGGGTGTCCAACTGTTGACGATTGCCGAAAGATGGACGCTCAAAATTCATTGACGCACCCAGCTCTGGTTAGTAGTAGGGCTGTAATATTGGAAAAACGTGATATGCAATGTAATTGTTGAATATAGCAATGGCAATATTATTCTGATATTCAACATGTACCTAAAGAAATTACATTTTTATAATCTAATGAAAGAATTAAACAAATTTTCTCATGCTGCAAAATAAGCAAGCTCAATGTATACTTAATTGTAATTAGTAATTACCCTAGGTAATATTCAACTATCGGATGGTGATGCACATTTAAGTTTGTCTGACTGGTCAAATTCAGATAAAAGCATACAATTCCATATGAAACTTACTGCATGTCTTTATGTTATGCATATTGCATGGGCCAATATCACAGTATAAATATCTTTTCCATATATTGTGCAGCTCTAGTTATTAGTATTTTTAGGCATTTGGTGTTTAATGAGGCACTGGGGCATGGTTTAGTTTTATTGAGCTTATATTGAAGCTTTCTGCCTGGTAGAACTGAACTATATTTTGAAAACAGTGCATTGTAACATCTTCCAAATATCAAGGGAGACATTAGTCAGTAAGCTCATGTTTATTTTCAACAAAACATTATTGTTACTGTACGGCCGTAGCTGGTGGCGGAACAAGTACATCAGAAAAAGTACACAGACTTATTTTGCTTGCTAGCTCCTCTCTCTCTTGCTCGCTCTCGACCTCAGCCTTCCTGAGTGTCATTCCATGTCAAAATTAACAGTCTCCAAGGTTATATTAAAACAAGTATAATGAATATAAAAACACACTACTCTGACTAGTGGGTATCACAAGTGCAAAGATAAAACAGAATCATCTTTTTTTTGGTCATGTACACGAAATATGAGCCCTGAAATTGACCCATCTCAGCAAACACACACTGCTAGCGGCACACACTGGAGCAAGGGGGCCGCTTGAGATTCCAAGGAGCAGTGTGACGTGTCGGTGTCGTTCTCATGGGCACTGCTGTGCCGGGGATGGTTTTGGGCCGGGGTGCCCACGGTGGCATGTGAGGATATTAACCACTTGACAAAAGCTGCCCATCGGCACTATCAACCTAGATATTTTTATTAAACGTTATGCTGTCCACCATAATAACAGTCTTAAATTAGCTTAAAGATATTTGTGAATATATCTGATAAATGTGGCCTGTAAAAGACTGTGACTAATATTACCAATAAAAACCTAAATTGTTAATGCTGAGAATTGTTTTTTTGCATAGGAGCAAGTTTGTATTCACGTGACATGCCCAAAACTTGCCAGAGAATGTACAAAATGAAAACTGAGCTTGAAGTGTGTGTGGTAAAACTTCGAAGAGCTGCAACAGTTTGTGGGTATGAATATCAGTCTGTAATTTTACTTTTGCTTTTGTGTCACTCAGACCCCACCTGCTCACAGCACATTGTTCAAATAGACCTGAACTATGTCTAAATCCTGCCCCAGGGTTACCATGGAAGCAGTAGCTTAGCATATTAGACTATAGAGTGCTTCAATATTACTACAAAAAGAGAGTGATTGAAAAGTAGGGAAAATAAAGGCTGAAAAGGGATGAAATGGAGACTGGGTATTTGTCATCTGCCTCTGTCTCATTTGAAGACAATCTATGGTATTTTCTGGGTTTGAAAATATACATTCCCCTTCTGTTAAAGGGGCACGATGCAAGTTTCAGAGTTTTTGCACATTTGGGACCCCTCTGGCGAAACGTGGAATGGACCCCAACGACGTGCACATGGCCAGGAGCGTGCGCGACTTTTCGGGCACGAGCAAATCTCCATGTTAATCGAACGTAAACACGGTGCACAGTGCCTTTTTCATAGGCTTAATAATGTCTACAGCGGTAAGAAACGTATTCATCTTCAGGTTACTTTGTATGTGAAAGTCATTTTGAGTGCCAAAAGCTTATGTAATCACAACCTTCCAAAGGTAAATAGTGCATCCCGTGAATCCGATGACATTGAGGATAGCAGTGCGTAGCTAATATGCCCAAGTGCGTAACCATTAGTTAGCGACCGTGTGGTAGTTTTATTCTGCACTGCGAAACATAAATAGACCCTATCGTATTTTCGTTACAAAGTCTTCCCGTTTCATCCCCAGGGTAGCTCTTACCTCTCTCCACCTGACGAACGCTGCTCCTATATTTATCCGCGTCCTCCCGTGACGCTGGTATGAAAGTTTTTTACTTCTCTTTGTCTTCCGTGGAGTCTCCATAAGGGATTGAGACGTATCGGGTGCAGGTCTCGTTAAATCCAGCTTGAATTAGCTATCCTGTCCGTGAAGTTGCGTGAACAATCGCGAGAGCTAACAGGGACAGTAGCGTGCACGCGCATGACGTCATGCTCAGAGCCACAGTTAAAGATTCCGGCCCAAACACTCCAACATTTTTTCCTTTTACAGAAAAATAGGGGCAACAGTCATTGTTCCATAGTCGTGCCTCCTCTCATAATACAATTCTTAAAAGATGTGCGGGTGAAAAATATGGTTATTTTAAAGGCGCAGTCTGCCGGTTTCACTCAGGAAAATGCACTTTTTAAAGACAGGATTTAAACAAACAAACTACTTCTCAATTTACAGATCTGGGCTTTTTTTTAACATGTGGGGGTGATTTTGTCCTAAACCCCCACACCACCAGCCTGTATTTTGCCATTTTGTGTTTGTTTTGTAAACAGCGGGATGTTTCTGTGCAAAGATAGTGTTTACACCCCTCCAGCCAATCGCAGAGCGGGGGGGGGGCGTGTCGCAAACGGAGCCGGGCGAACGTGTCGGCTGCGTGACGTCACTCTCGCGGTAATTTGAGAAGCACGCACGGATTTTTTTTTCTTCACTCACTCATTCACATATGTAAGCTTCTGTGAGTGAGTGAAAAAATAAATAATAATTAACCGTTCGCCCGGCCCCGTTTGCGACACCCCACAACCCCACCCCGTGCTCTGCGATTGGCTGGAGGGGTGTAAACACTGTCTTTCCACAGAAACGTCCCGCTGTTTACAAAACAAACACAAAATGACAAAATACAGGCTCGGGGGGAGGGGTTAGGACAAAATTACCACCAAAGATTAACATAAACCCAGATGTGTAGACTGAGAGAAAGTTAAAGTGTGTACATCCTGTATTTAAAAAGTGGATTTTCCCGAGTTAAACCGGCAGATTCGGCCTTTTAACACTCAAATTTGAGTCAAATCTTGCATCGTGCACCTTTAAGTTGCCTGTTTATCTCAATTACTTTAAAGGGAACCTTCAGCCAGGATGGCCCATTTCTCACTCATAAACTCTCTCTCACTCATTCATCAGGAAATTTACATTAGCTTGCATTTTCAATTTTATCATTTTGTTTTGGAGAAATTAGTAAATATAACTCATAAAAATACGCCCCTTCGTAATAGAACCAGTATAGCCACGCGCTCCAACCTCTTCCCATGCCTTGTGCTGCATTCCAGGATGGTCGGAAGTCGGAAATATCCGAGTTCAAACCAGGATGTGTTTCCGGGAACGCCCCCTTTAACTCGGAAATTCCACTTGCGAAGTCGGAAAAAACCAAGGACCCCCGACTTCACCAGGGGACTACAATGTGACGTCACTCTGAATGGCAAAACACAATTTACTCGAGTATAAAACTAGATAGCTTTCTTCATTCAGAAATATTCACCATAACTTCATGTAACGCAACGTACGTGACAGTATTGCCGCTATATCCCTGCATGAAATTAAACGGTAAACTACTTAACTGTATAGAATGCTTATGAAATAATATTAAAACAATAAATGAAGCAAAATTGCAAAAAGGTAAGTTTCCTGGAGGTCAAATTCAGTTTTGAGTACCAAAATAAAAACAATTTATCACTATCCGCCATTTTGGTTGTTTACTTTCACCTCGAACGCTTTGAGGTCGGAACTGGGAAGTTTCAACTCGGATATTTCCGACTTCCAACCATCCTCGAATGCAGCATCGGTACATATCACAGCAGGGACCGGACATAATTAGACGTTCAAAATTATTGTACATATATATCACTAATAATGTCCAAAAACAGCGACCAATTGCCACCAAAATTCATATGCACATTTCTACTCTTGTCCATGCTAACCTTTAAAAGTAAAAAAACAAAAAACAAAAAAAAAAACAATCAGCAAAATATTTTTGATTGTGTGGAGGTGATCAAGTTTTTTCCTTATGGGAGCTCACTTTATGTCACTAAAATCCCAAATAATGTGCCGATTGCTTTGCTATTTTCACAGGTTGAGGTGAACAAAAGTAGGAAGGTGCATATGCATGTTTTGGTGACGATTAACCACTGTTTTCAAACACTAGGTGACAATAGAAATAGAGCTGGACGAATAAGGAAACCCACTCAACTGCCTCTTAGGGGCAGTGTGGTGCCTTGCATCCATGTTATTCACTCTTATAAGAGCAGAAGAAGGTAGCTATTGAATTCTAAGATTCTTTTGAACGGTGGCAGAAGTGCGGCGAAGAAAAGGAAAAGATGCCAATTGGATGGCTTGCGGACGAGCGACAACAAGCGAGCGATCAGAAACGTGACCCAGGCTCCGTCCTCCGCAATTGAGCCGAGCCCCGTGGACGTGTCGCCGTCTTCGCTGGCGGCACCACCGTCTCCATCATCCGTCTTGAGCAGTGCACCTCAAAGCATCTTTGGATGCCCGGTTGCCATGGCAACCAAACCCAAGCAGGGGAAAGGATGGAGGAAGTTTTACGGGAATGAAGTTGCTGTGGCGCTCGTCAACAATTGGCTGGCAACCAGTTCAGGGTGTACCCCGCCTGCTGCCCATAGCCAGCTGAGATAGGCTCCAGCACCCCCTTGACCCCCGTGAGGAATAATCGGTTAAGAAGATGGATTGATAGATTGATTGGAAGAGATTCATGCATCATCACTTTTGTAGTTTAATTACCTTGTCTTTAATCGGGCTGCATTTTTCTTTTTCTTGCCTCATGTTGATTAAAATGGATGTTTTGAATCTTGATCATTAACCCTTAAGCAATCAACTAAAGGAAAACCTTTACTGCACTTTTTTTTTCCATTTCAGACAACTTTACCCGTTTGTTTACCATATGTAATTTAACTATCACATTATTTTCTCTGATTTCCAGTCAGCCAGCCCCTCAAAATAATAATGTGGTAATCTTTGAAGGTGCAGGATGCAATGTTTCATGAACATATCTACATTCAAATATGCTATTCTCCATATGAACACTGTACAGTAGTTATATGACTTTAGAGATTGAATCAAAATGTTATTTTATTGGTCAGTGCATTGCTGTAAAACCTCCCACTGAATTTTTATTTAAGTTATACCAGATTAATTTTCCCCTCATCTTTTGCTGGCCTACTGTGGCTGCTGCAGCAGCAGATGGGCTCTATTGAAAATGAATGAGAGGCCTGTGTAGTGTGAGCATGGCCGAAGGCAGTTTTGCTGCATCAACAAAAAACAAAAAGCGCCACATAAACCTCTAATCCTTTTTACTTAAAACTAGTTCATATCACAGAGGAGCTTCCATTTGCATCTAGTGCCAGGTGATGGGTGTTAAATAACAAACTGCATACAGAAAGCACTCACTTCACACCTACTTCAAATTATTTGGGCTGCAATTTAGGTGAGTACCCCTGAATCTGGCACTCTATCCTTTCGTCAGCAGTGCTTGTGTTTGACTTTCAAGATGAACAGCAGTATGAATTACCCTACCTTTTATAGCAGTATATTGCCTGATTTATAATTTGGGGACTATGCCCAATAATATCCGTTTTGGCATTGCTGTGTTGTGCCGTGACTGCCGTCCATATATTATAGTAAACTCATATACTTGACTTAAAAAGTTCTACTTTGGGAACAAACTCAAAAGTAATGAAAAGAGAGAAACAGAGAAATATACTTCAAGAACAATACATACATTTATTTATTTATTCATTTTTGATAACTTGCTGACACTTGATTCAGAATTAAATTGAATTGGGGTTAGTGCTGTAAAACGATTTTTAATCTGATTAATCACACTTTTAAATTTTGATTAATCACGATTAATCAGCTAAATTACTTGCGCATTTGCGTAATATAAAATAAATACAAAATACCATAATATTTTGACATTAACACATTGTTTTTATCTGTATGTCGTTTGCAAACATTAATTAAATTCATGTACGCAATTGCATGCATGCGTGTATTGCTCAAAACGTAGCAGCATTATATCATTTGGGTGCAATTCAGCAATTATTAATTAATTAAACGCAAATTACTTTTGTTTTATCTAAAGTCCCTTCGGGGTGTTTTTTAAAGCAAAATGTACCACCGAGCACACCAACTGGAGTCACCCCGCTCATTTGGAACAACAGGCGTAGGAAATGCCGTGCATTGACCTCATCACTGACCTGCGCAGCCTTCAATGTAACCATCCGTGGTTACATTCAAGGCTCAAGTGCGGTCAAAAAAAATTTAATATGCGTTAATACGTAAATTAATGCGATATTTTTATGTGATTAATTAATCTATTAACGCTTTAACTTTGACGGCCCTAATATATATATATATATATATATATATATATATATAATGTAATCATAGCTAACTAACTAACTCTTTTGTCATAGAAAAATAAATACACAACACACATTAATTATTGCAACATTTTTTCAAGTTATTAAGTAAACCGGATTGATTTGCGATAAAGCAGCTTTTTTTTTATTTTTTATTTAAGGGATAAAGTGATACATATATTAGTTTTAAGAATGGGGGGGAAAAAATACATGTTCAGATAAATTCAATTGTTTGTTTTTTTTGTTTTGTTTTGTTTTTCTTATATGAACCTTGAGCCTTTTCTCCCTGACTATACGGTCATCACTTACTGCATGGTATATGATTATCATACAGGTAGGTTTGGTAGGCATTGATATTTCTAGTGGTGTTATGTGTTATGCATCAATGTCGTTCATTCCAGAACTGAAGGCATAAGGCTTCATAAACATTAATTATACACACGTACATTGCCTCCTTGCTTGTGTTTGGGTGCGCTAATTGATGCTTTATTACTTCTGAAATGGATTTGCTTATCTTGTGTGTGACAAATGACGGAAATCAAAATGAAGTATGTTGCCATTGAGGGGTTGTGGCAAACATGTTAGTTTCAGTGCGCCTATTTCTGAACTCTTCTTTCAGCATCACTACGACCATGCTGTAGCTGTGTTTTGGTTGTTAATAATAAACGCGAGTTTATTGACTAATGTCTCTGAAAGCCATAGTAGATGCCACAATAAATTAGCGAACCCAAACATCACATCATGTGAAAATGTACATCAAACACACATAACCTGTGTGTGCTAGGCTGGCTTCCAGACCCAGCTGTCCCTATGTCAGAAATGGAATAAAGCACCAGCCACAAAAGTGCTGTCCTTTTCTTTCTCCGCTGTTTGCAGGGCAGGTTTGCATCGCACTATTTTTCCAAAATGCGCTCAGCCTCTAACTTTTGGACACAATTGCTAACACCTGTTAGCCGAAGTGCTTGTTTTTATGTCACGGATGAGCCGGATTTACCACTACTGCACATGTGCGTCACCGCCTGACAGGCAGACGGCCAGCAGGAGCAATGGGAGACGAGGCAGTTACGAGAGAAAAACAATGCATAACAAAAATAAATTGATGAAGATCGTTGAAATATTCATGACTTGTTGACTGATCTTGGCATCCCTACTTTGTTTGAAGTCACGTTGTAGTGCTGTCACTAATGACTTTTAAAAAAATCGAGTAGCCTATTAATTATTCCATCGATTAATCGACTAATAGCCCCACACCCTCTCCATTTAAAAAATAAAGGAAAATACTTTTTTCTTTTTCTTTTTTAATTATTATTTCTTCGTTTTTTTTAAGTCCATTTAAGGTTGAACCTGAGTTGAATTTAGTGGATATTAATACTCATTGTTACTTATCATACGTACATATGCACATATTACATAAACAACAACAAAATTACTGTAATTTCCAGACGAAATGCCGCAACTTTTTTCACACCATTTCAACCCTGTGGTTTATACAATGATGTGGCTAATTTATGCATTTTTTTCGGCCACCAGGGGCGCTCGAGCACAAAAAGTAAGAGTGAGACAGGTGGAATATATTTGTCGAGGAAGACGCAAGTTTAATGTAACTTGGCGCTTTGTGCATGAATAAAATTAGGATGAACAGACCCTCATTATGCAAAATACAAGAAGTCTCAGTCTCAGTGACTTTTACCGGTATGTTATTTTTAACCAGCCCCGTTAGTTACTACCGTATTGCTGCGGTGTTACTGCCTCGTCACAGGCACTGTTTGGAAAGAAAAGATAAGGCATATTATTAAACCTTTGAAAACTCTTTCTGTGTACCCCCCCCCTTTTTTTTTTTTCTTTTTTTTTTTTATAAATATCTTGTTTCAATGTGAGCACATGCGGCTTATAGTCAGGTGCGGCTTATGTATGTACAAAGTAGGGGTGGCAATCTCTGACATGAGGCCGATTCGATATGTATCTCGATACACAAGTTGCGATTCGATTGAAAAACGATTATCTTTCAGAACAGAACGGTTCGATACGGTTCGATTAAGTTTGGGAACGATACAATTTTCGATTCGATACGATTAATTTCAATATTCAAAACTTATAGTGACATTTGTTGCTTGTAAACATTAATCTTAAAACACCACAAATTTTTACAGTATCTACAAATGTGTAAAAAAAAGAACAACAATGTCTTCTATATTTTTATATATTGAATCAATTATTTAAATGGAACGGAACAAAGGGCTGGGTGATATGACTGAAAAATGTATCAGTTTAAATATTTATTAGTTGTTATTGACAGTTATAATTTTTATTTTATTTTTTTTAAAATTCAAAATCAGGATCAGGAAAACAAAAGGCTGATAATTCAATTTGAAATATAAATATTTAACCTTTAAAAAGACACCAACACAATTAAACAGAATATGTCCACATTGTGAAGTATTTCAGAAACATAAATTTAAGACATGAAATAAACCTACCGTCCAGCCAAAGAAATATGAAGCCACCTTATGGAACAATAAATCTATCAAACACATTTTAACAACTTAATATATCCAAAAATATTTCCAAAAGTGCATTTCCCTTTTTATTAACAATTTTTGTTTTTAGCAATTTTTGTTTTTCTTTGCCATCACATTCATTTTTGGTTAATGTATGACATCTTTTTTGTTTTTTTAATCTGAGACACGATGATGACCACGGAATCACTACTGTTTGTTTTGTTTTTTGGGCTGTCGTTCATTTTGAGTTTGATGACGTAATTGCGGGCACGTCTCAGTTCCCTGCTGCTCATGCTAGTTGTGTACATTGATAGGGAGCCACAAACTGAGAAATGAGATACTTGCAGTGTACTTTTAGCTTAGCTGGTGTGTTGGCTGTGGGGCATACCTGTGTTGTTTGAATCCATGCATTGGATCGTCACGGGAGTTATTCTTTTTGGCTCGCGCGCAGTACCAACGCTGGCCCGGGACATACAAGTGCACCGAGAGGCTCGATAGCCATGGGAAATACCGAGATGTACGGCACCGGCTTCTGCTAACTGTCTCCATTTGCATGTTGTCACTCGGTGTGTGTGCGCGCGCCGTGTCGCGTGCACGGCGTTGACGGTAGGCGGCCACCCCTCCCCCCAAAAAAAGGTGCGTAACGTCTTTGCATTATGTTTACAACATCCGGGGAATGAAGCGTCTCTGAGCGCTACTTTGCTAGCTCTCTGTAAACACGGAAGTAGCTTGAATAGTGCTGCTACTGAAATGTAAACAAAACAAGTAGAGCACGGTGCAGAACTCTTGCTATTGTTATGAAAACCATAAAGCCTCACTCGCAACCGATTCACAGCAACGCGATATCCGGTCCACAGCTTTACAAGCAATGTATCTAAGGATTCCCGGCGGATTTTGTATCGGTTGACAAGTCTGCTACCGATACGGCCGTTTAGCTCCCCTTGACGACCGATGATTCGGTCGAATCGGTTTTTTGTCCCACCCCTAGTACAAAGTGCTTTTTCCTTTGGAAATGTACTGAGTGCGGCTTATAATCAGGTGCGCCTTATAGTCCGGAAATTACAGTAGCCTATGCTAATCGCGATTAGCATTAGCCCTGAATAAAATCGAATCAATTACTTATTGTAGTACTTTTCCTGAAAATCACTTCATAGTCCAACATAATGAAAAATCCAATTTGATCACAATATTAATGCACTTAAATAGCTCTTCCATCTTCATCATATGTTGACTAAGCCTGATGTATTTGCTTGTCTCGTTCAAACATAGAGTTGTCGAAGCCTACAATTGCCATTGATGCAGCATACTAACAGGCACTGATCGGCAGTCTTGCCAATTCAGCATATCGTCATTGTTCTCTTTTTCTTTGTGTGCGCACGCGTGCATGCGTGCGTGTGCGTGCGCACGCGTGCATGCGTGCGTGTGCGCGCGCGCGTGTGTGTGTGTGTGTGCGTGCGTGTGCGTGCTCATTAATTCACCTGAAACCTAATAAAAATCCCATACCCTTCACCTTAACCGGATACTTCAGAGTCCTGCCAGAGTCGTCAAGTTCAGAAGGTCAGGAGACCAGAGGAAGGATCAAAGGAAAGAAAGATTAAACAAAGTGAAATCCAGCACCAACCAGACACGACCTGCCACCCACAGGGCTACAAAACCAGAATCTTTCACCAACCCCAGAAACCTCGATATTCCAACAGAATAGGGAGATCTCAAGAGACCAGAGGAAAAACGGAAGGAAGGAAGGAAGGAAGGAAGGAAGGAAGGAAGGAAGGAAGGAAGGAAGGAAGGAAGGATAGATGAAGCAGAGTGAGATCCACAGAGACCGGGGGGGGGCACATCCATCCATCCATCCATCCAGCCTGGCCAGCCAGCCATTTTACGAATTGCTTAGTTGCATTTAACTTTGACGTTACATACATTTGCATTTAATCTTTAAGAGCTATTTGTTTTCAAACATGTGTAGGGGCAATTTGTATTTAACTTTCATGTGAAGTATGTTTTAATTGAATCATTATTTGTATTTATGAATTACTATATTTGATCGCAGGGATCATGTTCAAACTGTTCATAATATTACAGTGGCTCACAATAATTTTAAGTAAATATTTTAGGACTTATAACCCTTTAGTCCGGTATTAGTTGGTGATGATGGTGGTATTTGGAGAGCTTAGTATATTTTCTTTTTAGGTGGTACTTAGTGTCAAAAGTTTGAGAACCACTTTTGTAGTGTGTTGTTTGGAGCAGGTGCTAGGCATCATAGTTTGCTGTGACATGCCTTCTCACTCAGGAATCCATGGAATGTCTTGGGTGCCCTCATACATAAGAACAGAGAAGTGAGAGTGAGCAGGTAAAATGCACTGTTGAAATGATAGCTTGATTCTGCTATTTTCTGTCTAGCATCTGTAGTCCTCAAGCATTAACTGGTGAGTGAGGCTAAAGCTTTGCCATTACGGCTGTTGTAGATGAGGGGTGCCTGTCAGGTAATGTGAAGTAATTGCTCACCACTCTGTGTTTACATTTAATTTTACTAACCCAAGAAATGTCAGCAGCTGTCTCATGGTGCAGAAGCAATCACATTGGTATTATCCCAGTTAGTACTCTTTTTTTAAATGATACCTTCTCACCACGACTTCACACACTTCCGGGTGGCAGAAGACGGACGGAGCTGTCCCCTAGTAAAACGAACCCTTACATTCATTTGACAAAAGCGAAGTTAGTGAGAAAACCGGTGAAGTGGCTTGAATGATGATTTTAGCCTTCTCAGTTTGATTATCAGTTGAAAACATGTTACATTATGTGAAGTGCTTTCAAGGGAGATAGTCGGCCTTAATTTACATTTCAACAAGTTGGTTCAAAAATAGACATGATGGAAATTCAGACATGGTTGCTGAAGTTAATGGCACGGAAGTGCTCTGTTGACAGTGAAATGGATAACACGTTATAGAACTGACAATAGCTAGCTGTTAAATTACTGAAAGTCAACCAAACCAAATATTTTATACATAATGTGAGAAATTTTTTCTTTTAAATTTCTATTTTTCTGCTACAGTGGCACCTCTACTTACGAAATTAATTGGTTCTAGAAGAAAGCTCTTAAGTCGAAAATTTTGTAAGTAGAGACACAGTTTCCATGTAAATGCCCTAATCCGTTCCAAGCCTTCCAAAATTCAGACATAAATGTTTCATAAAGCATAAAAATGCATCAAAACATGTAACAAATATGTGTTACAATTAGATTATTGCACAATAAATGAGAGTTGTGCCTAATGTAAAAAAAAAAAAAAAAAAAAAAAAGAATAAAGAATAAAAATGATGCTCATTTACCTTTTTAACTGCTGTTCTCTTCGTTTTTTCCCCTCTTTGGTTCATGTTCTTTCTCAGAAGTGTTTTTTTCTGGTGTTTTGTAAAGAACTAAACCAAGGATGTTTGTTTTTTAACAATATTATTATTATTATTTTATTTATTTATTTATTTATTTATTTATTATTATTACTATTATTTATTTATTTATTTATTTATTTTATTTATTTATTTATTTTTTATCACTCACTCATTCACGCTTACATCATGTAAGCCGAACACTCACGCCATCCGGCACCGAAGGCAAGTGACGGTTCGACTCCTCCACCTAGAGCCCTTGTTTTTTTGTTTTTTTTACAATCCTTCGAAAATGTCCAAGGCAAACCTCATCATAGTGAGCGATCACCTGAATGGTGAACACCTTTTCTGGGTGATTCTTTTCAATAAATTTTGAAACTTGATGGAAACTTCAGGTACTGCGAGGCATCTTTTTCCAAAAAAGGCCCGTCTCGTCGTAATTAAAAACTTACTGTGCAACGTAGCCTCCGTAAATCACCAATTGTTTGAATTTTTGCACAAATGTGTCGGCCGTTAGTGAATACATTTATATAAAACTATCTAAACACCTCATGGCACGAGGGGTGAATGACGAGGATGCTTCATAGACACATAAAATGTGTCCATAGATACATAATAGATATGTGTCACATTTCTATTATGTATCTATGGACACATACGGTAGAGGTCCCTCTTAGCCAATGGGATGACAGTAAGATACCAGTAATAGTCAATGGCAGAGCAGCTGTAAGTATGTTGCGTTCAGGAAACTCTGGGAGCTGCGAGTCGCAGCCCAAACTGTATTTTCACCTTTCGTATCCTGAAACTTCTTTCGTAACAAGAAGCAATACTGTATTTTCCTGTTGAGGAGTTTTGTAACTTGAAAATTTCGTATGAAGGGACATTCGTAAGTAGAGGTACCACTGTACTTGTTTATATGTTCAATAAAAAAATCAATCAATCAAATTGCCGTCTGCAAACCTGATAGTGAGGTTAGGGTGCTGGTCTGTCCCTTACATCACCATTATACAGTCTTGCAATTTTCTTTCTTACAATAATTTCTTTCTTACAATTATGTACAGTGCAACATCTACTTGATTCAGCCTTCACACCCACAGGCTCCACTGGGTTTGTTTTTGTTTTTTTAATAAGAAAAAAAAAACTACATTTCTTAGGGAATAGACTGGCTGTGTAATCCCAAACACAACAAGTGTGTCATTTTCAGTTGAGGTCAGCAGTCAGTAGGCTATTCAATTCTGCCACCCCCAGAAGTAACCCCATACCTGCTGTTTTCAAATGTTATGAAAAGGTCTAAACCCAGGGTACACATGAAAAATTCTGTCCTTGTTCACAAAGGAGCACCAGAGATTGTGCATAATTTTTACCAGCCATACTTGGATGACTTGGACTCTTATATTCAACAAAATATTTAGAAGCAATTAAAATATATTTATAAAAGTGTGGTGTACATTGGGCTTCCAAAGATTTATTGTATTGTGTTTTATGCATGCAGGAGCCTTCGACTTGGACGAAATCATCTGGAGGACGACGACATTGTACCTGAGCTGGCTCACATTCATCCCAGAGAGAGACCTGACTGGGAAGAGACCATTAGCGCCATGGTTAGACACACAACTAGATCATACACATACACCTACATGCACACTCAGGCATGATCATGTTTTTTTTCTCTGAGTAACAAGGTTCATACTCTTCTCTTCTTAGAAGCAGGACGATTTAAGGTTATTTGTATGTGACAGAAAAGAGATAGGATATATAAAACCTCTTTTTTATTTTTTATTTTTATTTTTTTTTAACCTTAAACAGTAATAATTTTTCTCTAGTCCCGGGGTTGGGATTGGCGTCTCGTAACAAATATGGTGAAAATGAGGCCGTCTCCATGGTAACATGCAGACGTGGACCCTGCTTCTATTGCAGCTGCCTTTTTTTGACTGGGCAAGAGGGAGAGAATCAACAAGCACACCGTGCTAATAAATATTGAATTTAGCAACCTTTTCTGTCGACTTTGTTTATTCAACATTTGATAGTGCACTTAGACTCTACGAAGGTAGCATATATAATATTCATGTCCCTGGTGGTTAACGTAAGTGACAAGAAGTGCTCAGCAACTTAGTATTATCTGTCACATCAGCCCACTGTTGCATATATGCTGTGGTAATTATTAGGCATATGCTGTTTTGTTTCCGTTTCTTAAATAGTCACTGCAAATTGAAGTGAATACATTATTGATCATAAACTACTATGTGCTCGGGGCGTGTACTGGATGGAGGTTTGGATGGGACTGGAAAATTGGACCATTCTTTTTGTGTGTATGGTGCTCATCGCGAACACAGCAGTTGCTTGTTTATGAGCTAGCTTATAAGCAAACTTAGCTTGTAGCAAACGTGTGTGATGTCATGCATGTTGAGATCGTGTCTCTGAACTGCTGAAAGGAGACTGATTCTGTCCTCTTTCATCTAAAAATGCGTCAAACATCAAAGCGTATGTAGGGATAGAAGAAGTTGTTGATTTGTTGTGACTGTATTGTATTGGTGTTAATGTTTTATGTTGTGTTTGTTTTTTGTGTTTCTGTAAAGCGCTTTGTGACAGTTCAGGCTGTTTGAAAGCGCTATGTAAATAAAATTGAGTTGAGTTGTTTTCACCAAAACTGTCAATGAAACTTTTTTTTTGGGGGGGGGGGGATTGACTCAGTTTTTGCTGTGATAGTTTTCCAAATTATTACACAAGTTTAAAAAAAAATGCATGTTTTAAAGATCAT
This sequence comes from Festucalex cinctus, assembly GCF_051991245.1. Taxonomy (NCBI): domain Eukaryota; kingdom Metazoa; phylum Chordata; class Actinopteri; order Syngnathiformes; family Syngnathidae; genus Festucalex; species Festucalex cinctus. The sequence continues at coordinate 19,886,473 of NC_135428.1, forward strand.
AAAACAAAAGAAAACAAAGCAACTTCAACCAAAACACACATTTTCTGATCGCGTTCCATCAATTGTCTAGCAATAGTTTATGCCAGAATTTCATTTGAATATTGAAGTATTTCCTTCTATTGCTGTTGTTTGGTCATATTTTCCGGATTATAAGCCGCTACTTTTCCCCCACGCTTTAAATCCTGCGGCATTAAATGTGACACGGTTTATTTATGAATTTTTATTGACGATCTTAAAGCCGCCAATAGATTTACCAGTAGTCTCGTCACAACTGACCAATGAAACTGCTGAACTTGTCACAGTGGACCAATGAAACTCTCTGAGTCCGCCCTCATACTGAATCTTCATATCAACCATTTGCATAGTTCAATGGCAGGCTTGGAAGATGAAAGTTGTTACCAAAACTGGCCGTATTCCAAGAGTGTAGCAAAGAAATTTTGCCGAGGTTTGCCAGAATGCACTATGACCAATGTGCTGTGGGTATTGTGATGTGCTTGTGTGTGATTGAGGGCTCGGTGTGTGACGTGTGTGTGGGGGTGGAGTGCTCCTATGTGAGGGAGAGGTGGGCCGCCTGAGAAAGAAATGCCTAATGTGTGTGTGCGCAAAGCGGTGCACAGCTGTGTAGGAGCAGTTGAGAGGAAAGAAAAGCATCTTGAGTTGAATTTAATGGACACGGGCAATTAATACCATAAATTCAGCCATCGCTGCAATGCGACCCGAATGGTTTGTTTGGCTACCGGAATTCCACCATTGCTGGCATTGCACGAAAGGGTAATTTCCAAAGGCTGCACTGCTTGCGTAATGAAGGCTGCCCAAACTTGTTGGCCAATTTTGCCTCGTGGGACAGCAAGAGAGACTGAGAAAGGCTATCGTGTAACTAGCTTAGTTCGGCATTGTTTGGAAAGCCTTTACCAGTGTTTAAGTGAATTAAGAGTTGTTGTTTTTTAAATCCATCTGTGTGACCTCTTTCTTTGCAAATATCCCATGTTATAACAAGAAGACTCACGGCTAATAAAGCAAAGAGGCCAATATTTATACGTTTGTGTTTTATGGCTAAATTTAGCTGCATGCGCCTTTTAATCAGGTGCACTTTCTTTGTCCAGAAATTACAGTACTTCACCCTCATGCAGTAGATTTTCCATTCAAGGAATGGTCTCCACAGGTTCTCTATGTGGTCAGCAGATGAGGCGTTGTTCTCCTTTTCTCCCCAAAGCAGCTGAAGCTTCGTTGACAGGTTTTGCAGCATGTTATGGTGTCTTGCTTAATGTTATGGTGTGTCTTGCTTAAGGATTTTACTGCACTTTTTTCTTTTTGTCTTTGAGTCAGTTAGAGACACTACTGTACATATTTTGCAGAGGTCATTTTGACATTTTCAGAAACCAAAAAGAGACCTACCCTCTCATTCCCTGTTATTGTTTTGAAACGCTGGTCAGGAGACATTTAACCCAAGGACTGTCGCTGTCATTCGCCCCCCGCCAGTTTGCCGACAGGGAAAAGAGGTCAACTGGTGTTGCTATAGGCCTAGTACATAACTCTGACAGAGAAGAATAGTTATGCAAGGCTGTTTTTCTTCAACTTCAGCTGCGTGTTTAATACAATTATCCCTAAACTAGCACTGTCACCAGTGGGGGAGGGGATTAATACCATTCATATTACAAAATATAGGTACATACAAATGCAAAGTAATAGGCAACAGGAGAGTGTAGTACTTTTATTTTTTATTTTTTTATTTTATTTTTTTTAAAATACTACAAATAAGTAAATGCGCTATATTGCCTGTACAGCATTCAACAGGAAAAATAGACCATATTAATGCACTGAAAAATAACTATATTTCTCAGTCAATAAAAACAGGTAAAGAAAGTGTAAATGAAGTATATGCATGAAATACCATAATGGAGAAAGTCGTCATACTACACAAAATGAGTTAGCAAATAAACGTTTACATTTTGGTAGCGCTAGCAACAACCTAATAATGCACTTCTAAGCATTAATGTTAACCTAAACATACAAATACTTTAAAAGAAATGGCATCGTAATGGGCATTTTTAGAGGATTGACATGGATACAGTTCACTGAGAAAACGTTCCGTCAGCCATGCATGCCATTTACTTTCTAATTGTAGGATGGCCAAAAGAGGGCGCCAGTGACTGGTATCATCAGCCTTCATGAGAACTCAGTATGCTGAAGTAAACTCGTTATTGGCCCATTACGGATACCTGGTACCGGTACTCACCTGTCTGTAGTCTTTCTGTACAAACTTAAAAATCTAGATCTCTGTTGGAATGTCATGAAGTATTGTTTTGATGACAAAAGCTACCAGTTGTGCAATTTTAATAATATAATATATTAACAATGAAACTAATAATGTCCGTCCCTTGTTATTATCATGAGCACAACTGAGTTTGTTGTGTATGTGTGAATTTTCAGGCAAGAAGTGCTGAGATCCCCGAGCTGCGGAGTGAGCCCCTCATGCGCTCATGCAGCAGCAGCACAGCAAGCATGAAGGTCAAGAATGTGAAAAAGTTAGTAGACACTCTACTACAAAGACACAAGACCCAACTCTCTGCCTCTCTTCTTTGTGCCAATCATGTGTGTGCATCTCTTCTCACATACTGTTTTAGTGCCTCTTATTTCTGCCTTCAGTTATTCCAATCCTGGAGTCTATTTCTATCTGCGACCTCTTATTACTTTCGCTGCATGCGCTAAACTCTGTTTTACTCTTGAGTGTTAATATGAAGTAGCTCCTGAACACACTCTTTGTGTTTTTCATTTAGACTTTGCTTCACCAAGGGCCACTTTCCCAAACTGGCAGAATGTGCTCATTTCCACTATGAAAATGTGGACTTTGGAACAATACAGGTAATCCATGTTTTCGATCTTTTTGCTTAATACCTTATCGTTGATGTAATAAGATGCCGTATGATATACTTCATTTTTCTTACTTCATTGACATTTTTCTTGGGCATACTGTAGTGCATTTAAATACAGTATACAACATGCTTACATAATTACTTTCCACACATTTCACTTAATTGAGGTCATCGTCATCATACTGTAAAATGTTGACAAATTAAGTCTGTCTTGAAAGGTGACTGACAGACAGTATTTGTGTCACGATTCAATGTATTCTATATCAATGTTCTTTGCAAAATGATTTGTAAATGTGTGAGACATTGGGTTTGCACATGGAGAATTCTTAATCTGTATCAACATGTCAATGTGTTGAAGTTTGGGAATATTCACATCAAACAAAATTTGTGTGTATAATCATATTTGAAAATGGGTCACAGCAGAGGTGAGTTTTTCCCACTTTCAGTACCATAAGTACAGTGTGAAATTAGGCGATATTGTAAGTGCAATACCTTGAAATGAAACCGCTACCTTGTTTCGGACTTCCTGAATCACACTGTTTTGAAATGGTGCTTCGTAACTTGTCATTCTGAACTATAACATGACTGATGACGTTCAAAGCTTATAACGTCACAGTGCGTATTGATGGCTCAAAACGCTTGCTGCTAAATTGTGTAATAACTTCCAAACTATTGAACAAATGTTTTGTTTTGTTTTTGTTTAGTTTTTTGTTTGTTTGTGCGTTGCAATGTAATGTCATGTAATTAGGGACGTAACGATAACCAAACATCACGATATGATATTAACACGATATGAAGGTCACGATACGATAATTGTCACGATATTGTGGGGGTGTTGGCGATATTTAAAAAAAGATCACAGTATTGTAAAAAAAAAAAAGAGCTCATACTAAAAAAAAAGCACAATATTGTGCTTTTGTCCATAACAGCAATGCATATAAACCACCTACAATCTCTATTAATAGTGAGGCTCTTACTTGCTAATGCAAGCAGAAATTGATCGCTTCACAGGCAAATTAGGTTCCCCTTCATCGGACAATAAGCATAGATTTTAAACATAGAAGGCCAAAACATCCCTAATGAAAATTAAACTGCACTAATAAACTAGCCACTTGAAGGTGCTAGAACTGCACAAATGGAAATCATCCAGACTTTTTTTAACAGGTATTGTTCCTTTTAAATATGACGACGACGATATTGTGGCAGATTTAATATCACGATATCACGATATTGCCCTTATCGTGACATCCCTAAATGTAATGTAAAGTAATGTAAAGTGGACCAGTGAAAAGCAACATTTGAGTTTATGGGAAGAGGCTTGCAAATACGTATGCCTTACCGCGTGTGAACGACGCATATTTTCACACCTGCAAAAATAGTGAGCGTAAAGAGGAGCCTCCTAAAATCTTGATTGTGGAGAAAATCTATATATTTTTTTTAATATACAAATTTGTAAATAGATCCCTGCCCTGTGTCCTTTCGTAATTGTTCACAAGTACGTCCGTTTATAATAAACATGCACACATGGTTACTATGATCTCCAAAAAGATAATTGAAAACGATTACCTTCCTCTCTTGGTTCAAGATATTTATTTATTTATTTATTTATTTATTCATTCATTCATTATTAGTTTTCTTCGGATTAAGATTGAAACTGCCATTTCTACTGAAATATTTTGTCAGACATTTTCAGGTGCCTGTGCAAGTTGGTAGAGTTTTGTCCACATTAAAAATAATAATAATAATAATAATCATAATAATTTTTACTTGTAAAGCTACTGCAGATCTCTGTTTTAGTGCAACTGTCTGATTGTTTTGAGACTGATTTGACAGATGCAAAACTGCTTCTGGTATGAAGCCTGTAGGGGTCAGCAGTCAGCCAATTTGATGTTAAGTTTTGTTTGAAGTAAACTTTACTTCAATCCTGCATGTGAACCTAACTCTTTACTTAGTAAAGTAAAATTTGCAGCTTTCAGAGACACGCCGGGAACATTTATTAATAGGCATGAGCCGATATGAGCAAAAATATCAAAGTATTAAAACTAAAATTACAGCTCTAAAATGTGCTTATTTGAAATATTTTGGGAAATAAAACAGCATTTTTTTTCATGTAACACATTCTATTTCGTTTTTAAACAAAATATAGGAAAACTGGTACATTAAGACGTGCAATGTTAAGTTTATAAGTAAATAAATATTATTATTCTTCCTCTGCTTTAATTTTTCTTAGCAAGACAGTGTTGGGTGACCTATTTTTGCATTAATTGAAGGCAATTAACTTCAAAGACGCTGCTGGTTTTTATTTTTTAGTTACAATGCAAGCTGCAATGGCAAACGTTAACTGCCTATTTAAAGTTAACAAGCAATATCGATCTGACGCCTGCGTATCGATACGTGTCTTGTAATGAGGCTCGCAACGATATATTGCCGTATCGATATTTTGAGCACACCCCTAGTTTAAACCGTTATACCGTCTTTTCTTTTTTTTAAAGCGGATTTTGTAAAGGCACAACCCCGCCCACACACAAAGTTCATTTTCTCCAGAACACTTCATCCAATTTTCAAAATGTTTGCCGTGTTGTAGTTGGGTTGAAGTGGCCTTTCCAAACAGACGTGTTTTGACAGATTTTTATTTTGTGGAAATCATAACAGGTTGCAATTTGGAGGCATCACAAATGCAACTCAAAGCCCAAACCAAAACACTTATGGAGTTAATTCTTTAGTTGCTCATGAATTATTCCCCCATTCTTTTTGTTGTCAAGCTAAACTGTAGTGGCACACTTTGATAAAAGAATGTTGAGGCAACTGAAATGAACTGTGTCTGTAATAACCTTGAAAGACTGAATGATTCATGCCGAAGCATGTGATTCAGTACTTTATGCTTTATGGAATACAGTTTCTTCTTCACACATGCATACTATGTTCACACATACCACTGAAAAACAATTTGAATAACAGATGTGGAGGAGTGCCTCACTCATTTCAATAACAGTTTGCACCATTATAAACAGTTTTTTTTTTTTTATGTGACTGACATCTTGGTCGGCCTACCTTGCAAGACCAGCTCACCGTGTGCCGC